>NW_006783414.1:4254504-4313245 GCF_000442215.2 Lipotes vexillifer | reverse complement strand
CCCCCCCCCCGCCCCGCTGCTGGTGGGAAGCTCAGCGGAAGGAGGAAAGGGTAGAGGAAATTGGGGAGCAAATGAAGGAGAAAGAGAAGGAAAGGGAGAAATAGAGAGAAACAGGGAAAGACGGGAGGAAGGGCAGGCAAGCGGGCAATTTACCTTAGAGAGAAGAGTGGGCTCTCCATGGAAACAAAAGTGCCCGTGTGTCTTAAGATGCCACTAAAGAGGAAGACTGTAAATTTTCCACCCAGGGGGCAGGGATGATTGCCGGGCTTTGACAGCTGAATTCGAAAAACATTCCTATCCATCACCATAGATCCCGGCTCCCACCTAGGCCAGGTGCCGTGGGGATGATTAATGGCAGGCCTCACATACCCTATTTTATCTTAAACGTTCCTCTTAGACAAATAATATTCTGGGATCATTTTATCTCTTCCTCCAACTGAAAAGAAAAGAAGGGAAGGGTAAGCTGGGACGAAGTGAGAGAGTGGCATGGACGTATAGACACTACCAAATGTAAGATGGATGGCTAGTGGGAAGCAGCCGCATAGCACAGGGAGATCGGCTCGGTGCTCTGTGTCCACCTAGAGGGGTGGGATAGGGAGGGTGGGAGGGAGGGAGACGCAAGAGGGAGGGGATATGGGGATATATGTATATGCATAGCTGATTCACTTTGTTATACGGCAGAAACTAACACACCATTGTAAAGCAATTATATTCCAATAAAGATGTTAAAAAAAAAAAAAAAAAAAAAAAAGAAGGAACGTATGTCCCTGCCATGACACCAGGGAGGGTCTTTCATCCAGACAAAGGTGCTGGAGGTGGACGGACTTAAATCTGAAACTCAGCAACCCTTGCGCTGAGCAACAGGGCGGGTGGTCGCTCTCGCCCTCTGACCCTCTTACCCGGGAAGAAGAGATGATTTAGCCCCACACTCTCATGGGATGGTGCTACGGTCCGGGAGCCACACGCCTGGAGTCAAGTTCCCCGGTAAATGCGACCCGTGTCCCAACCAAGGACACCCGAGAATCACCAACACCAAGCAGAAAGATTAGCAAAGGATTTATACAAGTACAAGTATAGAGGCTTACACAAACTGTCCGGACAGGGTCGCACTCGGAGAGAAGTGAGTGAGACCCCGACTAACAGCCGGGCGAGGCTTTTATACCCTTCACAGGGCGGGAAGTCCCCAAGGCGGGAGGGAGCTGTTTAATTTTGAATCAGCCAATCAGGAACCCGGTTCTTCCCGCCTCAAGCAAGCAAGTTTCTTACAGAAGCCAAAATGTGCTGTTAGCCCTGAAGCTGTTCTTCCGTTTCTTTCGTCACAATGGTTCTACTCACCTAGTTTATATACGGCTTCTGTGAAAGGGCATGGTGGAGGGTCAGGTGCAGGGAACCTGCCTAAAATGCCTTTCCTTCCCTCGCACGTGGAGCCTATATGGAAACATATATATATGAAAGCACCCCCTACTTTCTTCAAGGTAGAAATCCCTCCTTCCCCAGAGATAACCTCTCTCCTGACGTGCGCTTTCTCATTCCCTTAAACGAGAACAGCAGTCCTTACAGTCTGCTGTTTGGGAGCAACCCCGTCCTGGTATATTCTCCGTTTGTCCCCCAGTCCCAGCCACATCCATTCTCTGTGCCCGAGGGGGCTGACCCCCAAAAATGGCATCTCCCGGTCTCCCTTGCCTTCTGGTTTCTGACCAGGCTCAGCCAGTAGGAGGGCCTGGAAGGAGACTGGGGGGAGGAAGAGAGAGAGATTGGAGTACTCACTTCTCCCCAACTCCATCTCTGCTACGGTTCTGGGGTTCTGAGGTGGCCTCCCTGGTGAGACTCCAGCCCTCCACTGCATTCCTGTAGCAAACGCTGCTGCACTGCTTTGGAAACTCCCACCTTGGTAGTTCCTAGAGGCCTCAGTACTTCTTGGTTCCTTAACTCTTCAAGGTTGATTGTATGCTCATAACAAACCACCCTACAACTTACCGGCTTGAAACATTAACCAGTTTTTTAATTCATAATTCTGTGGGCTGGTGATTTGAGCAGGGCTCAGCTAGGAAGCTCTTCTGCTCGCAGCAGTCATGGCTGGACTCATTGATACATTTGTAACCAACCGATGTTCACCTAGGAGCTGGCTGGTCCCGGATGGTCTCACTTGGGTATCAGGTGGTTGCTGTTGGCTGGTGGTTGGGTCTTTCTCTCCATGAGGCCCCCAGTAGGCTAGTGTGGGCTTCTTTTCGTGATATCTGAAGCATTCCAAAAGGGTGAAAGCAGAATTGCAAGGCCTCTGGAATTCACTCCAAGTCAGTTTTGCTATTTGTTCAAACAAGTCACAAAACCAGCCCAGATTAAAAGGGATAGAAACTAATTCCGTATCTGGATGAAAGGAGCAGCAAAGGAAGAATACATAATGGGATGTGAGGAATTTGTGGCCATGAAACAATCTATCACACCTGCCACCTCTGTAAATGATTCTTTCCTTTCCTTCTCTTTAGAATTCCAAGGGTGCCTTTTGTTTCCTGCTGGGACCCTGACTGGCACAATATATAACATTATTTATGACATCATACTCTACCTTATCCTTCCTCGAAGTGCTTTTTATGCTCAACATTACGTTTTTGAGATTCATCTGTATTTGCCACGCGTAGCTCTAGTTTATTTTCACTCCTCCATCATACTCTTTGTAGGAGTTTATTTTGTCCATTCTCCTGTGGATGGACATTTAGCTTAGCAGTTTTTTGCGTTATAAATCCTACATTTCTCCTTTGCACACGAGAGTTCTCTGGGGAGTGTAGTTAGGAGTAAAGTTGCTATAGCGTGAGACTGCCAAATTGCTCTCCAAAGTCAATACAGTCTTTAATAGAACAAATAGAATCTGAGAGCTGAACAAAGTTGAAAAACTGGGTTCATTTTACATTATGCAATTAGCTGTGTTTTGCAGAACCGTAGCAATGGCTGGTTGGAATGAACCTCCCACCCAATATAAGAATCCTTTCACCAGTGTTCCCAGGAGATGGTCAAACAATCCTTGCTTGAACTCTTAAGAATACACAGGGGAAGCTTGTTACTTTAACTGTGATTCCCTCTGCAGAGCAAGAATAATTTTGGAAAAAGAATAATCCTTTCCTCTTGCAGTACAGCCAAAGCCCAGGGTGTATGGCCTCAAGGCGAAGCAGCAAGGGATGAAGTTAGCAGATTTGGTTTTCAAAACGTCAGCCTACCTGCAGTGTCCAAAGTGGAGGCAGAGGGACCAAAGAGAGAACAGTTACGGTGACCCTGCGGGGAGGTGATGCTCAAATGAAGAGACATTAAGGATGGAGGAAGGAACTGGCTTTCAGTGGTTGAGGTTGGGATCTGGCATAAAACTTCCATTTGGGCACTTCCGTTAAGTGCCCTGCTCACATCTTTGAACTTTTGTTTCTTTATCTGTTAAAAAAAAAGGGTAATGATAGTACCTATTTCATAGGGTTGGTATGATGACAAAATGGGATCTTACATTTAAAGAGCTTAGTGTCTGCCTCACATTGTGTGCTCAATAAATGTTGGCTATTCTTCTCATTGAAGAACCATTGTCAAGACTACAGAAGTTTGGGTAGGTTAAACTGCTATCACTGAGAGACCCAGAAATGCATAGGGTTAAAACGCTGCAGTTTATTTCTTATTCCCATGACGGTCCAAGGAGAGCGTCTTTGATGGCTAGACAGCTCTCCCCACGTGGCGATTTAGGGCCCCAGGTGGCTCCATCGTCACCTGGGACCTTGTTGTTCTCTTCCTCCAACCTGAGAAAGCGGAAGGAGGTCCGTCCACTTAATAAAAGCTCTGCACCTGGGTTTGGGCACCGCACTCCTGTTCACACACCATTGGCGAGAAACAGTCACATGGCCACACACAGCCTCACAGGAAGCTGGGGAATGCAGTCACTGGCTAAGAAGCCCCTTCTCTCTCCACGTCGGGCTGTTGGTATTGCAGGCTGTAAGAGTCTTTCTTGTGGGGCTGTCTTGTGCATGGTAGGATGCTGGGTAGCATCTTCAACGTCCATCTCCTAGATGCTAGTAACACAGACACACCTAGCTCATGGCAAACGAAACTATCTCCAGACACTGTCAGATATCTTCTGGGGTGAAAACTCACCCCCTAGTTGAGAATCACTGCTCTACAAAAGAAGAGGAAAATTCTGGGGGTGGGGGTAGGGGCGGGGAGGGCAGCTGGCCACCTCTGGAGGAGAGAGAAAATTCAAACTAATAGCTTAGCTCAATTCCTTGTTCCCTCTAGAATGTGAGCTCCCCAAGGCAGGGGTCTTTCGTATTTTGTTTACTGAAGAACTCCCACCCCCCATCTCCTGCACCCAGAGTAGCACCTGACCCCTAAAAGGCAATCAATACATAGTTGTCAACTAACTGGATGTGCTCTGTAGACTGGACCAACATTCACCATTCAAACATACTTTGGGTACTTTCCATGAAGCAAGCCCTGTGCTTGTAAAGGATGCCCTCTCTCCTTGTATCAGGAAATATCATTAATAATAATATTAATCATAATTTTAAAAGCCCACATCCACTGGAAACAGTATGTCACATGGGATCTGCCCACCCCCACCACACCTCTGGAGATGCTGAGCCCCTGGTACCTAAAGGAAAGAGATTCCAGCTCAGGTTGCTGTTCCACAGCTGCTGATTTCATCTTCCTGAAGGACCTCCCAATGCCCGAGCTTTGCAGATGCCCCTGCTATGCCTGATGCCAAGTTATTGCATTCTCTGGCATTGGGGCCAGATTTGGAGATGATCAACATTCATGTATTCATTCAACAGATATTTATTAAGCTCCTACTACGTGCCACCCATGATATTAGGACCTGGATTCAGAGCAGTTAAATCCAGTGGAGAAAAGGACTTTTTTTTTTTTTTTTTTCCTGCTCTCAGGTTAGTCACAGAGATACAGAAAAAGTAAATAGACTTCGAAACAGGAGTGGTAAATCCAGTGGGACTGGCCAGGAAGGGCTGACTGAGATGAGTTTCCAGTGTGAGTAGTTGGGAGCTCAGCAAAAACTTTGTTAAATGAATGAATGAATAGGTGAGAGACAGGGACATCCAAGCTGAAAAACACCAAGTGCAAAAGCAGAGAGACGTGCAAAATCACCAAAACTGTCAGCGAGGAAGTAAGTTGCTGTGGCTGGTGTGTGCCAAGGTTGAGAGGGTAATACTAAGAGTAATGATGATAACAGAGAGAGAGTTGGCATGTCTCGACAGTTTCCCGTGCACTTGGCACTGTTCAAAGGGCTTTAGGCATATTATTTCATGGAATACGTACAACATTATTAGCCCAACTGTACCGATGGGAAAACTGAAGTCCAGCAAAGCTAAGAATTTGCCCAAACTTGCACAAGTGGCAGAGCTGGGATTCCAACCCATGCCAGAGATTTCACTCTTCACCTCTGGATCTTGGGGAGGGTTTTGCATTTCACAGGAAGTCTTTTGACCTCAGTCTTGCAGGTAATGAAGAAGCCAGGAAAGGAGGCCACGCGGTCTTTGTTCTTAAACACCTCACATTCCGCCAGGAGAAACAGGCACGGGCAAAAGCCTTTAGAGTCTGCACAGGCCATGACAAGTGCTGGACCACAGGCATAGACAAAGAGGCCTGTCTCCCCCACCTCTGCTCCAAAATGAGGACAAGTTGAATGTTCATTTGACTAACCGATGAAGGCTTCATGGAGCTGGTGTCACTTGAGTTGAGTCTGGAGGGAAGAGAGCACATTCAGGCAGATGTCGCCGTGTATCCAAAGGCATGAAAACTGGAACCTGCAGGCGTTGGAGGCGTTTGGAACAGTCTGGAGCAGCAGGGTGGGGAGAGGCAGGAACGGCATATTTTCCACTTGGAGCTTGTCTGTGGCCCTGAGTTCAGGCTTTAGGCCTTGAAGAAGCAGTAGCCACAGGGCTCCTCCAGTGCTGGAGAGGGTGACCCTGCGTTGCTTAAGATGGTAGCAATGAAACTCATGCAAGAAACCCCTACAGAAATGCTACAAGCTTTCAAAGTGCTCGGCAGCTGTTCAGCTGAGCACCTGGGCCCCATAGAAGACAAGGCTGCCGGCAACCGAATGCACTGATGGACCCAAGAAACGTTTCTTTCCTCTTCTCATTTTTCAATTTTTACAGGAAAAAAAAGTCCCTTGAATCTGGCTAATATGAGAAAGTCCACTGAGAGCACTTGAAAAAGCAAAAGATGAAGGGGGAAGGAGCCTGAGACCAAGTCCTAGCCTGGCTCTGACCAGCTGCATGTTCATCGCACCATCACCTCCTCCTGAGGAAGACTACATTTCCCAGCCTCCCTTGCAGTTGTTTTGGGGACACGTGACTAAGTGTTGGCCAATGGGGTGTGAGCAGAAGGCAGGAAAGTCACTTCCAGACCTCACCCTTTAAAACATCCTACAAGACCCTCTTGCCTTCTTTTTTCTTCCACGGCAACTCTGGGGACCACAGGCTCCAAACAGTGCAGGGATGGAGAAGAGCCAACCAACGCCAACAGGACTGCAACTTGAGCAAGAAATACATTTTATTTGTTAATTCACTGACATTCCAGGGTTCCCCTGTCCCTGCAACACTGATTCTCCAGTGCTTCTAAAAGTGTGGTCCACAGACCTCCAGCATCAGCTTCACCTGAGAACTTCTCTGAAATGCAAACTCTCCAGCTCCATGCTAGACCTACTAAATCAAAAGTTCTGTGCATGGGCTTCCCTGATGGCGCAGTGGTTGAGAATCTGCCTGCCAATGCAGGGGATACAGGTTCGAGCCCTGGTCTGGGAAGATCCCACATGCCACGGAGCAACTGGGCCCGTGAGCCACAACTACTGAGCCTGTGCGTCTGGAGCCTGTGCTCTGCAACAAGAGAGGCCGCAACAGTGAGAGGCCCGCGCACCGCGATGAAGAGTGGCCCCCACTTGCCACAACTAGAGAAAACCCTCGCACAGAAACGAAGACCCAACACAGCCAAAAATAAATAAATAAATTTATAAAAAAAAAAAAAAAAAAAAAAAAAGTTCTGTGCATGGAGCCCAGAAACTCTCTTTGGGGATTTCGATGCAGCCAAAGCCAAGAACCACTGGTTTACTCTATATGCTACTGTGTGGCCTTCATCTTTTGAGCCTCAGTTACCCCCCTGTCAAATGGGGGTGAGAACGCCTCCCCTTGCTGAATTCAGGTGAGCGTTCAACGTTACTACGTGGTGTGATATGTATAAAGAATCCAGCTCAGGAGCCCACACACGTTCCATATACAGTCCGGAGCCAGATGACTTGGGAGAGCCACACAAATAGTAGGTGGGAGTCCTGGCTTCTGGCACTGTGAGAGGCATTCTCTACGATGGCCCCCAGTGATCGCGCCTCCCAGGATCCAAGCCCTTGAATAATCCCCTCCAGTGTCTGGGCTGGACCTAGTAAGTCAGGTCTGATGAACCTTCCTTCAAGGCCCACGGGGAGAATTCTTTGCCTCTTGCAGTGTCTGGAGGCTCCAGGCATCCCTTGGCTTGTGGCTGCACAACTCCAGTCTCTGCTCCATCCTCACATGGCCTTCTCTTCTGTCTTCCCTTCTGTCTCTTGTAAGGACACTTGTCATTGGATTTAGGGCCACCCAGATAACCCAGTATGATCTCAAGATCCTTAACTTAATTACCTCTGCAAAACCTATTTTGCCAGATGAGCTCACATTCGTAGATTCTGGGATGTGGACATATCTTCTGGCGGGGCCACCGTTCAACTAACCACACGGCCCAAAGACAGGGATGGGTCTTATTCAACATTATATTCCCCTGGTCAAGTCACCCTGTGTAGTGCTTGACCCAAATAGGAATTTGACACAAGTTTGTGAACAGAAAGGCAGCAGAGCATTTAAGTGACTGGGCTTTAGAATTAGCTAAACCTCTATTCAAACCGCAACCGCTTACAAACGATGTGACGTTAGGCAAATTACTTAACCTCCCTGAACCTCAGTTTCCTCCTGTGGGCATTTTAATAATACGTATCTCATGGGGTTATTATGAGCATTAAGCTAGTAAGTGCAAAACACCTACACCATATCTGGCACCTAATGGGGATGCAAAAGGCAAACACAGTGCCTGGCACACAGGGGTCCTCAATAAAGGCTCGCTTTTCTGACTAGCATGATGATGATTGGCATGGCTGTGGTTCCCACTCTCACACACCTCCCAGCCTTTTGCTCTGACTACCACAGGGGCCCCTTCCCATGCTCAGAGTCCCTGGGGTGATCCAGCAGCCCTCCTTGGAGACAGCTGTGGATAAATAACCCAGCCCTGCCCTCCCACCCGCAGGCCCCCTTCCCTTCCCACCGCCTGGCTCGCCTCCTCCAGTGATGTCTCCCAGAGCAGGGCTGGCAGTGAGCTCGCCTAGGCCCCTCATTGTTATTCCTGGCACGAGGTAATCCTGCCAGCATCCTCAGAGACCCGTAAAAATACCCGCAGTTTGTCTTTCATCAGAGCAGCTCAAAGCCCCATGGCATCCGCTCGAGAAGACAGTGCTCCCAGCTGAGTTCTGGGAGCCGGCTACTTCCCAGGATGGTCTGGTATTTTCAAGGCAGAGGGAGCGAGTGTGAACTGAAATAACCCAGCCCAGGCACTGGCATACCCAGGCTACCAGGGAGATACAAGGCTCAGTGTATGGAGAGATCCTCCCTGGAATTTTCTGGATGTCAATGCTCTGAGTCACACACGAGTGGGTCTGCATTCCCACTCGGCTACTGAGTAGCTGTGTGACTTCGGGCATTTCACTTAGCCTCCCTGTGCTTCCATTTTTGGCTCTGTAAAACAAAGTGGAGATGATATCCACTTCCTAGGTTTCCTGGGAGGGTTAAAAGGGATGGTATAGGCACAGATAGAAGAAAATATTTGCAGCACATATATCTGACAAAGGACTTGTATCTAGAATGTGTTAAGAACTCTTGCAATGCACTTAGACAAACAAGACCCTTCCCCAGATGCGGGAAAGACATAAACGGACGCTTCGCAAAAGAAGATGTATACAATAACTACGTGAAAAGGTGTGCAATGTCATTAGTCATCAGGGAAATGCAAATCGCAATGATGAGATGCCACCTCACACCCACTAGAATGGCCAAAATGAAAAAGACTGTCAATATCAAGTGTTGGTGAGGATGGGGGAGCAATTGGAACTCTCATACACTCATGGTGGGAGTAAAAGGCTGATATGACCACTTGGAAAAACAGTTTGGCAGTTGCTTATAAAGTTAAAAATACACTTAGCATATGACCCAATGATTCCACTCCTAGGTATTTCCCCAAGACACATGTCTATAAAAAGGCTTGTATGTGAAAGCACATAGCAGACTTATTCATAATCACCAAAAATTTGAAAAAATGTCTGTCAATAGATCAAAGGATAAACGGAGTGTGGATTATCCAGGCAATGGAATATTAGATAGTAATGAAAAGGAACAGCTGCTGGTATTCCTGGATGAATGCCATAAACGCTACATGGAGTAAAAGAAGACAGACATGAAAAAGCAAAACTTCCATTCGTAAGTTCTAGAAGAGAGAAACGAATCTGCAGTGACAGAAGTCAGAGCAGTGGCCCCCTTCGTGTACAGGTGGGGAAGGAGGGTGAGTGGAAGAGGGCCCAGGAAACGTCCTGGAGTGATGGAAACATCCTCTATTCCTGTATTGGGGTGATGGGTACGTGGGTGTATACATTTATCAAAACTCACCAAAATCTATACTTAAAGATCGTTGCATTTTGCTGTATGTAAATTAAATCTCAATACAATTGGAAAGGGACCATGTGTGTAGAAAGCTCAGCAAGGGGGCCAAGTTGAGAGACAGGACTCAGCAAAGGTCACACCTACTATCAGAAAACGGTAAAAACAAATAAAAAGCATATAAATTATTCAACTGTATGTTGGGAGTTCAACGTGCTAATCTGGATTCTGACCCGAGAACCCCATCTGAGATGTGGCAAAACCCACAAAAAGGCACCATGGGCTAAGTCTTTTGTGCCCAGCTCCCCACTCTTCCTTTCTCTCTCCTGTGAACAGAGAAACAGAAAAGGAGTGTTTTGCTGCCTGAAGATGCTCTTCTTAGAAGCAGCGGGGCGGACGGAAAGGGTACCTTTGGGGGAGTGGTGAGAACAGGCTTACTAACAATAAAGATGCACAGATGCCTCAGTGGGTCCACGGCCCACACTTACCTCCAGGGTTTCAGAGATGCCCAAGGCAGCTGCGGAAATGAGTTTGGCCCAGCTGCTTAGACAGCGGGCTCTTGAAGACAGAACAGTATCCAAGGTAAGGAAACTGGCTGAGGCCTAGCTGTTCCCCAAACTCCCATCCAATCCCAGGCCAACTTTCCCCCTTACTGGCCTCCCCTAGCAGGATCTGCCTGCATCCCTCACTCTTCCTGGACTGTTCCATCCTCACGATATGGTGGATGTGGGCCTGTACCCAAGCGAGGAGACGTCACTCCCAGCAGAGCACATTGGCTGTTGTACTCTAATCTGAGGTCTCTCACTGGACGCCCTTCGCAGTGGCCCTGGAATCGCCTGGAGTTGCTGCTGACTCTGTCCCCAGGGGTTCTCATCTGTTAGACACGAGACCGACCAGGAGCTCTCCCGCCCCATAGCTCTGAGATTCCTCCCTCTTCTAGCGCTGTGGCCTAAGTTGCCTCCCAGGAGTCCCGAGGGTGGCACTGAGTTGCCGAGACCGTCGGCAGGGCCTCCACGCCCAGGCCATGTGGTCCACCTTCCAGACCTCCGAGGCCTGGGTCCAGCCTTGCAAGCCACAGAGATGCCCATATTTGCTTAAAGTAGTTGCCCACAGCATCTTTTTTTTTTTTTTTGTGGTACGCGGGCCTCTCACCGCCGAGGCCTCTCCCGCTGCGGAGCACAGGCCCCGGACGCGCAGGCCCAGCGTCCACGGCCCACGGGCCCAGCCGCTCCGCAGCACGCGGGATAACCCCGGACCGGGGCACGAACCCACGCCTCCTGCATCAGCAGGCGGACCCCCAACCACTGCGCCACCAGGGAAGCCAGCCCACAGCATCTTTTAAAGAGAACACTCTGCATTGGGAATTACAGCAACAGAAGGAGGAAAAAATAAGATTTTCCTATCATCCCCTACCAAACAGGGCTGCTGGCTGGAAAACAGCCCATATTTTGGATGCAAATCACACTAAGGACTTAGGAGGCTTTGGGGAAGCCATCTTTGTGGGAAGCGGCAAAAGTGCCCCCTTTTGGGGCCTGCATGAAAAGACTTTGTCTCTACCTGTGGATCAAAAGTCAGAACAAACTGCCCTGAATTACTGAACCCGGAATACGCATTTGTTGTTACCGTTGTTGTTGTTTTGAAGGGGAAAGGAGCTACCATTTCATTTCCACCCATGACTTGCTATGTACCCAGGGCCGGCTGCGTAGCCAGCAAGGTCCACCAGGTGCAAAATGAAAACGCAAGGCCTCTTATTCAAAAAGGAAAAAGAACAGCTTTTTACTTTATTCTGCGATCTCTGTCTTTATCTGCTGTGGGGCTTTTATTTGCTAGTTCGTGTCCTGGGCCCTCAGGCCGGGGGTACTTGCAGGGGAGCGCAGCCCCTCGTAGACGTCCACAGCTCTGCTCAACCACCGGGCCCCTCCCCGTGCCCAGGTCCCCACCAGAAGCAGAGGGCAGCTGCCGGGTTTGGCCAGGGCAAGGGATGGGGCGGCCAGGAACCCCTCTTGGGGGGTGAGAAGGTGACTGGGGCAGGACTTCACTTACAAAGCACACATTCGAAGATAAAATTTATTGAGAATTTCAAGATGGCTCTGGCAGACCTTTAAACTCCAAACGTCGACCTCTCTCCTCTCTGTGTCCGTATAGCTTAAGATTAAGACCTTGCCAGCCAGCATGGGTTCAGGGCTTAGCCAAGTTACTGATCTTCCCTATTTATAAAATGAGGATAATACCAGGAACCCCTACATTAGGCTGATTTGAGAATTAGATGACCTAACAAGAATTGTTAACTCTTGAGACTTCCCTGGCGGCGCAAAGGTTAAGAATCCACCTGCCAATGCAGGGGACGTGGGTTCGAGCCCTGGTATGGGAAGATCCCACATGCCACGGAGCAACTAAGCCCGTGCACCGCAACTACTGAGCCTGTGCTCTAGAGCCCGCGTGCGACAACTACTGAGCCCGCGAGCCACAACTACCAAAGCCCACGCACCTAGAGCCCACGCTCAGCAACAAGAGAAGCCCCTGCAATGAGAAGTCCGCGCACCGCAACGAAGAGTAGCCCCCGCTCGCCGCAACTAGAGAAAGCCCACGCGCAGCAACAAAGACCCAACGCAGCCGAAAATAAATAAAAAGTTAAAAAAAAAAAAGGAATTTGTAACTCTTATAACAGCACTTGCCATGCGCTCCACACTGTTTTATGTGCTCTACAAGTAGGAACTCATTTCACCCTCATAACAAGCTGATGGGTAGGTTGGTATTGTTCCCACTTTACAGAAGAAGAAGCTGAGGCACAGAGAAGCAAAGTGACTTTGCCCAACTCCACGCAGCAGTAAGTGAGTAAGAGCCAAGATTTGAACACATCCAGAATATGTGCTTCTAGGTCAAGACTCGGCATAGTTCAAGGTCCCTGGAAAGTGAACATTGTTCCATTTCATGTACGCCTCACAATGAGCCAGTGAGGTAGGGGTTTATACTCATTTGAGATCATTTCAGAGAGGACATGGGAGCTCAGAGACGTTAAGACAGTTACCCCAGGGCCCTCAGCAGTGCTGACTCCAGGAGAGGAGAGGAGGTGAGCTAAGGAGATGAGGAGAGACGGTGAGAGTTGGGCCTCTGGCAGAAGGGACTTGCCCGATGCCTTGGAAGTTTTGGTGTAGGCCATGTGCTCTAGATATAATTGGAAGGCTTGAGTTTGAGGGGTGTGAAAGAATTGGGTGTTGTAGCCTCACGATGCTAAAATCCTAGATCATCAGCGCAGGACAGCAGCATAAAGATTATTGAATCTGAGTCCTGATTTTAGGATCAGGGACACTGAGGCTGGAGCAGAGATGTGGCTAGCCTGATGTCCCAGAGCAGGAGCAGATAACCCCTGGTCGGAGTGCTTGCCGGGTCTGTAGGAGGTCCTGAGCACATACCAAGGGTCCTGGGTCCATAAATCCAACAGTCAAAACCCCTGCCAACAGGCTACTACTTGATAATCACTGACATAGCAGTCCCAGGCACAGTGAAATTCTTATAAAATAAAGCCCCTTGCTACTAATAAGGCAATTTCTAGTTACGGTTGCTTTTTACAGTTGCAAAACTTAGCTTAAAAAACCCCACTACTTTTTAAGTCAGACAGACCTAGATTTGAAAAGGGCTCCACCACTTAGTGGCTGTGTGACCTTAGGCAAATTACTTAACCTCTCTGAGTTTCAGTGCTCTCATCAGTAAAATGTCTCTGAACTGAGATCACTTCATAGTGAATGAAGAACTCCGGAACAGATTAAACGAAAAAGAAGCTACAGAGGGTAAAACTGCCTAGTTTGAAAGCTGGCACATAGTAGGTGCTCAATAAAGGCCATTCTGTATCTGTCAGAGTCCAAACCTACATACCACGTGACAGACGAGTCTCAGGGGAGATGTCAATTCTAAAAGGACTTAAAAGCACCCAGCAGACATCTCCATCTAAAAAACCAGGGAGGGAAAACACAGCAGAATTTGGAGAGGTCCACCATTCGTCCTGAACCAGGAGCCAAGACTGGGAGGTCCTGGTGACAGGAGGTGGGGAGGGGAAGTTGAGGAGGAAAGGGAGTGTGAGAGAACTGACATTTTTGGAGTTGCTTTTCTATTTAAGGTTTTGCTAACCCGTTGGTAAAACTCATTTCTGGTTCATGTTCTTAGCAGGAAAACACATTCAGGCTAAACAGTAAGAATGGACCCTGGCTTGGAAAGTTCTCAAAGGTTCTCACATCTCTCTGGCGTCTACTGCAACTGAGGAGTGACACTGGTTAAGCAACTCAATTTGAATAATTGTACACTGAGGATTTCCAGGGGAGACACCCAGGGCAACTTTCTGACTGCGGATCTTATGACACAGATGGATTTAAAGGAAGAAAATCTGTAAGTGTGGAAGATTATCCCTGGACACAGAGACTGAGGACATGCAGTGAACAACACGGACGCCCCAGAGCATAGACATTCTATCGGGGAGGTTTCTAAAAGAGAATAGCACAGGGTCATAAGCACCGGGTAGAGAAAAAGTAAAAGGTGTTACAAGTATCTAACCAGCGTTGTGGTTGGGAGTCCAGGCAAGCCCTTCAAAAAGGTAGCATTTAGGTTGAGAAGCAAAGGATGAAAGGGCTGGGTATGGGCTTCCCAGGGCTGCCGTCACAAAGTACCACTAACCGAGTGGCTTAAAACAATAGACATGTAGTCTCTCACAGTTCTAGAGGCGAGAAGTCTGAAATCAAGGGCACAGAAGGGCCATGCTCCCCCCTGAAACTTGTAGGGTAAGATCCTTCCTCGCCTCTTCTAGCCTCTGGTGGTCCTGCCAGCAACCCTTGACATCCCATGGCTTGTAGAAGCGTCACTGCAATCTCTGCCTCCATCGTCATGCGGCCTTTCTCCCCTATGTGTCTGTGCCTTTCTTATCAGGACACTGGTCGCTGGGTGGAGGCCACCCAACCAGGATGACCTCACCTGAACTGGATCACACCAGCAAAGACCCAGTTTCCCAAGAAGGTCACATTCACAGGCTACGACTGGAAACTGTCTTGTGGGGGTGACCCAGCTCTATGGAATGCAGAGAGCAACACAGGTGTGTGAGCAGCCACGAAAGCTCTGAGCTGGAGATGGCGCCTTTGGGGACACGAAGAGGCCAGCGTGCCTGGAGCACAGTGAGGGGAGGGAAAGCGGTCCTGGTGAGCTGGAAAGTGGGATGGAGTCACATCATATGGTCCTAGGAGACGGGGAGGAGCTTTTCAGTCTCTGAGAAAGGCCCACCTTTTCCAGCTCATGCTGGAGGGGGCCTGAAAGAGGCTGACACACTGCAGGCAGGGAGTCACGGCCACTGGTGTTTTCATAGTCTGATGCACCACACCTGTGGCTGGCCTGCCACTCGGGAGAACCAGATGTGAGGCAGAAACCTTCTGGCAATGATGTGCTCTCTGCTCTGGAAAACCAGAGGCTAAAATTGTCCCGTTTACTGCACAGTTGCTGCCTGAGTGCATCCTGACAGGCAGCTGGGGAAACCAGAAAATGAGAAAGTGTCCTCCTTTGCAAAAATTACGGCACCTTGGCGATATATAAAAAATTATATTTTGGCCTTTGAGAGAGATATATGCCATATATATATACACACACACACACACACACACACACACACACACACACACATATATATATAATGTCTATCTTGATATATATGCTATATTTATGGCATTTATTGAAAATTTCAAGCATATATTAATATATAAAACACATATATCTTATCACTTTATATATACACATATATATACATATATACACATATATATATATATATATACACACACACACACACACATATATATATATATATATCACATAGACCAAGAGGTTTATGCTTGAAATAAAGGTTTATTTTCTGTGCGGGCTGTCTTTAGTATTTACTCCACAAGTATTTACTGAGTGCCTAGCATGTCACAGATGCTGTTCCAGGCAGCTGACTTTCTAGTGGGATCGGGGAAACCAATGGATCAACTCAAACAATTGTAAGGCACATTAAAGGCTGCCGAGAGCAACAGAGGAACATCCAGCTAGGAAAGAGAAGAACGAGCACTGCAGAGCGTGGGGGAGTTTGGGTGTTAAATACAGCGGCCGGGGCAGGCCTCACTGCTGGAGACGGCTGAGCACACATGCGGAGGACCCGGAGAGAGCAGTGCGGATGGGGAGAGACAGCAGCTGCAGAATCCCGAGGCGGAGCTGCTGGGGTATCTGCGAGACGATGGGACGGGATGGCATGGTGGGACGAGCTAGATGGAAGGAAATGGAATATGACTGGGGCAGCAGAGCTGGGTCACACGGACCTTGTAGACCACTGTAAGGACCATGGCTGCTACTCTGAATAGGATGGGGACCGGTGGCGGAGGGCGGTGGGAGCAGAGAAGGCTTATGCTCTGGCTTCTGTTTCAAAGGGTCACCCTGGGCTGTTTCGAGCATGGATTGTAGAGAGGCAAGGGCAGAGGCAGGGAGGACATCAAGAGCTGTCGCAATCACGCGGGCAAGAAATATGATGGCTGGCACCAAGGTAGGGGTGGTGGGGGGTGAGAGGAGGTGGCAGTCTGGGTATATTTTACTGACGGCCTGGATATGACGGGTGAGCAAGGGAAGTCTAAGGCTGACCGATTCCAAGGTTGTAGCCTGAGCAGCTGAAAAGCTGGCGTTGCCATTAATGAAGATGGAGAAGGTCACAAATGGGGAGACGGGGGGAGGATGAGAATTTTGCGATGATGGTTAGACACCCAAGTGGAGATGGGCAGGGAAGCAGCTGAACGCCCCAGTCCGGAGGCTGGTGGAGAGGGAACATTTGGAAGGTGTCAGTGTAAGGAGGACACAACAACCCTAAGACCAAAGAAGCTCTCCAAGGGAAAGGATGAGAAACAGGCAAAGGGGCCCAAAAGGAGTAGCCGGGGGGAGAGGAGGCCATCCAGGAGAGTGGAGACCTGGAAGTCAAATGAGGGAAACGTTACAAGGGAGGACATATTAACTGTGTCAAGGACAGGTGAAGGTCAAGACAAAACCAGATTCGGAACAAACCCTGGAGAATTTTGGAAATGAGGACGAGGGGCCTCCTGACACACATGGGTTTTCTGTTCTTACCTCTTGCTCCAGACATAATAATTACTAGGTTATCTTAAGTCTGAATCTAATCTTAGTTTCTGTCTGTCCTTCCCACTAGGAGTCCACTCACTCCTAGTGTTATAATGCTCCTGGTGTTATAGGCTGAATTGTGTTCCCTCAAATTCATACATTGAAGTCCTCGCTTCCAGTACCTCTGAATGTGACTGTGTTTGGAAATAAGGTCTTTAAAGAGGTAAGTGAAAATGAAGCCAGTTAGGGTAGGGCCCTAATCCATAAGAGGGACATTGGAGATTCTCACAGAGAAAAGGCCACGTGAGGACACAGTGAGAAAGTGGCCATCTGCAAGCCAAGGGGAGAGGCCTCAGGAGAAACCAAATCTGCTGACACCTCTCTTGGACGTCTAGGCTCCAGAATTGTGAGCAAATAAATTTCTTTTTAAGCCACTCAGTCTGTGGCATTTGTTATGGTGGCCCTAGCAAACTAATCTAACTGAAAAATAGGAAACTTTTTTTTGCTTTACATCTCTGGTACTAACACAAATCATGGCCCCCAAAGCAAATGATCACTGAATAAAAGGGCAACAGGGCTTTTGATTTCCAACATACAGTGATGTGAATAGCTGTATTCCTTAAGATTAGGTTTGGCTGTCAAACAAGATGGAATGTATTTTTCCTTCAGGTACATGAAGACAAGAGGGAGGGAGTCCAGGACTAGCAAAGGAGTCCTTAGTTTTTGAGATTCTTTAATATCGTTATGCTACATTCCACCTCATGTTTCAATAGAGCTGCTTAAGTGCCAACTGTCACTTCTCTATTCTAGCTAGCTGAAAAAAAGAAGGGGTGCTCCCTCCTTCCCTCTTATTAAGAAATCTTCAAAACACACATTCAGGACACTTGTGCTTCTGTTCCACTGATGAGAAACTAGTCACATGGCCATACCTAGCAGCAAGGGAGGCTGGGAAATTTAGTCTTTATTCTGGGCAGCCAGGTGCCCAGCTAAAAACCAGGGATTCTGTTATTAAGATGAAAGGAAAATGTAACCCTTCCAGGTACTCTTCCATGAGTTCTCCCAGTAGAGTGTTGTAACCAGCTGTCTCTGGCACAGCAGCCCAACCAACCTTCCCGAGGGGCCTCTCTACATAGCATCCCAGGGAGCTGGCTGGAAACCACCGGTCTAGACAAGCAAAGTGAGAATTTCCTCTGCAAATGAGATGTGCCACCTCCAGAGGTCCTCACTGGGAGCCAGTGGCAGGAAGGAGGAAACAGTGGAACAAAAATGGTCTTTGCAGCCTTCCTGAGGGGATGCTAGGGGTGCACAAAAAAAAAGTATGTGAAGGAGGGGGAACACTGAGAACAAGCCTCTCTTGCACCAGAGATGAGGTGTGATGGGACCTGTCCTGGGGTCAATGGGCCACATCACCAGCCAGGATGCAAAAGAGGGAAGAGATGATGAGGGAGGTGGGCGGAAGCCCTCTCCAGCTCTGGACATCTCCCCTGAGAGATCTGCCAGCCTTCTTAAGCGTGTCTAGGTGCCGGCCATCAGAAGGCAGCACGGCTGTATCTCTGCAGGCCCAATGGGGGCTCAGCTGTGACAGCTCTTGGAGCATCAGCTGTGGAGGGCCTGTAAGGCACGCCTCCTCGAGCTTGGATGTGAAGCTGTCGGTGCCACCGGGGAATAACTATGAAAGCACTCCCGCCCAGGCAGCTGACGACACTGCACAGAAACTGCAGAGCACACTTCTAACAGGTGAGGTTAAACACAGCATCCAACTAGGACAGCCCAGGGTGGGAAAGCGTTTGAGATGAGGTGCAAAGAGCTCTGAGCCTGGGAGACCTGACTTGTTTCAAGTTCTTGTCCGCCACTTTCTAGCTGGGTGACCTTGGGCAGGTCACCTCCCCTTGCTGAAGCTCAGTCTCCCAAACTAAAAGTGACAAGACTGAATCGCATCACGCCTGGGGTACCCAGTAGCTCTGGGATTCCAACTCCAGCTCCGAGTGATTCTGAGTTACATCCACAGCCAGCGGACTGGGAAGGAATGTGGGCAGGAGGTGGGAAGGGGAGGGACACACCTGTGAGTTCTTCCTGGAATCCCCAGCTCTCCATGTTATTATATTTTTCTCTGCCCTATTTTCCAGAGTCCTTGGCCTCATATCTCCTTCAGTGCTCCAAAATAAAGCTTGCCTTCTTGCATTCCCAAGTCCCAGAGGCTTCAACTCTTCCCTCCCCACCCAGAGATCAATCTCCACATAGCAGCCCGAGTGGCCTTAAAATACAAATTACCCACAGAAAATCCCTTGGTGACTGTCCACTGCTCTTACTGTAAAGCCAGTCTCCCTACTGGAACCTACGAGCCCAGCATCACCTGCCTCCTGCCGACGCCCCAGCCTCCCCACAGGCACCTTGCTCCCTCCTTGTTACCGGTGGCCACACCTGCCTTCTTCAGTTTCTCAGGATGACAAGGTGTTTCCCATCTCAGGGCCTTTGTCAGAACATCTTCCCCGTTCCCTGCAGCCGCTCCTTTAGGTCTTAGCTTAATTCTCACCTCTGCAGAGAGGGCTTCACTGGATGCCCGTCTCAAGCGCGTTCCCCTTTATTATCTCTCTCAGCCCTGTGTTTACTCTTGGTGTATTTACTTATTTCCTTATTTATTTATTTTAAAGTCTTTATTGCTTCTGTTTTACGGTTTGGTTTTCTGGCTGCGAGGCCTGTGGGATCTTAGCTCCCTGACCAGGAATCAAACCTGCAACCCCTGCACTGGCAGGTGAAGTCTTAACCACTGGACCGCCAGGGAAGTCCCTCTTGGTGTATTTAAACGCGATTTAGTGATCTATTTATTTTTCATCTGTTGATCTAGTTTGGGTCTGCATCCCCTACTGGAAGCACACTCCAGGGGAGCAGGGATCTGGTCCATGACTAGGTACAATACTACCTGCTAGGGACCGAGCACAGGAGGCACTCACAGGATATTTAAATAAATGCATATTTGCATAAATATTTAAAACGTTTAACAAAGCATTTGTTAAAGAAAGGACAGAAGAGAAGGAGGGTGGGAGGGAGGGAGGGAAAGAAGGAGGAAGGAAGGAAGGAAGGAAGGAAGGAAAATTTGAGGAATTTGCAGACTCAGCACTTAAACCCCCGTCCTTCTACTTCAAATCCCACTTACTTTCCTTGCCCCCATGCTTCCATCAATCAATGAACAAATGGTGCCTGGGACTGGCACCATGCTGGGGAATATGGATAATTAAGGAGCTTACAATACAACTGAGGAAGTGAAACTAGCACACACGTAACACGACGGTGGACATGGAAAACAAAAAGAAGCCATTAGCAAAGTTTTTCTGTAGAAGAATATTTAATTATAGAGAATGATGCTTATGACACATTTTTAACTAAAAGCAAATTAGAAAGCTGCATGTTTTCTATGTGTATACCTACACATGGTGGGGGGGAGGGAGGGAGGTCTGGGCGGATGGCAATAGAGAGAATACCCATAAGGATGTGCCCAGCTAGGAAATTAGGTGCTGCCAGCTTGCTGGTCATAAAGGAAACCTCTCCAGAGAAGGGGTCGGTGGATGAAGGGGAGCCCTGCAGAAAACATTTTCATACTGAGCACCTACTGTGTGCCAGGAACCGTATTATCTCTAATAAAAGACCCGACCAGGTAGTTACCATCATCACCATTTGAATAAAGAGGGAAACGAGGTGCAGAGTGCCTAGTAACCTGCCCAAGGTCACACGGCTAGAAAATGGCCTCTCTGCCTTCACTCTGCCCACAGCGATTTCCAGCAGCTGGCGTGAAGGGGCCGCCACCAGAAGGGCGGGTGTTGTCGAAGGGCTGATGGTGCGGTGGGGAGGCAACGAGGGTGATTTGAAAAGCTCTCTATTTCCATTGGCAGCTGTTTTTCCATTCTCACCTCCTGTGCCATGCGCCAAGCCTGTTGATCACAGAGGCACCACCCCACCTGTCAGTTTTGAAAGTGCACCGTTCCCCCGGTTTCCGAAGCTTGCAGCGCCGTTCCTTGTGATTCTCTAAATCCAGAGGCTTCTCCGCCTCTTCCCAGGATGGGAGGGTCTCAGTCGCAGCCCTGGTACTACCGAGGGGCCAAGGCTGAGGACAGGAGTCGACCACACCCCACCACCTCCACCCTTATCCTCTCGTTGGGGTGAGGGATCTGGGAGCCTGTTGTGCTGTCCTTCTGGAGGAAAAGGAAGAAAAAGATCTGCTGACTATGAAAATGTAGCAGAACAAGGGTGCAGCCAGCATGACTCAGCTGGTACAGTGGAAAGGAATCCTTTCCAGTGAAAACTGCAGAGCGCTTGATAAATGCCACTCAATCCAGGAAGATCCCCGTCACCACTTCACAAAACCAAGGTCCCGAGAGGCTCCTAACTGTGGGTCCTGACTCTCAAAGGGAATGACAGACAACATGTAACACGGATCTTTGAATCTCTCTCTCCCAAACTGACAGATACATGAGTTATTGTATTATAAAAATAGATGGCTAGGTACTATGTTTTTTGGGCACCTGACACATTAGCTGATTTAATCTCCACAACCCCCCAAATTGGTATCACCTTTGCCATTTTACAGGTTGGAAAATTGAGACTAAGTGAGGCTAACTACAGTGTCCTAGGTCATTCCATTCATAACAATGGAAGAGTGAATCAGAAACTTAGCATCCTTTTATATATTATATATGTAACATTACATGTTATGCCACCAAGGAACCATAAGTGTAGAGCGGTTGCTCTGTACTGAGCTGAGTCCACGGCCAGGATTAAACCCAGGCTGTTTGATGCCACAGCCTTTATCCTTAAACACCTCCACGTGCTTACGATACTCCTCTAGTGTCTGAGAAGCACTCTTGGGGGACAGAGTTAGTAGGAGAGAGAGATGGAGGAAAAACTTCTGTCTGGGGCACATCAGAGTCCCTGTTACATCCCCAGATGGGAAGACTAAGTGCCTGCAGGGGGAGGGGTGGGTGAATGAGCCTGCTGTGTGACATGGGGACTGGAAGATGATTCTGAGTAAAGGTCAAGTTTTTCCAGAGTGAGAAAGCAGGCTGAAGGGTAGTGGCTCTCTCCACAGCGGCACCGGCTTAGCAGGCTGCCAAGGTGAGCACTGAACTTGGCCTGGCATATGGAGTTGTATAATCATCTCAGCCCTGCCAGGTCACTCCAGAACACCAGGGCAACCTTCGTACCAGAAAACAGGCCCATGAACGCCTGCCACCTGGGACAGTTAGAGGAGTAAACAGAGGAGTCATCGCACACCAGGGACCCCCTAACACCACCTCTGTCCTGCTGGGCTGATAATAGTCATGTACCAACATTTAATCACGCACATACAAGTCAGGCATTTGGTCTCAGAAGCTTTACGTGCACTATCTCTTAAATCATCCAGAAAAGTCCTTGACGAAGGTGCTAAAATCATCCCATTTTACACATGAGGAGCCTGAAGGTCAAGAACTTGCCTCGGATCATTGAGGTAATCCATAGTGGAGCTGGGATTTGAACCCAGGTAACCTGATGCCAAGAGGTGCACCCATGGCCTCTGTGCTGAAGTGGGGCAGCTGGGCATGTGGCAATGGGAATAAAGATCTCAGATCCTGGGATTATATGGCATCAGATCCTAGCTCTACCACTTCTAGCTGGAGCTGAGTGACCTCGGATTAACTATGTTCAGTATCTGTTGTCCCATGGGTAGAATGCGGATCCCGGTTCCTCGGGTGGTGATGAGGGTGGGGTATATAAGCAAAGTGGCTGCCGGTAGTTCCTTTGTAACTGGTGCCTGGTCTCATGGGGGCACATAGCCTCTGCCACCTCCCAGAGTAGAGCGTGGATCTTCTCTGAACCTCAGGCTTCTCTTCAGCCCCCATAAGGAATCACCCCACTCTCCTGGGCTGCACTCTGTTCAGTGAACTCCCAACTAGAGCTGCAACAAGTGACCCCAAAGGCCACCCCCAAAAACATGTTGTCTGATCACCCAGCCCCAGGCCTTCCTCCCTCTCCTTCAAAGTCAGCCTTTAATCCCACCCACGCTCTTGCCAGTTTGATTATCCCCCTTCCACCCAGGGAACAACCAAGGAAATTTAAAAGGTAGAAAATTCAGCTGAGACAATGTGGCTAATTTCTAGACGTTTGGGCACACAGTCTGGTGAGAAGAGAAATAGAAACCTTGAGTTCACCAAAGGCAGACGAAGACAGTCTTCTATGGAGTTGCCCAAAACTATTTGAAAGCAAAACCTCCCATCGGGCCTGCCTTGGAGGTAATCGATTCCACAAACATAGAATTACCAACCTCAGGAAAGACCCTGTTTCCTTGCCAGCAAAGCATGCTGCCACTCCTCCATTACCGTCCAGGTCCCCCTCTCCCGGGGAGGGGAAGCGGGGCGGGTGGGGGTTGGTCCATGCATAGAACTGTGTTTCAACATAATTGCTCTCCTTTGTAGTCCTGAGTGTTCTATTATATGCATTTTGAAAGCATTATTCTAAAAGGGCGTCCATAGCTTCCCCAGTTAGTCAAAAGGGGGTCCATGGCACCAAAAAGAAAAAAAAAAAAAAACCCAAAGCTCTCTGAACCTGGCACAACCAGACCCTAGGAACTCATGAGTTCCCTGTCCTTCATGAAATAATTCCCTGAAGGTTTCTAATAGGTTTACAGATAGCACCATGTTGCCTCACCTTTCAGTATCCCTGTGGAAACCTCCTGTTTTGTCTGCAGATGTGCATAACCGAGAGAGGGGGAGAAACAAAGCAAGGATGACTCTATCTTGATATACACATCCTTTTCCAGTGACGCCCCCTGCCCTGAGAAGCCTGATTGTGCGTATTCCTCATGGCCTGCAAACTTGGGGAGGGCAGGAGCCATGCTGAATCTTACATCCCAGCACCTGAAACAGCAACTAGAAAGGGCAAGTCTCTGATAAGCGTTTGCTGAGCACACGAGAGAGACCAGCCGGGGAGAGGGAGGGCTTTACAGCACACAGCTTCTTTCCTCGAGCCCATGGGAAAATTTCCCCTCCCTCGGGCAAATCCCTAGATGTTTTCTTGCCGCCTCAGAGGTCTGTTCAGAGTTGGTGGTGGCCTTTTCTTCTCACCTGGGCCACGTGGAGGACAAGTTGGCATAGGGTCTGCCTTCTGGGGTCAGGGGCTGGCCGTGCCTTCTCATCCACACGGACGGTTCCTCTTTTCCCTCCTCTGAGCACCACACAGAGTGAAGACGCTTCTCAACCAGGCAGAGAACCGGGCTTTGCACAATTGCTATCCAGGGTACACTCTACCCCAGACCCAGAAAGTACGCATTCTTTTCAAGTGCACGTGCAACCTTCTCCAAGACAGACCATGTGCTGGGCCATAAAATAAGTCTCAGTACGTTTCAAAGGACTGAAATCATACAGAACATCTCTCAGGACAGTGGGGAAAAAATCAGAAGTTAGCAAGAGTAGATACAGAGAAAATTTGAAGGAACTATTTGAAGGAACTCTCTCGGTGCTGGACACAGACTTAGGTCCTCTATCATTTCTGCCCCGATATCTTTCTCCACCACGGCTATGATCCTTTGGCTGCAGCTTACCGTGAATGTCGACTGCCAGCCAAGGACACGGCTGTGGCCCCAGCATGGCACTCGCTGCCCTCTCTGTGCAGTGAGCTGGGACAACGTGTTAATTCTGGAACCCCTTCTGAGCCCCTCGACTTTCACCAGGTCCACACTGAGATAGGAAGATCTCCACTGTGCTGCCAAAATGGGGTCCCCCCCACTCTCCACTCTTAGGAGTCCCAACCTTCTCAAGGGGCTGCCCGGGTGTGGCCCGAGAGCTTGACTTGGTGATGGCTTTTGCTCTATTTACTCAGAATGTTCTCTGGCAAATAGAATCCATTTTGTTTAGGGAGTTTAACTAATACCTCTTGAGGAAGAAATGAAGCAGCTTATTGGAAATGCCTGCTTTCCTTCGTCTCCCATTTTAGAGGGTTCCTGTGAGATCAGCAACATGCTTTACCAGAAGGAAACTCAACAAGCCAAGTCATTCCAGGTAAATGGCGACTGCGGCCCTGACATCCTTTGGGCTGGGAAATAAAGTGGGATCTGAATTTCAGTTAAGGGTTTACGTGAGCTTTTCAAGGCTGATAATCTGATCCATGTTTTTAGTTCATAATATAAATGAGCAATTGCCGTGCTAACAATCCACTACCCATAGGACCCAGAAGGTGGAGGAACCTCTTATTGGCACAAAGGAACGGGGTTTTACTGAAAAAAAGCTGGGTGTAGCATCATTTTTCTACAAGTCAAGGTGAAGACCACTGAGACAAAAATGAGTGAAAAATTATGTCCTTAATTAAAGCACACCTGAAGAGGTTGGGGCATGATAAAACCTCCTCAGAACTCAGTCCATGGGAGGTTTCCAGTGGGATTCCATTGAGAGCTCAAGAAGATAAGAATATAAGTCCAGTTTTGTCATATTCCAGCTGTGGAGATGTGAGCAAACGACTCCACCTCAGTTTCCTCATCTGTAAAATGGGGCTGATGGTAAAAGCACCTACTTCCCAGGCTGTTTGCGAGGACTAAGTGAGGGGATGCCTAAAGATACTTTCCAAGTGCCTCTCACATAATAACAATACCAAGCCCTTACCATGAGACCTAACCAAACACTCTTCATTTTCAAGACAGTCCTGGGAAGTGGATACTCAGGTTATTTCCAGTTTGTAGATAAGAACATTTAAGCCTGGGAACGCTAAGAAACATGCCCAAGAACACATGCTGTACGTCACGGAGGTGGGATTCAAACTCAGTCTAACTCCAGAGCCTCAAAAACCTTCCAGTCTAATAGGAGTAACCAGTAAAAGCCACCAACACCAGGAGGGCCACCACGCTGCCCCAGGGACAATGCACTGGCATCCAAGGACAGTCAGGAATCACCCTGTAGGAACAAGGGTTCAGGTGCCCCATTAGGGTTGGGCCTTGAGAGGTGCTTTCGTTCTCACAGGAAGAGAAGACAAGAGCCTTATGGGTGGAAAACCCACAGTGGCAAAGGTATTAAAAGGAATTCCCTGTTTGGGTCAGGCTGGAAAGACAGCTGTGCTGAGAGACCTGGGCTACCTGGAGTCTCATTTGAGCTCATTTCCATGTCTTTGCAAACATTCTGATCATTACAGCGCTGTGGGTAAGGGCACAGGCTCTGTGTCTGATGGACTAAGTGGACATAATAAGGCTGTGTGACCCTGAGCAAGAGACTTAACCTCTCTTGTCCTGAAGGGGGCTCACCTTTCAAATGAGGGTCAACATAGCAACACTCAGGGCAGCTGTACTGACCCCACGGGGCTCCCTGTGTAAAGGCTTAGCCTCAAGCCTGCTAGCGCTCTGATGCTTCTTTGCATTTCTGCTCTATTGATGCGGCCTCTGGGTCTCCTCGGCCGGCCTTCCCACTGCTCAGACCTCTTCTGCTCACTGGCTGACATCTCTTAAGAAACTACTACTTAAAGTCCTAGAAAAGAAGAGACTGCAAAATCAACGAGAAATGGGGCTCGGTCTATGACTATTACTAGAGATGGGTTTCCACTAAAAAGAACTTGTTTGCTCACAGCCAGATTTAGGGATCCGACTCATCCCTCTTAAATAACTGTGATGCAATGTTATTTGAACTGTAACCATTTGACAGCTGCCCAAGGAAGGTACTTTCTGCTTGGACCACAGGTTGTCTCTGTTAATTTTTATAGTTTAGCATACAGAATGGGAGGGCCGATTAGAAACTTTCCTACAAAGGCACATTTGCTTTAAGCTCTCCTCTCGTTCCTCGTAAACTCAAATTCTGGTGTGTGTGTTGAGGGGGCGGTGTCTTGTTCAGTGTCCAGGCTTAACTAAGGTGTTTGTGTTATTCACTCTTTGAATCAAAGGTCCTAAGATATACATCTTTTCAAATTTCAGCATCTCCAAAGAATGTTATGTGTCCTGCAACCAACGGCATCCAGTAGTTCAATTGGAAGCATCTGCTTCGTTCTTCTTTGTGGCACACAAATTAATCGTGAGCTGTATAATCGACAGCATCTCAGATTTGAGGAAATACAGCACGTGCTGGGGACCACGCTAGGAGCAACCACCACAGAAACATATTGTCACGCCTAACTTACATCTGAGATATCTGATGCCTAAAATATTTAAGAAAATTTTGCTTATGACCGCCTAGTACGTGGGAGAAAGAACACTGACTTCTTGTTACCGTTGCTGAATACAAATTACTGCAAAACTTAGCCTCGTTAAAACAACAATCGTTTTACGTTACTCATGAGTTTTTGATCAGGAATTTGGGAAGGACTAGGCTTTGTGGTTCTCACTTGGGGTTTCCCATGTCCTCGTAGTCAGATATTGGGCTGTGGTCATCTGAAAGTACAGATGGTCTAAACATCCAAAATGACAGCTTGCATGGCTATCGGCCAACCCTGGGTGCCACAGACCAGAGCACCTACAGGCAGCTTCTTTCGCAAGGCAGTCCCCGTGCTTCCCCAGAAGCAGTATCCAAGGAAACCTGAGGATGCTGCATGACCATTTGAGACTTGACTGCTTGAACAATTACCAAGACTAAAGGAAATGACGTAAGTCCCTGGTCTGGACTGTCATTGGTAGAGAGAGTAGAAGGAGTGGATGAGTACGTAGACTGAAGGCAGATTCCACAGGATTTGGCAATGGACACATCTACCAATTGACCCTTAAACTACAGGAACATGATAGGTTTCCAAAAATCGCTTAGTCATTGCCTGAATTCAAATCCAGTCTCTACAGAGGGTGGCAATGTGGGTAGTAGAAAGTGGGAAAGCCCCAGGTGAAACCAGCCCCCTCACGCACTGGCCAGGGGGCTTGTCCCTCCTGGCACAAAAGGGCCTGGACTCCCGGCATCACCCCTTCCTTCCCATCCCCAGCCTCCCAACCGCCGGCAAGAAAGATGTGAGGAGATGCAAAAGAATAAGCCACTGGCTGGAAAGACCCTTTCAAAAACAAGTTCAAAAATGTCTAGAGTCTTCTAAAAGGGACGTCAGGGGAGACCCACACCCATTTGCATGGGCGAGTCTCGGGTATTTTGGTCTTTTACTCCATGACCTGACTTGGTAGTCACAGCCCCTCCTTCTTTACAAGTCAGTGTTCTCTGAGGAGCCTTTTCTGTCAAAAAGAAACCACCACTGTTGCTGGTTTGAGAGAGCCTTTAGGGGCATTTTCATGCTCCATGAGTCTTGGTGGCGACAGGGTCAGTGTTCTGCTTAAGGACCACAAGTGGCCTGATAGATCAAGGTTCAAACCCAAGACTATGATAGTGGCTATTTTTCTCTCAAAAATTTCTTTAACAAACATGTATGTAGCCACTTACTATGTGCCAGGCAATGTTCTAACCATTTAATAAAACATTTAGTCATTTAATGCTCCTAACTATCGTACAAAGGACGTACGGCTATTATCCTTCACCCAGTACTCAGCACACATTGAGTGAGCATTGTATAGATAAGGACGGTGAGTCACAGAGAAGCTAAGTGACTTGCCCAGGTCATACAGCTTGCTAGTGGCAGAGCTGAGATCAGAACCCCGAAACTCCGGCTCTGGAATTTAGGCTCTTTAGCACCATATGAAGCTGTCCAGCACTGTGCTTTGGTGGAAATCTGCCTATCTATTAGAAATGCTTTCAGCTGCAAATAAAAGACAACTCCACTTAAGAGTGGCATAAACAAGTAGGAATTGTTTCCGTAACGAAGTCTGGAAGTAGTAGTCTTCTGTCTTGGGCTGGTGGAACCACTTAAGAATGCTGTCAAAGATCCAGACTGTTTCTACATTTTCCCCTCCACCATTTTAGTCTGTTGACTGTAGCCTCATGGTTGCAAGATGGCTGCTGTACCTCCAGGCATCGTGTCCAAGATCCAGGCAGGAAGAAAAGATAAGAATGAGCTCCCCCTGTGGGGGGGCTTTGTCTTTTTATTTGGAAAGAGAACATCTCCCTAGCATGCTTCCCCTAACAAAACTAGATAACATACCTGCCATTACCATATTTGGTTTTAACCAATCTTGATTCATCTCATGAGGCTGGGATTGGGGCTTCCCTGAGATCTGGGGCCTCCTTCCTCTCACCTGAACCTATCAAGGTTCTGTGCAAGGGGGAGGCAGTGACTACAGAGGAGACAGCAGAAAGCATTTGCCACAGGTAGGTATTACTATTCCCATTTTACAGACGGACTCATTGAAGCTAGAAATCACAGGGTCAAAATCACATGGCTGGCAAAACGGTAGCCCCAGAATACTAACCCGGGTCCATCTGATTCTAAATCTCGTGCTCTTGACTATGGCAAGGTACATTGTTGAGTGGACTCAAGACTGGATGGATGCACATTTGGCTTTCCACTAAGAGTTGTGGAGCCTTGGGAAGCTACTCAACTTCCTTGAGCCTCAATCTTCTTATCTCTAAATTGTAGCTAACAGCGGTACCTAACAAGAGAGTGGCTGTGATGGTGAAATGAAATAATACATGTAAAGAGCCTGACAACACTAAGCAGTCAATAATTTTTGGCCTTTCTTTATTGTTGTCACTATTATTGCTGTTGTCGTTGCTTTTGTATGCTGTGAGACTTTGTAGCCACAATGTACTCTATCCAGATGAACACACCACCTTGAGAATTTCTGGGGGACATGGTAGCGAGTGGGCTTGAAAGTGAGGAGAGGGTGTTCATTATAACACTAAGTATAGATTCCTGAGTCCTGACACTTGTTTTGCTTGCATTTAGTGACCCAGAGTCTGGTCACTCAAAATGTTGGTCCACCAATCTACAAAGCATAAGACTTAGATTTTAGCATTCTTTCTGCCAAGAGTAAAATGCTGTTTGGCCAGAAGCACTTTGCTTTTCATCTTTGGACCTCCATGTTTTTATCTGTGCAGTGAGTTGGTTTGTCAATGTGTAATGAACATTCATTGAACACCTACTGCGTGCACTATGCCATGGAGGCCTGGGAGGTGCAGTGACAGCAGAGACAGATGTTGCTCTCAGGAAGCTAAGAGACTTAAAGATCTTCAAAGTTCCTTTCAGTAATAAAACTCGATGACATTAATCCGAATGACATTCATTATTTTGAGGATTAACTGTGCTGGTGGTATTGTAACTAAAATCGCTGAACAAATGCTCAAACCATAAAGCTTTGGCAGTTTCTTACAAAGTGAATATAGTCTTACCATGTGATCCAGCAATCTTGCTCCTTGGTATTTACCCAAATGAGTTGAAAACTTATGTCCGCTCAAAAACCTGCACACGAATGTTTACAGCAGCTTTATTTATAATTGCCAAAACTTGGAAACAACAAAGATATCCTTCAGTAGGTGAACTGATAATTAAACTGTGGTATCGCCAGACAATGGAAATTATTCAGCACTAAAAAGAAATGAGCTATCAAGCCATGAAAAGACATGGAGGATCTTAAATGCATATTACTAAGTGAAAGAAGCCACTCAAGAAAGGCTACATGCCCTATGATTCTAACTCTGTGACATTCTGGAAAAAGCAAAACTACAAAGAAAGTAAAAGATCAGTGGTTGCCATGGGTTTGGGAGAACAGAGGGAAAGATTAACAGGTGAAGCACAGGGGATTTTTAGGGCAGTGAAAATGTCCTGTAAAGGTGGTTACATAAAATTATGCATTTGTCAAAACTGTAAAGGTGGACACATAAAATTATGCATTTGTCAAAAACCCAGAACTACACAATACAAAGAGTGAACCCCAAATGTAATCCATAGTCTTATATAAATATTGGTTCATAAACTGTAACAAACGTACCACACTAATGCAAAATGTTAAGAATATGGGGAATGGTGGTGGGGGGAATATATGGGTGCTCTCTGCAGTTGCTACTCAATTTTTTGTAAACCTAAAATTTCTCTAACAAATAGTCTATTTACTTAAATATAGATATAGATAGATTTTAACAACATTCATGTCTTTGAACCAGTGATTTCACTTCTGAGAGTGTCTTGAGATGTACGATATAGCAGAAGGAAAGCTTCATTTACAGAAGGGAAAAAATTAAGCAACCTATGGTTCATCACCAACAACCACATGGACAAAAGCAAATGAAAAAGTAGTTGAAAAGGTTTTGAAATAACGTGAACAGTGCTTTGCCAAAAAAGGCAAATGGAAGAAAAATGCAACGCTCCTTAAGATATTAACCACCTTGGAAAAACTTTGCATTAAAATAACACCAATGGTTTATAGTACACTGATAATGAAAATTTCTATGATGCTACCAAAGGTCATGACAGTACGGTTAGCTTAGCGTTTTTAGTCTTCTCCTAATTTCTTATAAGATTTTGATATTATTATTTTTTTTTTTTTTAAAAAAAGGTCTATGAATCCGCTAACTGGGAAAGAAAAGACAAAAACAGGCGGCAAAGCCAGCCAGCTAATAACAATAGCACCACGTCCACCTCCACCGCCATTTCTTAGGAGCTTACTGCATCATGGAAGCCAGGGTTCTTGGTACTCTGATACGTTGTTAACTCATTTGGGTAACTCACTGAAATTCACAGAGCTGTGTGGCCCTTCCGGGACATGCAACCAAAGCAACTGCCATCTGAAGCTCTGGCTTAGTCAAAAGGTACTATTGAGAACAAGAGTCAGTAGTTACCCTAGGCATACAAAGACAGATGGGAAATAGAAGTTCAGAGACCAAGAGAGGTGGTTAAGAACCTATTCGCTCACTCACCCACCCAGAAAGCCTTTATTTTCTGCTTCCTAGAGGCCGGGCACTGGGGATGCACTTACAAATAAAATGAAACCTCTGACCTTTAAGAGCCCGCAGTCTAGTCTCCCTACAACCCTGTATTTCCAAACTGTGATAATTCTGTTAGTGGAAAGGCACACTACCTGTATAAAAGGCTGGATGGAATAACAGGCATGAACTGGAACTGTTTCAGCAGTCCAGGGCATGCGGTCACCCTAAGTCCACCCAACAAAGTGCAGTTCCCGGAGGGCAGGAAGCATCCCCACAAACCACAAGATGATAACTGCCCCCCCTCACACCACCCATGTTACCTCACTTAAGCTGAATTGGGGGGGTGGTCAGGGAATTCATTTCTGACTCTCCTTCCCACCCTACCTCCACGACATCAAGCATTTCAGATCAAGGATCTGTGAATCATAGGTCAGGTTGACTCACTTCTTACAGTTTCCAGGTTGTGAATTACAACGTCACTGATCAGTTGAAGGAGGATCAAATCAGTGAGAGACAATGCAACCTGCTCTGCATTTATCTGCAACAATGGAAACCAGATTCACAAGTATTTTATTGAAAAGGGGGGGGCGGTCAGGGTCCTGGGGTGGGGTGGGCAGCTGCTGAAAAATTTGCAAGTGAGGGTTGGTAAATGGAAACCACCCATCATTCCTTTGTATTTTTTTTCCGTAATTTAAGATATGTACGGTGTTAATGATATTCTTTCATTGTGCTTTTGGTTCACGTGGAAAATGTTTATGTTAGGCTTCTGGAAGCTCAGTTACAGATTCAGAGCCTATAAGATTATGTTCTTCCATTTAAGAAAGGGCAAGGGAAGGAAGGTAACAAGGGCTGAGCACCTATGCAGAGTCTTCTCATAGAAGACCCAGCAGCGCAGGAAGCAGAGGCTGGAGAGGTGGAATCACCTGCCCCTGGAGCTCTCAGAAGAGCATCACAGACTGGCCTCATTCCCATACAGACCTGCTCAATCAGGGAAAGCTTAGCCCAAGGGGTGTTCAGAAACAGAAGCTCACAGCAGAGGTGCAAAACCATGTTGGGAACAGGAAAACCAAAGCCCCAGAGACCTTGTGGGCTAGGGCTCCCACGCAGCTTTCACACCCATTCACCCTGACCTTTCACCTGCAGAACCCCTGCTCTCTCCAGACTGATGTGAAATGCCAAGGTAAGGGGCGAGAACTCTTGCCCCAAGTGGGAAAGCCTTCCTGGGACCCCAAAGGAAACCCACTGGGGTGTGATTCAGCCCCTGTGACCCCTGTGGTCCTGCATCTCCAAGCAGGGGAATACATGATCAACCCAGCCTTGGGGCTCAGGGGGGAAACTCTACTGATGAATCATGGCAGTGCAGAACCTTCTCTGGGCCTCCCTGGGAACCCACTGAAAGACTTGCTGTGTGTCACCAGGGGCCAAGGCAGCTGCACAATTCTCATGTGAAATGAGACCATTTCATGGGTTTTGGTGGTCTCTTAAGATGCCTCATCAATTCATGAGATGATCTATCCGCAGGTGACAGGGCTCAGAAATGTCAGGTGAAACATTCACAAGTGAGTGTGTTTTTTTTAACGTTTTTATAAAGTGGATACTTGGCTAATTTGGAATAGCAGCCTTATTCATACCAACCAAAACAACTTAAATGTCCATCAACTGATGAACAAATAAACTGTGGTCTATCCATACAATGGACACAGAGCTGGAACTAGACAAACCTGCAGGTAGAACTCAGGGGTCCATAACCCCCTTCCCCAATACCACCCTGCCTTGCTTAGAATGAAAAGACCACACAAAGCAAAGGAAAAAATATATACATTTTAATTGGATAAGAAAGTAATAAGAAAGAAGAGTAAGACCCAAAGTCAATACGTTCCTGGCAATCATGGATTGTTCATGACATCTAAGAGCTCTGGGCCAAATCTCTATTTTAAAATTTTAAAATATATTTTAATGAAAATATAATAAAATATATTGAATTAATTAAAATGAAATTTTAAATATAGTTTTAAATATCCCCTTTCCCATTCCAACACAAAATGGCATGTAAACTAATATATTCTGTAGGTCAATCTGGTGGTACTGTCTAAACCCTATTATTCAGACTCTAAGAGCTGAAAGAGGTTCACTGAGCCCACTGTACAGATGAGAACAGTAAGGTATAGGGAGAGGAGATGACCTGCCCAATGAAACCCAGTCAGCTAGGGGCAGAGCTGACACCGGCTCGAACATCACTCCAATATCCAGACCTGTGGAATTCCCAGGGCCGAGAGCACTTCCCGAGCTTCTGCAGACAAGGGCGTTCAGGTGCCTCCGGCAATCCTGAGCATCTCACATGATTCCGTCCACAGGTTTGGCATAATCTCCAAGGCAGGTGGCTGATTTTCATGAAATGTATTGTAGCTACCAAAAGACAGCAGTGGACGTGGTTAGTCTGTCAACGTGTACAGGAGAAGGGATCCTGAACTGTAATGAGCATGGAAGCAGCTAAACAGTGGATTCATTTGGTCCAAATAAAAGGTATTATATCCACACAATGTAATAAAACTACGTAGCAGTTACAAAGGGTAAGGACCAAAAAAAAAAAAAAAAAAAAAAAAAAAAAAAAAAAAAAAAGGGTAAGGCAGCTGAAATGGATAGCACTCCTTGATATATGGCTGAGTTCAAGAAGGCAAGTTGAAAAAAAAAAATCTGTTTATCAAAAACAGTACTTTGTGTGTGTGTGTGTGTGAATGCACTGGAAAGGCCTGCAAGGATGTGTTCCAAAGTGATAACCTAAGCAGAGGGGATGAGGAAACAAGAACTGGGGGCAGTGATCAAAAAGGACATTAGCCTTATTTGGAAAGATTTTTTTTTCCCCAAGGTGAAAACATTCAGTTACTAGTTATGTGATAAGTGACTGATTTTTTTAAAAAGAGAAAAATAGAAATAGGATATTATTCATTCATCTATCTATTCACTCAACTATCTGAGCACCAACTATGCACCAGGGATAAAACAAGATGAAAAATACAGCCCCTGCCCACAGGGAGCTTATACTCTAACGGGTGACCGGGGAGGTTTGCGCTCTTGGTATGCACAATCAGGTATGTTACATGTGCTCTGGTGAAAGAAGAAAACAGCACAGAGTGGGGAAAATAAAGTGATTTCCATGTTTCACGGCAGATCCAGCAGCTGAAACAGAGTCATCAGTAAATTCTGCCAAGACCCGCCATCCTGAAACAAAAGGACCACGGCACCACTTTGCAAATGGACAAACCTCCGGTAATTTTAAAAGTATCTCAACTGTCTTTGACTTCGGTTGGAGTTCACAGAGGACTATGATAGTACCAGGAATAGTTTGTAGGTCCCCAAAATTGAAACTTCTTCACAGAGGGAGATGGTTTTGCTGCTTTTTAAAGGCACCGACTCTTTGGCTGTGTTTATCAGTACATATGGTTTACTCTGCTAGGCTAGAGCATCCACTCATTCTCCCATCCGCCAAAATTGCTGTTTTGATTTGAAATTCCAAAAATAACTCATGAGAAGCCTGCAGTGTGAGAGGAAGATGGTCGCACACAGCTTCAGGGAGGAAAAGAGAAAGCATTTGATTTGAATTACCTAAGAGCTGAAATTGGGTGCAAATATCTCCTTGTAACAACTGCTATATAATTAGCCAACCTAATGGAATCCTTTCAAAACCAAGGCAGTTCAACAAGGAAGTTTAATTGAAAAGAAAATTTCCAGACCAACTATTCTGTCAAAACCACATTAAATGAAGATAGCTCAGCACTGACCAAATCACCAGTAAAAGGTATTATGTGTTTTGGGAGAGGGGGTGAAAGGGAAGGGTGTGCTCTCCTATATGAGGGAAATGCGGTGATGTTCTAGGCTCCCTTTTCCAGTTTCATGTGTCTTCTGGTCACCAGGCAAAAGGATTCATTTCTCTCTAGGCCAGTGTTACTGCTGGGACCATCCCCTTTGTGAAGTGTTTCCCAGTCTCCTGAAAAGAAGAAGCCAGGATAAAAATCTCGGAGATGGGGCTTCCCTTGTGGCGCAGCGGTTGAGAGTCCGCCTGCCGATGCAGGGGACATGGGTTCGTGCCCCGGTCCGGGAGGATCCCACATGCTGCGGAGCGGCTGGGCCCGTGAGCCATGGCCGCTGAGCCTGCGCGTCCGGAGCCTGTGCTCCGCAACGGGAGAGGCCACAACAGTGAGGGGCCTGCGTAAAACAAGATGAAAAATACAGCCCCTGCCCACAGGGAGCTTATACTCTAACGGGTGACCGGGGAGGTTTGCGCTCTTGGTATGCACAATCAGGTATGTTACATGTGCTCTGGTGAAAGAAGAAAACAGCACAGAGTGGGGAAAATAAAGTGATTTCCATGTTTCACGGCAGATCCAGCAGCTGAAACAGAGTCATCAGTAAATTCTGCCAAGACCCGCCATCCTGAAACAAAAGGACCACGGCACCACTTTGCAAATGGACAAACCTCCGGTAATTTTAAAAGTATCTCAACTGTCTTTGACTTCGGTTGGAGTTCACAGAGGACTATGATAGTACCAGGAATAGTTTGTAGGTCCCCAAAATTGAAACTTCTTCACAGAGGGAGATGGTTTTGCTGCTTTTTAAAGGCACCGACTCTTTGGCTGTGTTTATCAGTACATATGGTTTACTCTGCTAGGCTAGAGCATCCACTCATTCTCCCATCCGCCAAAATTGCTGTTTTGATTTGAAATTCCAAAAATAACTCATGAGAAGCCTGCAGTGTGAGAGGAAGATGGTCGCACACAGCTTCAGGGAGGAAAAGAGAAAGCATTTGATTTGAATTACCTAAGAGCTGAAATTGGGTGCAAATATCTCCTTGTAACAACTGCTATATAATTAGCCAACCTAATGGAATCCTTTCAAAACCAAGGCAGTTCAACAAGGAAGTTTAATTGAAAAGAAAATTTCCAGACCAACTATTCTGTCAAAACCACATTAAATGAAGATAGCTCAGCACTGACCAAATCACCAGTAAAAGGTATTATGTGTTTTGGGAGAGGGGGTGAAAGGGAAGGGTGTGCTCTCCTATATGAGGGAAATGCGGTGATGTTCTAGGCTCCCTTTTCCAGTTTCATGTGTCTTCTGGTCACCAGGCAAAAGGATTCATTTCTCTCTAGGCCAGTGTTACTGCTGGGACCATCCCCTTTGTGAAGTGTTTCCCAGTCTCCTGAAAAGAAGAAGCCAGGATAAAAATCTCGGAGATGGGGCTTCCCTTGTGGCGCAGCGGTTGAGAGTCCGCCTGCCGATGCAGGGGACATGGGTTCGTGCCCCGGTCCGGGAGGATCCCACATGCTGCGGAGCGGCTGGGCCCGTGAGCCATGGCCGCTGAGCCTGCGCGTCCGGAGCCTGTGCTCCGCAACGGGAGAGGCCACAACAGTGAGGGGCCTGCGTGCCGCAAAAGAAAAAAAAAAATCTCGGAGATAAAGAGGGGGAGAGAAGAGAAAATGACACTCACCATCCAAACCTGTTCATTAAGAGCAGACCCCTCCCATTCCAGGAGGACCACACTCGTCCATGGGCTCATGGGGGACCACAGTGACAAGAAATGACCCTCACCCTTGGACTTTCACCTTTGTCACTTACTAGCTGTGTAACATCTGCCAAGTTGTTTAACGTCTCTGAGTAGCAGTTTCCTCATCTAAAAAATAAAAAAAGGATTACACTTGCACACCTCAGTGGATGGTGAGGAAGACGAACTGTGACAATGTACATTAAACTGCTGCCTGGGGTCCGAGCTGGAATCTGTGCATGAGAGACCTAGCGCTCCATGGATGGGGTCTGGTACCGTGTGCTGGGGGCGTGGGGAGGGGTGGGAAGGACCACCAGGTGATTCCTTGGTACTCAGAATGGGCTGGCCACAGACCAGCAGCAGCAGCATTGCCTGGGAGCTCATCATTAGTGTAGAATCTCAGCCCCACACGGATTAACTGACACAGAATCTGCATTTACTAAGGGCTCCTGGAAGTTTATGTGTGGCTCAAATTTGAGGAACAATGGCCTCAGCCATCGCTCGGGTGTGTGATTCTGCACCTGGTGACCCGAATCAAGAGAAAGTGTTCTTAAGGCTGCCCTTTAAGGGGGAGAAGCAGGTTCCCCAGAGGGCCACCCATGGTGTGAACCATTTCTGGACTCTGCCCCCCAGCCTTCCTGCCTGCAGGGGGGACATCAAGGTAGAGCCCAGGGCCTCCCGAAACCAAGGCATTCTCCACCGACCAGGCTGGACTACTCTGGGGTCCAAAGCCATGTTATCATGGATGTCCCCATGTCATCACACATGCCCGGGGAATAGGCCCTGTGTGCCTTCGAAGAGGACACTGGCAATAGCTGGTAACAAGCGAATGGGCGTGGAGGCCTCAGGAGGGTGGGAAAGAACGACAGACCATGGAGCTATAAGACACAGATGCGTCCAGTAAAAAAGGGAACGCTAGACACACACAGATTGTCTTGTATATGCATAGACCATCTCTAGAATGACAGACAAGACTCTTCTGACACTGACTGCCTCCTGCAAGGAAGACCTGTTGGCTGGGGAAGTGGAAATTGAGGGGGACATTTTACTTTCATTGCATATCTTTCTGGACCTTTTGACTTTTTTCAGTGGTGTGACTGTATGCCAAGGAAGGAAGCGGGGGAGGGAAGGAAAGAGAGAAGGAAAGAAGGAAAGTAAAGGGAGGGAGGGACGTTCAATTAAAAAAAAAAAAGATAGTTGAGTCACTTGTTACACAGGGTTAGGTTTAAAAGTCCTCCCAGGAAATTCAGGCCATTAAGCCATCTTTTTTGCTTAAAGCCGCACCACTTAGCCTGCAACCCTTTCTTCAGGCTGACCACACACCCAGCACGCCTATGTCTGAAAATGCTCAGAAGTGTGGAGGAATTCAGCGAGGGGACGTCCTGTGTGGCAGACCTGCTCGCCCCTGGCTCCATCTCCCCAGCCCTCGGGCTTCTCTGCAGAGCGGGGTTTTCACCCTGCCTATTTGCCTCACACCAACAGACACTAGAGATACCCCACTCTCTAAAAATCCCAGCGGCTCCTGATTCCAGCTCACTTAGTTAGGCAAAGAAAAATCTCTTCTAGAAGATTCTTAAGCCCTGGTTTCCAGAGATTTCCAGTGACTAAAATGGAGTCGGGGGACATAACGCTTATACTTTGTGTGAATGTGTACATGCAAATTGAGACAAGAAACAAAATGTCAGGTATGTGGAAAACCTAATTATGGAACAAGCAGCATTGACTGTGCTCAGGTTTTTTTGGTTTTGTTTTCTTTGGGTTTTTTTGCGGTACGCGGGCCTCTCACCGCTCTGGCCTCTCCCGTTGCAGAGCACAGGCTCCAGATGCGCAGGCTCAGCGGCCATGGCTCACGGGAGCAGACGCTCCGCGGCATGTGGGATCTTCCCGGACCGGGGCACGAACCCGTGTCCCCTGCATTGGCAGGCGGACTCTCAACCACTGCGCCACCAGGGAAGCCCTGCTATGTTTTTATGGTTGGTGGCTGAAAGCTATTTCTTTACCAAAAGTATCACTGGGTCTTCAGCTGAAACTTTATTCTACTGATTAGGAGAGTAATGATGGTGTTCCCTTGAGCCACGTGGCTACTGATGATGTCTAGCTGGATGGATAAGGGGCCAGCTCTCGAATCAGAAACTCTTGGGTTGTGTCCCTGCTACTCGTGGCTGTCTGACATTTGGTAAGTGGATCTCTCTGAGCCTCTGGTTTCTTCGTTTTTTAAAATGGCAACAAAAACTAATATTTATCAAGTGTGAGCTGTGTGTGTACTCTAAGCCAGTGTTATTCTAAGCATTTTATCAACTCATTGAGTACTTGTAACATACCATTGTTGTTCTTGGTGTACAAATGAGAAAGTTGAGGCACAGAAAGATTAAGTATTTTGCCCAAGGTCACACAGCTAATAAATGTCATCATTGGGATTCCATAGGTGGTTTGACTGGAGCCTGTGTTTTAACCATCACAAAAAATGCTCTCATGAGGCTGTCGGTGTGTGTGTGTGTGTGTGTGTGTGTGTGTGTGTGTGTGTGTGTGTGTGTGCGCGCGCGTGTGTGTGTTACAAGATCATAAAAATAAAATGCTTCCCGGGCTACCTGACACTGAGTAAGTGCTCAATAAATTATAGAAGTTAATCATTACAAGTTAATTTCTTTGGTTAAGCACAAACACAAGGGTTACTATAGCACACACGTGGCTGACGATGAGGACACTGCTGCCTGCGATGGTACTATTCCTGGACTGGTGTCCTTCTCCATCTGTCCTCAGCTGGCATTCTGCCTTGGAGTCACGGCACAGGCAGGAACAGTGGCGCTCTGCCCTTGAATCTCTATACTGACCTCTTCCGTGGGGAGCTCGTACAGAAATCTAAGTAGGGGCAGCTGTGGGGGACCAGGTCTGATGTCCACTTGCCAAGAAGAATGACAGATTCCGAAACGAGGTGCTCAGTTCTAACTCCAAGGTTATAGACATGTGCTTCTGAAATTCTCCACAAATGGTTCATCACCATTTGGCAGCGTGGCAGCGTGCACTCAGAAAATTGGCACAATTAGAGATCTGGCGTGGAAGACTCTATGGGTGGCGCAGTAACTGTCCGATGCTCTCTTCATCCTCACGCAGACAGTCCCTGTTCTGTTCGGGTCCTGAGCAGACAGCAATACCCACGGAAGAGGCATTCCTATTACCTCTGTCAGAGGCTGGCTTAGGAGGACATCTGGCCCCATCTGGCCAATGAGACATAAGGGGAAGTCAACTGGAGATTTCTGGGGAAATTTTCTTCCCTAATAGAAGATAGAGAGTTGCAGTGAAAGACCCCCTTTTCCTGACTGACATTCTTCCTGTTCAAAATGCTCTTATGATTAAGGTGACAACTGTAGCAGAAAAGGGCGCCTCAGAGAAGCGAATCCCGTGCCCAGATGTGCCTGAGCCATCAAAGGCATCCTTCTGATACAGCTGACAACACCAGGTGCTGGGAGGGACATGGGGAAACAGAAACTCCTGAGCACCACTGGTGGAAAGGCAAACAGGTACAGTCATTCTGGAAAACAATCTGGCAGTACTTGTGAAATGAAGTCAGAGTGGCACAATGACTCACCCATCCCAGCCCTGGATCTGTACCAGAGAAACTCTCCCACAGGCCACCTGGGGACAGATGTGAGGTGTTCATCACCGAACTTGGCTGGGCTTCCCTAACGTCTGTCAGCAGGGGACGAAGGAAATAAACAAGGCAGGACCTACAGCAAGGGGAGGGCAGACACAGCCCCTCACATGAGCTAGGTGCACACAGACCAACAAGAGTGGATCTAAAAAAAGACAGTACTGAGTAAAAAGAAAAACAGGGAGATCTGTAACAGAATCCTGTTTGTCAAAATGAAAAACAGATACCTAATCAGAACAGAACAGTAGGTACCATCTGGGTCACGGAGCAAACACGCTGGCAGTAGCAGGAAGGGGTCTGACAGTTTCTTCCCAATGGAGAGCTGATCTCTCTCTATAACTTCCCATAATCCCGGGAAGGATACAACGCCGTATGTGACTGTCACATCGCAGATTGTCACTGCTGTCCTTAAGGTGGCCTCCTCTTCTGCGCCATGATCCCCCAGATGTCTGGGCCAGATTTGGTGGCACAGAAATACCATGTGTCCCCGAGCGCCACTTTGTTTCCAGTTTTGCCCCTAAATGCATGGGGTTCTAAAAAAACCCCCTTCCCCGCACACCACCCCCTTCTCTCCTCCTGGAACATGTCTTTGAAATACATTCCCCAAATAGGGACACAAGGTCAAAGTGATGCTTTGACAACTCCGGCCAATAGTCTTGCCCAAAAACGATATCTGCCGCCACTAGCCATGGAGGCGCCGTGCCAGGCTCCTTACCAATTCTTAGAATGAATTCCAAATCCTATCATTCTAGCTCTTGGTGACTTGCGGCGAACGGGTTGCCACAGTCACACTGTTCTGGTGAGCGCCCCTTCCCCCCCCCCCGCCCCCCGACTTCCCTGATGCTCTGTTTTCCTCTTATGAGATCTGTCTGCACATAGAGTGACCGCTCTCACACAGGCAGTTCTGAAGAGTGCAGTGAGCTAATGGGAGAGTTAGGGCGGGAGGGGCAGCAGCCTAAGCCCACCTGGGAAAGAAGGAAAATCAGAGGAATAACAACAGAAATGTTTGCATGAAAAACTGCAATTTAAAAGTCCTACATTCATTGAGAAAGTAACTCTATAAAATCTCTGCACATACCTGAGGGATGGAAGGGAATGTGCAGGAGTGAAAATCAGAGCTGGAATGTGGTGGATTACGGCTCTGGGGTTCCGGGCATTCTTTAGAATTTTTCTTTAACTTCCCTGGTGGCTCCTGCGCCCCTGACTCCATCTCCCCAGCCCTCAGGCTTCTCTGCAGGTGTTCACCGAGCACTCCTCTGCCCTCAGTCAGGCTAATGCCTACACCTCCCTCCCGGCTCAGCTTCAACATCACTTTCCCTGGGAAGCATCCCCCTGCCTCCGAGAGCTGATTCGCCGCCTGCTCTCACCCTGCCCAGACATCCTGTGCTTCTCTGGTCCCAGGGTCTGGACCAGCGATGGCTTGAGCTGGGCTGCTTCAATGCTGACCTTTTGATTAGAAGCTTAGCATTTCATTTCAGGGAGTGGACAGAAACACCTGGACGGTACCAGCCATGGCACGACAGTCTGGCCTGGGAGAGGGGAGAGCCAGGGCGGACTGGAAAATGAAGAGAGGGAGAGATCCTTAGGTGATCTTGCTCTGGTTTCTCCCCTTCTACTCCCTACCCCTGCACCACCAATCCAACCAATTCTTTAAAAACTTGTTTCTCAAGTGCCTGTTATCGCCAAGACACTGTGATGCGGAATTGCAACACCAAGGCCATTCTTTGAGTGTCAAACTTAGGTAGGGAGTCAAAGCTTTGACATGAGGAATGTCAGATAACCGTGGAGGAATGGAGTGAAAGATAACAAGACAAGACAGTGGAAGATGGATGGCGTGTGGGCACTGTATGGTCTGGGGGCAGGAGGGCAGGTCCCTGCGGGCTGCAAAGGGAAGTCCTCTGAGAACCCAGATGTGAAGGATGGCCACAGGGTAGGGGAGTGGGTGACGGGCGGCAGCACTTAGGAGGCGACGGGCTGGATGCGGGGAGGGGTGTTGCACGTTAACATCAGGTGAGGAGCCCCTGAAGTCTAGAACAGAAAGAAAACATCTGGGGGTCCTGGGAGGGTGTGTTAGGGCCAGAATTTTGAGGACCTTGAAGCAAGGCAAAGGAATCAGTGCCGGGAAAGACAAGAGTGGGGACTGCAGACAGTCCTGTGGCCGACGAGAGAAGTTTATGGAGAGATGGGTCTGGGGTCAGCCCTCAGAGTGGACTAGAGAAAGAACCCAGTTAGTAAACCCCTCTGAAGGCGCAGCAGGGAGGGAGGTGCAGGGTACCAGACCTTCACATCCCATCTGCCAGCACGGCTGCTGTCACCCACCCATCAGAGCACACTTCCCCGTGACCCCAGGTAGGACCTCAGAATTTTTTGCCACTTGGGGATCCTGGCAGCCCCTACCGATCCACCCAGGGTGACGGGTCAAATGTCTTTGCCTAGCAGGTCCTATCAGTCAGGTGATGTTTTGGTGCACTAACTCACATCCTCAAATTCCAGCGTCTTAAAACAGTGAGGGTTCACGGCTCATTCAGGCTGTATGCCCATCACAGTCAGAGACGGATGTCCGTGCCAGCACCGCCCAGACCAGGCTGACAGGGCAGCCCCTACACTGCTGGGTGCCAGGGCAGGATGGTGGGTGGGACAGAGAGAGAGACAGAGACAGAGACAGAGACAGAGGGAGAGGGGGAGAGAGAGAGAGAGGTACCTGGAAAGTCTCTCACTAGCATTTCACGTGAAGGCCAGAAAAGCCAAGTCTGTCTGCTTGCCACTCGTTGGCCACAACTGGTCACAGCAGGCCAGGCAGTGGAATCCTAATCTCCAAAAGGCAGAGAGTCAGAAGAAAACGAATGGCCTGAGCAGGTCACCTTTCAGAGAACGTGGAATTCACTGTCCATTCATTCAACCAGCAAGAATTTATTTTAACATGTTTAAAAACATTTATGAGGTGCCAAACACCCTCAAATACTGCCATTTCCGTGGGCCCTTTTAACAACCCCACGAGGTAGAAATCCTGATTCTCAGTTTATAAATGCGAGAGATTTGGGGCTCAAAGAGGATGGGGTGCTCAGACGGTGCGGCCTGGACCTGCCTCCATAGTCCGGGCTGTCCTCCCAACATCACAGGGTCGTGAACAAGCTACTTATCATCCCGCGCCTCAGTTTCCTTTTCTGCAAACTGGCCCAATACTCATAGTACCCGCCATCACAGTGCTGGGACCACTAAGGGGGATAATGCACGTGAAGCCCCTGAAGGCGCCTCTAGCACAGAATCAGTAGCCAACCAAGGCCAGTTATGATGCTAACATGTTCATCTTCCTACAAGGACATGGAACACAGCTCAGAGAGGACACAGGCTTTGGAACCCAGAGACCATCTACTTTCCAATATGTCATTTGGCCTCCGAGGTGAGGTGCACTGCTGACAGGGCTGCTGGTCTATGCCCGGGGGAGAGGCCATCCAGCACTGGAGTTAAGTGCCACCCTGCCTCGGGGCGTGCCCTGCGCCCTCCCTCCCCTTCTCATGAGCTTCTTTTATTTCCTTCCTAGTACTTGGCACTCTCTGAAAGTGTCTTCCCGTGTGTGAAGATCTGTCACCTTGCTAATTGCCTGTCTCTCCAACTAGGAGCTAAACTCTGCATCTGCCTTGTTCAGAGTGTGGGGCACCTAGCAGGGTGCTCAGCAGGTATCTGTGGAATGAAGGGATCAATGAATAAACGTAAGTTCCCTGAGGGCGGGGGCTATGTCAGCTTTACATCAGTGCCCCCAATGCATACAATACCCAGCATGTAGTACTGCACAAGGAGCTACAGAGAAGCCTGCCAGCTCTTCCTGCCTCAGCTTCAGGGAGTGGTGTGGCCCCTTTTCCCCTGCTGGGGATTAGGCTGAAGACTGGCCTTGCCATATGTGCAAAGTCTATTTGTTGTTATAGCAGTTTTGACCCTGAGACCCTCGTTCCCTTCCTTCCCTCCCCTCAGGGCTTGGGACTGGATATCCGACTGGCCTGAGGACAAGACCCAATGGAAGAGAAGCCAGAATGAAAGAGAGATGAAGAAGAGACCGCTGGGGGGATATCACAAACCCGCGCACACTTGTGCACACGCACATGAGTTGTGAATGCTGGCTCTAGTCTGGATGCTTCAAGGAACTTGCCGTGTGACCATGGGTGAGTCAATCTCCCTCCAGGCCTCAGTCTCCCTGGTGGTAAAACCTGACCATCAAAGAAGAACATTTTTTTTTTTTAATTTTTTTTGCAGCACGCGGGCCTCTCACTGCTGCGGCCTCTCCCGTTGCGGAGCACAGGCTCCGGACGCGCAGGCGCAGCGGCCATGGCTCACGGGCCCAGCCGCTCCGCGGCACGTGGGATCCTCCAGGACCGGGGCACTAACCCACGTCCCCTGTATCGGCAGGCGCACCCTCAACCACTGCGCCACCGGGGAAGCCCCAGAAGAACATTTTTTAAGAGTGCTTCCAAACTGAAAATGCTAGGAACAAGAAATCACCTAGGGCTATACTTCTAAGAGCAGGGACCATGGGACTAGAGTTTCTTCATGGCTTCTGTAGGCCTAGCATACAGCACATCAAATATATTAAACCTACCCAGATTCCACTAAAAAAAAATTCCGCTGTAACTGCGAAAGTTGAGTATAACTTGATAAGCTGCTATAAAGTTACATACAAACAGGTAACACTATTTCAGTTTTGCAGCTTCCTTTTTATACTTTGATACTAATAATTGTATCTGTTAGTTTTCTACCTTGTTTGTAGGAGCCTGAAATACAGACAGGTCCCAGGCACTCTGCTTATAGTGCTTTCCTAGTCAAATGGACCTATCTGAGATGTTTGGTGAAAATGCCTTTTTCCAGGCATCACCACTCCCCGACCCCCAACGCCCCCTGCCAAGACACTGAATCAGAAAATCGGGTGGAGGAACCTAGGAACCTGCACTTTGGCAAGATTCCCAGGTGATCATTTGCAAACTAAAGTTTGAAAACCACTGCCATAAAAAGAAGCTGAGAAAAGGACCAAGGGTAGGTAATTCTGGAGGACAAAGGAAGGTTGTGAAGGGGACCAAAGAAGGGGAGGCGAAACAGAGATGACAGTGCAGTGGCTCCTGTTTTGCATGTGTGCACATCGCTTCTGCCCACGTGCGCCCTGCGTGTTCCACCAGTGTAAACACACTTTGCAAAACCCTGACTCACCCTCTACTGAGCCCCTCCCCTAGTCCTGGAAAAACGGATACTCACACTCAGGCGGCCTGGGTCTGCATCTGCTTTCGTGATTTGCGGGAAGAGAACGTTTCCAGCATATTGACTACAAGGCTTGAAGACCGAAACCACCGCTACAAAGCCCTGGTACTGCAGAAAGATATATAAATAGTGCTGTCACCCAGATGTTTGCTGCCATTGGTTCTACCTTTGGTTAGTGACAGACTCTGGCTCCAGCAGTCCTAGCTCACTCATGGGGAGGGAGGCTTTGTTTAATGTCGAGCCACACGCACAAGTGCTACACAGGTGCTTGTGGGTGTGTGTGAACACACACACACGCCAAACATTATCTGCAGGTGTCCTTAAGTTTCTGCAATGATTAGAGATGTAGCCCAGTCAGCAGAAGTCATCTGGACTGTAATGCTGAATGCTAGTTTCCAAGGTTTGGGGAAGATGCCAGGCTAAAAGGGGCTGGCAAAGGAGTGAACTGATAGGAAGGACCAAGTACCGTGCTGGGGTTTTCCCATATACGTTTCATATCAATTGATCGGGGAAAGGATTATCAGTTCCATTCTTCTGATGAGGAAACCAAGACACAGAAAAGATCTGTGACTTGCCCACCATCCTGTAAGACGATCTCTGATCTGGCTAACCCCAAAGTTCATGTTCAATGCGTTATGCAGTGCTGCCTTAAAATTTATAAACCGCAAGCATGGCGGGGAGGGAAAAGGAGAGTCTGTTTTAGAGAGAGGGCAGGTGAAGGAAACTGATCTCTCCAATCAGTGAGAAAATCAAAATAATTCCTTAAAAATTTAATTCACAAACACGGCTTCCCTGGTGGCACAGTGGTTGAGAGTCCGCCTGCTGATGCAGGGGACACGGGTTCGTGCCCCGGTCCGGGAAGATCCCACATGCCGCGGAGCGGCTGGGCCCGTGAGCCATGGCCGCTGGGCCTGCGCGTCCGGAGCCTGTACTCTGCAACGGGAGAGGCCACAACAGTGAGAGGCCCGTGTACCGCCAAAAAAAAAAAAAAAAAAAAATTTAATTCACAAACAATAAATGATCATTGGGAAAAATAAATCACAGTAAGCAATAAGAAAAAAAACGCAAGTAATCACATCCTCCCCCAAAATAATGGTGGTGTTTATATTGTTTATATTAGTTTCTTCTTCCCACCAAATAACATACTTTTTCTATCCTACAAATAAAACGATACAATTTTTGCAATTTTATCAACAATTTTATAATACTGATTTTTTTTAAGCATGGGTAATTAGTGATGCCTATTCAATCCTAATCTTCTGTGAATTTATGTCAATCCATATTTCTTCGCAGATTCTAAGAGGGAGAAATAAAAACCTTTCACTTCTTCATTGTTTGTTTCCTGTGGTCTGTTCATCAGCCACTAATGCATTTCAGAAGGATTAAAGAGTGTTCTGTCTAAATCCTCTGTTCTGCTGGATGATGCAGCCTTAGAAAACGTACCAAAAAAAAAAAAAAAAAAAAAGGAAAAAAGAAAAAAAATCAGGTTGGTCTCTTCCTCCCCGTAGATGAAAATGGAGCATAGGTTTTTGCACCAACTGAGAAAATGATCCGAAAAACAAAAAGTGTCTTAATACCAAAGGGAAATGCAGCTCTAGTATGCAGAAGGGTCTGAGTCAGGATCTCCCACTGCCGCCTTCCCCCACTGCAGGGAACAGCCCTCCAAATGCACCCCAGGCCCCCCTTCCAGCCATCCGCAAGTTGGGAGAGTGAAAAATAACCTCCTTTTCTCCCCCCCTTGATGTTAATGAGGCTCCCTACTGAGATGCAGTTAATCTCATCAATTAAGAGCCTTTTACAATTGGCCTTGCCTGCCAGGCACAGGCTCTCGGTCCACAGAAGGTGGGTAAGATAAGTCATGTCAGGACATAATTTATGTTTTTTTTTCTTTTTCCCCCCCTCCGCCTAGGTTTTTGTCATTTGTATTTTTTTTTAATTTAGGCATAATTAACACAGTGAAATGCCCAGATCTTAAAGGAACAGTTTGATGAGTTCTGACGAATGCATATACCAAACACACTAAACCACCACACACTAAAGATACAAAACATTTCCCTCACCCAGAAAGCACCCTCTGCCCTCCTCCCAGAGGCAACCATTGGACTGATTTCTAGCACTGCTGATTAATTCTGTGTGCTCCAAATATTCATATAAATGGAATCATGTTATGTTTAAAGATGACCATGAATGATGAGGAAGAACAGGCAGGTCCTGGTGGAAACAAAACACAGTTGTAGGCACTTTGGAAAACAATCCGGCACTTACTCAAAACGTTACCCATACAGTTACCATATGAGCCAGCAGTTCCCCTCCCAGGTATACACACTCAAGAAAGATGAAAACATACATCCACACAAAACCGTGTACCTTCAGAGCAGCATTATTCATAATAACCAAAAAATGGAAAAACCCAACGTCCATCAGCTGACGAATGAACAAATAAAATGTGGTATATCCATACAGTGGGACATTGTCTGGGCATAAGGAGGAATGAGGTACAGACACATGAGATAACGTGAATGAACCTTGAAACCATCATGCCAAGTGAAAGCAGTCACCAAAGACCGCACGTTAAGCTATGCGCCATATCTCATTTAAACCTCACCATCTTTGTGCGAGGTGGGTCACGTGATAACAACTGAGAAAGTGAAGATTTAGGTGAGCAAAGCAGCCGAGTCACAGTAAGTCCAGGTCTCCCTGACTTAAACCCTTGCTTCTGACCATTATAAAACACTGTGCTGGCCACCAGGACACAACAGGGAACCAGACCCACTCAGGCTCAGCTCCAAACACCACATATCATGATTTCATTGACTTGAGACTTGTGTTCCAGAAACCAAGGGCTTGAAGGAGGAACAGCAGAGGCAGGTCACAGTCCACGGGGAAGGAGGGCCTCTGAAGAAGGGGTGCGTGGGCTGAGCCATGTGTCTGGCACTTTGCCAGATGCTGAGAGAAGAGAGTCCTGCTGTGGATGGCTCAGGACATGGTGGTCTCCCACATGGTGGTAGAAAGAGAAACTGTCCAAACTTCCTGAAGCGGAATGTGGCAAACTAAACGACCTGAAGCGCCCTTGTTTCAGCCACTCTATTTTAAAGGACTCTATCCTAATACAATAGGAAAATATAGTTGTAAAGATTTAACGATGAGCATCATTTATAGCAGTGCAGAAGCTGAATTCATAAGCAAGCGTCTGTCCCAGATGCTTAAGAAACACTGGAGGGTCTTTGCCACTTATGGCTGAAACACAGTGAAGCTGGGTGTCCCAACACTCAAACGGTGATGAAGCAGAAGTGCATGTGTTGATGTGGGAAGATATTTATCACATATTTAGTAAAAGAGCTATTTACAAACTAATGTGTATGTGTAGACAGCCAGTGTTACAAGTATATATATGTGTGTGTATGTATATATATAGATATGTATGTGTGTATATATATATGTGTGTGTGTGTATATATAGATATGTATGTGTGTATATATGTGTGTGTGTATATAGATATGTATGTGTATATATATGTGTGTGTGTATATATAGATATGTATGTGTGTATATATATATGTGTGTGTGTATATATATAGATATGTATGTGTGTATATATACGTGTGTGTGTATATATATAGATATGTATGTGTGTATATATATATGTGTGTGTATATATGTGTGTGTATATATAGATATGTGTGTGTATATATATAGATATGTACGTGTGTATATATGTGTGTGTGTATATATATTATATATATACATATATAATATATATATATTATATATATGCATATGCTTTCGTTCATTTAATTAGTCACCTCTGAGTGATAACAAGTGTTTTTTGCTTCCTCCTTCTGTTTGTCTGGGTTTGTGGATTTTTCTGGAGGAGATACCTTGTGCTTTGTAATAAGAAATGAAGGAAAACTGGTGCCCAGAGAAGAGTTCAATTCTCCCAGAGTGGTTTGATTGGTAAGAACCACTGTTCATTTAATTTATCCGATGCATCTTAGGAAGAGTCCGTCACAAGTCTGGGTTATGCACTGGAGGATGGAAGGAGGTGAAGCAGAGAGAGCTCCCGTTTCACGGGGAAGCTGGTCACATAAACACATCAGTGCAGTCGGTGGTCAGATGTTCTAAGATATTTGCAGAGGGGACCCCAGCTCATGAAGGAGGGAGTGATCTTTCCCCCTAATTTGAATGCAGACTCGATTACACTTCACAAACTCTTCCCTAACGACCTAGTAAACAGAAGGAGTCCCGGTAGCTGTGATGAGACTAGTGTTTGGACTTAAAGCTAGGCCGATGACTCTAGCACATGAGCCTCTGTTTTCCTCATCTGTAAAGTGGGTGACCTCTCCAGGTAGCCACGAGGATCGGCTGAGCGCTCCACAACAGTACAGCCCTGCACACACGACGGGGAGGATTTAACGCCAAGATCTGAACCCCTTTTTTACAAGAGTTGACAACCTGGAATTTAACTCGTGATGAATGCCAAAGTGTGGGGAAGAAAACATGTTTACCACTGAAAGACTGAACAGAGCAAGGCAGTGAGCACCGTGATTCCAAGTCACCAGCCTCAGCCGGGCTCACGCCTAATGTGCCTTCCAACTCGGCCCGCATTGGAGCAGCTCCTGACTTTTGGAATGTGTTTGGAATCCCAAGGACAGTCTGTACATTTTAAATTAGAAAAAAAAAAAAAAAAATTCTCTGCAAGGTTTTGTTCACATACGCTAAAGGGAAGTATTTAGGACCTACGGCCTTGAAAATAAATCTTACATAACTCACCTCTGGGATAGTGAAAAAAAAGTGTTTTGCAGTTAGGTGAACAGGGTTTGAATGCTGGCTCCGTGCCCTTTTGTAGATTATTTATTATCTCCTAGCTTCAGGATAATAATATCTTTCCTGCAGGGTAATAATCAGAGCAATGTATGTAGACAGTATAGATGTTCAATAAATGGCAGTTGTTTTTTTCTTAGTGGGGAGACTCAGGGAACTAACAAAGCCATGGGGTAGCATCACCCAGAAGCCGTACCTTGGGAGAAATCAGCTCATTATGAAAGGGGAGGAGGCCCAGGGTGGTCTGGCTACCCAGAGCTAAGGCTGACCTCAGCTCAGCCTGGGAAAGGTGAGGCCAGGATAGCATGTCTTTCTCAGGGATGTGGGAAAGCTAAATTCGACTGCAAATCCAAATATGAGACCGGCCCTGTGGTCTGTGCCCCTCTGAGATCCTGGCGTGCGTGAGTAGAACGCACTAGGCTTTTCTGGGAGGGGAAGGGAACGCGTCTTCACCAGGGAGTGTAGATGACACCATTAGAGGCGGCACCGGGCAGCTGGGAGTGCAGCGGGTAGCAGAAGCAGCGAGGGGTGGGTCCCCATCAAAATCACCCCCGGGCGACTGGTTAAATATTCAGAGTCTGGGTCCACTTCTTGGTTTCAGGAGGCCTGGCGTGGGGCCTGTGAGTAATCTGCGTTTCACCAGGCCCCATAGATGCTTCTGACACTTCCCAAGGGCATGGGAACCGCTCCCGGGGTAGAAAAGGACCAGGCGCTGGTCTCAGAAGGCCTCGGTTCAAGATGCAGTGGGGCGCCAGCTCTCAGGTCCAGTTGTAAAATTTCTCTGTAAACTACTGGGACTGGGCCCAGGGTAAGGCTGGCTGGGACGTCTCTGCAGAGGCTGCAAACCTATATGTACAAACAGGGAAGTATCCGTATGAGCTATGCACTAAATTATATATATTATGTGTGTGTGTGTGTGTGTGTGTGTGTGTGTGCATATATATATATATAAAACCATATATTCACATATACATACACACATATGCTTTCATATATACATATGCATGTATAATGCACAAAACCACATGTGCGTATATACATATACATGTCTACACAAAGCCAGGAATGTGTATATATACACATATACACAGAATTTCATATATATATACATGTATACATACGGATATGCTTATGTATACAGATATATCTCTATGTATGCGCTCATATTCACATATATATACATGTGCAAGTGTATACGTACACATGTATATACACATGCAGGTAAAGGCACACACACACATGTATTTCAACTAATCCTCATATATCTCTACTGTAGTACTAATAGCCCATCTTCCTGATGAAGAATCTGAGGCATGGAGAGAATATGAAACTTGCCTAAGGTCACACGGCCAGTTAGTGGTAGAGGCTGGATTTGAAACAAGGTAGACTGGCTCCAGAGTTCCTGTGCACCCTCACTAGATTAGAACAGATAACCCAAGAGGTTAAACAGAGGAGAGACCGAGAGTCTAAACTGAAACGTACAACTTGCACCCTGGGGTAGGCCACATCCAGCGATGTCTGCCCAGAATTCCTCCCATTTCTGTTCATTGAGAGTTGGAGTCAATTTCTCCTGCCCGTGTACACACACACACACACACACCACACACACACACACACACACACACACACACACACACACCCCATAGCCTGGCCAGTTGACACATAAAAGTAACGCTCACACTGCATTTTCCCCACTCTGTATCAGTTAGCCCTGCAAACCTGAACCCAACATTCCCAGCCCACAGTCACGATTTACCGTCATGAATCACACAATTAGCAAAACAAATGACACTTGCAGTTAGAGCCTGTCAAATTAAACCGTGGGGTGCCTGAAGCATGTGGCAAGAAGCTACCAGCCCCGCCAAAGCCACGTGGTGAATAAACCTAGAGTAAAAGGTCAACAGGCGTGGTTGAAATGGACCATCTCTGCTTCAGTCAACAGGTGACAGTAACAAAGACGGCAGCATGGAACATCTACTTAAAAGGAGGGAGGGGGGACTTCCCCGGTGGCGCAGTGGTTAAGAATCTGCCTGCCAATGCAGGGGACACGGGTTCGAGCCCTGGTGCAGGGAGATCTCACATGCTGTGGAGCAACTAAGCTAGTGTGCCACAACTGCTGAGCCTGCGAGCCACAACTACTGACCCCGCATGCCACAACTACTGAAGCCCATGCGCCTAGAGCCCGTGCTCTGCAACAAGAGAAACCACCACAACGAGAAGCCTGTGCACTGCAACGAAGAGTAGCCCCCGCTCTCCACAACTAGAGAAAGCCCGCACGCAGCAACAAAGACCCAACGCAGCCAAAAATAAATAAATAAATAAATTAATTAATTAAATTTATTAAATAAATATATAAAATAAAATAAAAGGAGGGAGGAAACCATGGTGAGTTCCAGGACCTGGCTTTACCCGCAACTGGCTGTGTGATCTCTGGCCTCATTTCCCCAGGTAAGCTTGGTGATGTCCCAAGACCTATCAAGTTCTTTTCATGATTCTCCTTAGTTTCATCTTAAGCATTGGTCATTGCCATAGCATTTACTTTTGACTGGGAGGGGAAAGAAATCCAGCAAACTCCACTTTGCCACTGTAAGGAAACCGGGGGACAGAGGGTGACACTGACCTCATGGTAACACAGTAAGTCACTGATAGAACCTTCAAAACCCAGGAACCCCAAACCCAGGCTCTTCTCCTATGGTTAATTCCACTCTGCTCCTACACTGGATTCTACGTTACCTATGTAGGAATTCACACCCTCCCATGCCTCTGGACGGGTCCCGCAGCCACCCAGCAGTTCCTCAATTAACGCAGGCTCTGGTGAGACATTATCAGTGTCACTGGATTTTGTTCCCTTGCCCCTGCCAAAGCCAGCTGCTTCCTTCAAATTGGTATCAATTGTGCCAGGAAGTTTCTTTTTCCCTTCAATCTGTTGTCAGAGGGATCTGTCAAATGAAGGACGGAACCAGCTGGGCACATGGAGATACCGGCTGGCTGCTCTGGACTGGCTCATCCCAGCCCCGTTGGTCGTTTGGCCAGTGCCCTGTGCTAGGGGCTCTACTGACTGATAGTGAGGACAAAAGGAGAGTCGTTACGATATTTAATCAGAAAACACCATCATCATCTTAAAGAACCTCTGGTCTGCTCCAAAGCCAGCTAGGAAACTGACCTCACCCCCTTCCTATAAGCCCACGGCCTCCAGTCCATCCAAGACCAAGGGATGCAATATGTCTCCTGGGGGCAACATGTCCAGGAAAACAAAGCTTTTCTGAGGATCTGTGTGGACACCAGATGGGACTACCTCTCACTCATCTCACAGATGACGAAACTAAGGCTGATCACACTACTAACATGTATGTATACAAGTACACAGTGCGTACAAGGCCCTGTTCTAAGTGCCTGACGTGCTGTGGTAGGCAGAATAGTGGTCCCCCGAAGATGCCCATGCCTGAATCCCTGAAATCTGTGGCTACGTTAGGTTACGTGGCAAGGGGGAATTCAGGATGCAGATGGAAATGAATGGCTAATGTGTTCACCTTAATATAGTGAGATTATCCTGGATTGTTTCCGTGAGGCCCATATAATCAGCAGTGTCCTTAAAAATGGAAGAGGGAGGCAGAAGAGAAAGCTGTGACTAAGGAAGAAAGGCATGAAAAAAGGTCATGTGGCTGGCCTTGAAGACGGGGGAAGGGGCCATAAGTCTAGGGACGCAGGCGGCATTTAGAAGCTGGAAGAGGCAAGGAAACAGACTCTCTCCTGGAGCCTCCAGAAAGAACCAGCCCTGTGTTCCTTGATTTTAGCGCAGTGGGACCGACCTTGGATTCTACCCTATGGAACTGTAAGATAATAAATTTGTGTTGTTTTAAGCCACTGAATTTGTGGTCATTTGTTACAGCAGCAATAAGAAACATACGGGAACCAACTCACTTTATTCATTATAATTTTTATAATAATTTCATGAGGCGTTACATTAGTCACTACGGCTACAAGAATGCTGCATTAACAGAATACCGCAAACTCGGCAGCATACAATAATAAGCATTTCTTTCTCCCTCACGTGTCTGTTAGTCAGCTAGCAGTTAGATGATACGGGGAAGGTCTGTCTGAGCTTGGCTCCGTGCTAGGTGTGAATTCTGAATCTGCTCCAAGTCTCTCATCTTCTGTGGGTTGGATACTACCAAAGGCATGTTGTCATGATGAAAGGCACACAGGAAAGCAAGCCCAGCTGCATCCACACGTTTCCATCCTCCACTCCAGCGATATTGCTAACATCCCATGAAGCAAAGCAAGTCACGTGGCCAAGACCAAAGTCACAGGGTGAGGAAGTGCGTTCGCCCACCTTGAGGCCGTGGCAAAGGGAGGCATGTGTTCATTTTATTATGGAGGAGTGAAGAACTGGGACCAATAGTTCAGTCTACCAGTGACAAACACTACTGTCAGCATCCCATTCTACAGGTGAGGAAACCAAGGCACCGGGTCGTTAAGAGACTCATCCAAGACCACATTGCTAGTAAATGATGGAGTCAGGATCAGAACCCATTCTGCCTTCAGAATGGCCTTACACTTAACTAGTTGCTGGAGCAAGGTCCCTATGACTCTAAATGCCCCTGTCTCTGGGTCAGGAGGGGGCATCATCCAGGGGCTGCAGAGATCCCCAGAAGTGAGAGAAAGACACTGGGAGAGGGAGGTTCCCAGTAAAAATGCAGCTCTTTGCTGTAGTGTCCAGAGACTCAGGATGCTCTTGGGGGCCCTTCCATCTCCTGGCATGGGCAGAGGGTCACCAAACTCCTCTCCCTTGGCCCTGTAACTGTGTGTCAGTGAAAACTCCAACTTAAGGTAATGACACACTAAGGGCAGAAGAGAGGGGAGGGGATGCCTGAAGTCCAGCCCCCTCCATGTCCTGCAGCACCAGAGCCTCAGCCTTTCTCCTTGTCACCCCAGCCAAGATCTCCCCACTTCTGGTTGAAAGCGGGTGGCACATACTCGAACCAAAACCAAGAAGCCCTCTAAGACAGCAAGGCAGGTAACACTTTGAGAGCACACACTATAAGCTCTCAGATTTTCCTTTCCTATCACGCAGGCGACTGGCACTGCTCCCAGTCTGAGCTCAGAACAGCAAGGCTCAGTGAAGTTAAGGGATTTGCTGACAGTCATCCAGTTATTGAATGGGGGAGCCCACACTGCAACCCAGGTCGCCTTCTCTTTACCATGCTGCCAGCCCTGAACCCAGTGCAGAAACTTCAAGGAGAACCTCCCTGAGAGATGGGACAGTGGCCCTTTGATTCGTGCACTGCCCATCCACTGAGCACCCCCGGGGAAGGCCCTGGCAGAGGGGTCCAGAGCTACTGCACTTTTGAGTCCTGGTTTTACGATCTACTAGATGGGAGAGCTGGGCCACATTACTTGAGCTTTCTGTGCTTCCGTTTCCTCACCTGTAAAATGAATGAAGGCAATAACAGTATCTCCGGGGTCCCTAACCCCCAGTACTGTTAGGAACCGGGCCACATAGCAGGAGGTGAGCTGAGGGCAAGCGAGTGAAGCTTCATCTGCCTCTCCCCATCGCTCGCATTACCACCTGAACCCCCCACCCCCCCCACACACACACCCCAGTCCGTGGAAAAATTGTCTTCCACGAAACCGGTCCCTGGTGCCAAAAAAGTTGGGGACCGCTGCAGTATCTAACACCTCAGGAGGGGCTTCTGAGGATTATAGGGTTTGGTAAAAATGAAGCACTTACAACAGTGCCTGGCATATGGCTGGTGTGATAAAAGCACTAGCTTTTACTGTCGTAACTGCGGTAGACAAAAATGACTTCATCCTCGCCTTTACAGGATTCCAGCCTGGTGAAGGAAAACAGATGTGAAACAAACACAAATAAACATGTCATTATAGATCACGCTATGAAGGAAAAGTGGAGTGAATGGGAGGAAACAACAACAGGACAGCTTAAGGATCAGAAAGCACTCACCACACAAAGATGGAGGGAATGAGCATTCCAGGTGGAGGAATGACACGTGCAAAGGCCCTGGGGCGGCAGGAAACAGGGTAGTTTTGTATCACTCAGCAGAGGTCGGTGAGGCTGAAGAACACTGAGTAAGAAGGAGAGCAGCTGGGCCAACTCACACAGGAGCCCCGTAGGGGTTTTGGTCTTTATCCCAGGAGCAGAAATGGGAAGGCTTACGTATGTTGTGGGTCAGACACAAGTGGATTCCCACTTCAGAAGGTCATGCTGGCTGCTGAGTGGAGAAGGGATTGCCGAGCGGTGAGGCTGGATCCAGGGAGTCAAATCTGGAAGCTGTTGCTGTGATCTAGGCAGGGTGACTTGGATAAGAGTGTTGGTGGTGGAGGGAAGAAAAAAACTCAGCTGAAGCCCCAGGGGCCTGAGGCCCATGAGGAGAGAGTCCATAAGCTGTGGCCAGGATGGTCAGCTGGCTGGCTCTCACCCACTGTCCTGGCCACGGACAAGCTGCCCTGCATGCTCAAGGCACCATCCTGCTTAGCCAGCTTGGAATGTTCTAGAACATCTCTCTCAGTGGACTTTACTTCTTAAGGCTTTATGAAGGTCCATGCTGAGAGGTGCTGGTGACCTCGGAGCTGATCCCCACACCCTTGGCAGGAAGGGAAGCCATAGTGGGAGACGTCTGAAAATCAGATGTACAACCCGACAAGAGTGGTATCTTGAAGGGGGACCTCATCGTCTTTGACCCATCTCAAGGGAGGCATCCTCTCCTTGGGCACAGAACTTCTCCCACACCCCCCGCCCCCATCCAACACCAGGCTCTGAGCTACCTTCAGGGAGGGGCCCATGTCTTTCCAGATCTGTGGTCCAGGCCTGGACAACCATCCTGCTGGAAGATGGGCTCTGTGAGGGCAGCTGCCATCTTACACCTCCTTGTAACCCCAGTGCCTGATATATCGCGTGCACTCAATCGGATTACGTTCAACGAGAGAACAGATGACTCTCTTCCATTCCCTTGGAGTCAACTTCTCAGTCACTAAATCAATGGTTCCTGTGGCCAAGCCAAAACCATAACCACTAGTCAACAGTTAATGCCCTAAAGGAATCCACATCAGCTAGGAAGTAATCAATGGTTCCTGTGGCCAAGCCAAAACCATAACCACTAGTCAACAGTTAATGCCCTAAAGGAATCCACATCATGCTAGGAAGTCAGCATGGGCAGAAAGAGATGAGGTCCATTCCTGCTGTCCAGACACGAGGAAGTCAGAAACCTTTCAACAGAGGAAGATGACTTGGGGGTGGAAGAACCTACAGATGGAAGGGAACTTGAGCTCAGGTGGGATCTGGATACAGAGGGACAATCCATTAGAGAGAGGGGAGCCTCCACTTACTGAACACCTGCCATGAACCAAACCCCAGCAGGAGCCCTTAGACAGTTTCTTCCCACAAGAGCCCTGGCACACGAGCTAGCAGCCCACGTCATGGCAGAGGACGCTGAGGCTCAGAGTGGTGAAGCGACTTGCTCATAATCACAGAGCCGGCCGCCGGTAGAGCTGCGGTTGAACACAGCCCTGTCGGTGGCCAGAGCCCATGGACCCCTCAGGCATCCGAAGAGGAAGAAACGTCGAGAACAAAGCATAAAAGTCAAAGAAAGACAGCGGCAGGTTCAAGAGAGAAGGAGGGGGCTTCCGTGGCGGCGCAGTGGTTGAGAGTCCGCCTGCCGATGCAGGGGACGCGGGTTCGTGCCCCGGTCCGGGAAGACCCCACGTGCCGCGGAGCGGCTGGGCCCGTGAGCCGTGGCCGCTGAGCCTGCGCGTCCGGAGCCTGTGCTCCGCAACGGGAGAGGCCACAACAGTGAGAGGCCCGCGTACCAAAAAAAGCAAAAACAAACAAAAAAAAGACAAGGAGGCGACCTGCTTACCGGAACCAGTGTCCCACCCAAAGGTGACCAGGATAAAATCACGGGGGGGGGGGGGGGGGGGGGGGGGGGGGGGGGGGGGGG
>NW_006783414.1:4226661-4253942 GCF_000442215.2 Lipotes vexillifer | reverse complement strand
GGGGGGGGGCGGGCGGTGAAGGTGAGGTGGACCTTAAAGGCCAGGCTGAGAGGTTAGACTATTTTCGCGTGTAGAGGGACATGGTCGGAGCTGTGCTTTCAGAATCTGGACTTGGCCAGGAGGGACAGGAAAGCTCGGCACGCCCGACGGCAGGTCCGGCACGGGAGAGGCAGGGCAAGAGAGGGAGGAAAACAGGAAGTGAGGCCAACCGGAAGGAAGCAGGAGCAGGGCCGCTGGCTGGAAGGGGTCCAGGGAGAGAGGGAGAAACCACTTGCCCTCTCCTTTCTGACGAGAGCAAGATTATTACTTGAGAGCAGCGCAGGACTTCCGAAAACACAGGACGAGAAGATCCCTGAGCTTGTGTCCCCCACAGAGGTCGCGGTACCCAAATCATGTGGTCACTCTGACCACCTCCGTCTACACTGGAGCTTCATCCACACTGGGCTCTGGCCTCAGGCCCTGGGAGACCCAGCAGTGCCCCTTCCTCTGGCATCTCAGGGCCAAAGACAGGCACAGAGATCAGTGGAACCCAAAGGCAAGTGGTGAGAGACAGAAAGAAAACTGGATGAAGAAACCAAAGTGCAGAGAGGTAAACAACTTGCCTGATACACAGCGAGTGCGTCCCAGAATCAGGGTTCTAACGCAGGCTCCTCTGTGTAGACCTTGCCTGTACCACTCAGGGTCCCAGCAGGGAGGAAGCAGAGGAGTAAGCGCCCTGACCTCATTCACTTCCTGCCTCCCCACTTGCCAGTGCCTCCCAAACAGAAGCCCGAGGGCAGCAGAGCCCCGTGTGGTACCCATCCTGTTGCATCCACACAGGTCGGCCTCCTGACGGGGACCCGGAGGTTACCCAGCACCTCGTCACTCCCACAGCCAAGACTCTGGTAGGTACCTGGGCCTCAGCTGCCTCCACCCTGCAATCCACAGGGCCGGCGAACGGCCTGGACTCGGCAGCAGGAGGCCGCCTGCCTCTCTGTACAAGGGCAAGACGCCTCACATGCCTCCACCCCAAGCTGGTCCAGCAGCATCAAGCTCTCTCCTTCCTTCCTCATTCACACTCCCGGGCCCCGCCCTGTTTCTATCATATGCAAAAATCTCAAAATAGCCTACATCTGTCAAGGCAGGCCATTGGGAGTGGCTGTCTTGGGAAAAGAGGGCCAGCTGATGCCACTGCAGCCCAAGCCGCCCACTCTGGGCCCCGGCCTGCCCCTCTTACCCTCCCTGCCAGCCATGCACATGAAGGCCTGGCTGCCGGTAAAAAGAAAGGGCTCCTATCTCTGATTCCACAGGGCCTCTGATAAGAAATGTCATCCCTTGCTGTGTAATATTACCTGGCCGGATAAGAATCTCTATCATGCTCAAACATATGGCTGGCTACAGAACACAGAGCCCGGCGGTGCAGGATAATTTATTTGCTTAAGCTGAAAGCCCTGGGAGGCTGAGAGAAGTGCACTGAATAAAAGAGTAAGCCAAATTATAACCTATCTGACTTGGAGTTAGGATTGTTGCCCAGGGAAGGATGCAGCACCTGAGGACAATAGCGGGCCTGCCTCACTTTTCTCCCGACCCAATAAGCATTTTCACCTTCCTCTTTCCTCAAAGGGCACTTTCACTTATGTGATCGCATTTAATCCTCATGACAACCTCAAGAGAAGCATTTTTAGCCTCCTTTTACAGATCAGGAAATTGAGATTCAGCAAGGTTAAGTAACGTGGCCAAGGTCACATGGGCAGCCACGCCAGCACGTGGAATCAAACCCATCGGGTCTGACTCACCAAGCCTGCTGTCAGATCAGGAGTCCGATCCCAGCTGCTGGGTCGCTTGGCTCATACAACAAAATTAATCAATTAAGTCAGATCGGCCTAACTGACAGCGTCAGCAACATGTTATCATCTCGAAGGTCCGTTTCAAGCCTCTCCCCCCAACCCCTTGAGTCTTTGTAATCTAGGGAATAATGAAGCCTGGCAGAGCATAGAGACTCAAGGGGCGGGGGTGGGTAGGCCAAGGACGGTACCCAGGAGAGGAGAAGGGACATCCGGGGCTTACACTCCAGCCCATGTGTTTGAGGGGCAGGAGGCAGAAGGACACTGTGGGAAGAAAACTCCCCCGTCTGTTCATCATTCATGCGTTCACAGGTACTAATGGGAAGGCTGTGGTGTGCCTGGATCTGGGCTTGGCCCAGGCGATAATATCCTTGCAAATGGACAGATCCAGCCCTCCTAGAGGGGTCTGTCTTCTGGGACTTACAGATCAATAGAGGCAGGAACCACAGACTGTGTTAAGTGTGGACGTCGGAAGTCCAGGCAGCTGATTTGGGAGTGGCAGATGTGCATCAGTGGAGCCGTTAGGTTAGCACACTCTACACACTGTGATATGCCCTCCTTTTTTTCATTTTTAAAAATCAACATTGTTAAGGACGACAGTGGTGAATAGAACTTCAAGAGTGTTCCGTATCATTTCATAAAGCCACCCATTCTTTTGAACAGCTGTAGAGTACTCCATTTTATGGAGGTATTGTGATTTAATCAACCGATCCCCAAATGAGGAGCATGTAAATTGTGTCTCACTGGGGGAGATGAATAGACAAAGCAGAGAGGACTATTAGGGCAGTGAAACTATGCCATATGATACGACCATGGTGGATACATGTCATTATACGGTTGTCATAGAATGTTCAACACCGAGAGTGAATCCTAATATAAACTATGGGCTTTGGGTGATAACGATGTGTTGGAGAATGTAGATTTGTCAGTTGTAACAAATATACCATTCTGGCACAGGAGGGAGACTATACCATTCTTGCTAGTGAGGGAGGCTGCATGTGGGAACACAGCATATATGGGAACTCTCTATACTTTCCACTCCATTTTTCTGTGAACCTAATAATAATAATAATAATAATAATAATAATAATAATAATAAATCAGTTGATCAGGAAAGTGTGCATTTGGCTCAAAAATCTCAATTCCATTCTGTTTTCTTTAAAAAAAATTTTTTTTTTCTATTTCTTTCTTTATTTTCTTTCTTTATTTTTGGCTGCGTTGGGTCTTCATTGCTGCATGCAGGCTTTCTCTAGCTGTGGTGAGTGGGGGCTGCTCTTTGTTGTGGTGCACGGGCTCATTGCGGTGGCTTCTCTTGTTGCAGAGCACGGGCTCTAGGCGCGCGGGCTTCAGTAGTTGTGGCTCGCGGGCTCTAGAGCGCAGGCTCAGTAGTTGTGGCGCACTGGCTTAGTTGGCATGTGGGATCTTCCTGGACCAGGGCACAAACCCATGTCCCCTGCACTGGCAGGCAGATTCTTAACCACTGTGCCACCAGGGAAGCCCTCTGTTTTCTATTGAATATTTTTCTCCCTAAGTTTGGGTCAAATTCTTCTGTTTCTTTACATATCCAGTAATCCGATTAAAAACTAGGCACTGAAGATAGGGGTAGGGGATTAAGAGGTACAAACTGCTACATATAAAATAAATAATCTACAAGCCTATATCGTACCACACAGGGAATATAGCCAATATTTTATAACAACTATGAATGGAGTCTAATCTGTAAAAATTTTGAATCGGTATGTTGTCGTCCCAAAACTAATACAATATTGTAAATCAGGGGTCCCCAGCCCCTGGGCCACGGACCACTGCTGGTCCATGGTCTGTTAGGAACCGGGCCACACGGCAGGAGGTGAGCGGCGGGAGAGCGAGCGAAGCTTCATCTGTATTTACAGCCGCTCCCCATCGCTCACATTACTGCCTGAGCTCTGCTTCCTGTCAGATCGGCGGTGGCATTAGATTCTACTGTGTACTGCGCATGTGAGGGATCTAGGTTGCGCGCTCCTTGTGAGAATCTAACGCCCGATGATCTGAGGTGGAACTGAGGCTGTGATGCTAGCGCTGGGGAGTGGCTGCAAATACAGATTATCATTAGCAGAGAGGTTTGACTGCACAGAGACCATGATAAATCAATTGCTTGCCGACGCGTATCAAAACCCTATCAGTGAGTGGCAAGTGACAATTAAGCTGTATCTTACAGACTAGACTGGACATAAGCAACACACGTCAGGTGTCACTGTCTCCCATCACCCCCAGATGGGACCATCTAGCTGCAGGGAAACAAGCTCAGGGCTCCCACTGATTCTGCATTATGGTGAGCTGTATAATTATTTCATTATATGTTACAATGTAATAATAATAGAAATAAAACGCACAATAAATGTAATGTGCTTGAATCATCCTGAAACCGTCCCCCACCCCGTTCTGTGGAAAAATTGTCTTCCACGAAACCAGTCCCTGGTGCCAAAAAGTCTGGGGACTGCTGCTGTAAATCAAATACACCTCAATTTAAATAAAAAAATAAAATAAAAACTAGGCATTGTATGTCAATAAGTAAATAGAGAAATAAGTAAATAAAAACTGTCTCACTGTTTGCTATTTCAAACAATGTTGAGACGAAGATCCTATTCACATCATCTGCAACTATGCATGTATTTCTGCAGAATAAACTCTAAGAGTTCACCCAGCAACTTTAAGCCCGACTTTTCCTGCCCCCTTCACTGTAGCCGTGGCAAAGTCTCACACTGGGTCTTGACAGCTAGGGGCTCCCCGTGTGCCCGCCCTCTTCAGAGCCTGGGAGGGCTGTCCTAAAAGCACCTTCCTCCTCCTTGCTGAGCATCTGCTGCCATTCCCACAACAGCACATGAGCAAGCAAACAAATGTCACTCGGGTTGCTGAGACACCATTCCTCTTGCTTCTGCCTGTCTGGCGCGTGGTGGTTGAGTTCAGGAATCAAGCTGGACACTAAACAAGACACCTACCTCTCTTCACCCAGGCTGCTCCCAGAACTGGTTGGCTTTCTTCTTCTTCTTCTGGGCCCTGAGATATCCAAGAGTGCAGAGAGCCCAAGGCTGGAGAGAAGCAAATCTCCACAGGAGCTCGGAACTCCTCTGAAACCTCAGCCCGGCCTGGGAAAACACAGTAAATAATGTCAATTATGCAATGTGGAGCCCGAGGCACCCTGAAGAAAAGAATTCATTACAAAAAGAAAAATCCCCTGATATTCAGAAGATAAAAAGAATATGTTTTCGTGGCTGAAATAAAGTGGAACCTAAGGTAAAGGGCGTCATCCTACACGTGGGAGGCTGGCCGTCCACTGGTAGATGCTGAGTGAGGAGAATAACCATGAGTGAGACAGAGCCCCACTCCTCTAGGAACTCATGATCCACAGAGGAAGGCATCACTGACTCTTCCTTCGTAGATGAGAGAAGAGGACATTTGAGCTAGGTATCGAAGAGCAGAAGTTCACCAGGCGGAGAAAGGTGGGGAACTTTTCAAACAGTATTAACAGCATGTGTGACATGGAGTGTGAAAGAACGGTCTGCCAGCGGTCAGACTGTAAGGGGAATCCCTCACAGGCTGTGCTAAGGGTTTGCCCTTCCCCCACAGATGCGATGGGGACTCACAGAGGCTCTTGAGCAGCAGGGTGACAGATCAGATAGAGGCCTCAGCATCACCGTGGAGGATCAGCTGGTGAGAGCGAATTCTCAGCCGAGTGCGAACCAATTCATCACAGAGCAGAGCAACAGACATAGTGATTAAAACAGTGGCCTCTGGAGCCAGCTCTCTGTCTTCAAATCCCAGCTCTGCCCCTACCAGCTTGAGCAAGTCTTCTCATCTGTGAAATGGGGATAACATCAGCAGAGGTCTCTTCGTGCTTCCCCTAGCGTCCTCTTTCAGCACTGCCAGTTCTTTTGAAACGCAAGCGGCCATCAATCCGAGCAAAGGCGAGCAAGGTTTGATTCAGGAGGGCTGGAACTCGGTCTGAAATAGAGTTTGGGAACTGCTAGAATTGTCAGCTTTCCCAACAGCCCTGTAACAGGGATGACCTGAGATCATGGTTCTTGATGCTGTTTCACCAGAGAATCCCGGGGGGAGATGTTATGACCCCAATGCCTGGGCTCCACTCCTCATTAATTAAGTCAGAATCTTTGGGGTGGGGGGGGGTTGGGTCCTGGCAGCAAGATATTTAAATTCCTCAGATGATTCCAACGTGAAACCACATTTGAGAACAACTGATCTATGAGTCAAATTGAGCAGGAAAGGGAACGCTGGCAGAAGGAAAAGTGCCGCCACCCCAAGCTGTGTCACCTCCAGAAGCTACCTGGCCCTTCAGGCTTCTGTTTCCTCCCCGGCTGGCTGGGTGTGACGATACCTGGACCCTGAACACCTCACAGGGCAGTGGGAGGCCACCCTGAGCTAACGGATTGAGAGTGCCCACGCCACTAACGTTGTGACACACCCCTCAAAGCTCTTCTGGCAACAGAGAAGGGCCCCGCACACCAATGATGCAACCAGGAAGGGAACTAGTGGCAAAAGCACCGGTTAGGTGTGGAGAGCTAGTGGTGGCCGTAGGTCCTCTCACTAACCAGCTGTGTTACTAGCAGTCCCACCTTTCTGAGCCTCAGTTTCTTCTGCGGTTGACTAGGGATGAGTCCTGACTTACCAATCAGACAAAGGGAGAGTGGGGTGCAAGGCAGGAGGACATAGGTTGAGCTCTGAAGGGTCAGGCTCATGCAGAGCATTTTGATTTAGCATTTTCTAGGTCTTCACTGGAATGTGAAAAGTTCTGGAGAGAGGAAATGCCCCCTTCGACAACTGTTGAGACTGAAGGGAGTGGGGGAGACGAGGGGCCGTGGAAGCTTTCTTCGGGGCAGGCTAGGGGTGAGCCCGCCAGCGTCCAAGTAGGGGTGGGTGATAGGGCAGCAGGGCAGGGTGTGGCCGAGAGCTGCCCTGGCCGAGACATTAAGATAGGAAGTGCTATCTGGGAACAATGGGACTACTGTACCGTTGTCCCAGCCTGGATCTGACAAGAGGGGATAAGACTCCAGGAAATACGTCCCCCAACAGCTGGCCACAGTGGTCCCGACAAACCATGGGCCCCTTTATTTCTTCATTCATTCACGCGTTCATGTGCCCCGCACTAGTGCACATCAACCACGTACCAAGAATTGTGTTAGAAGGCGGGGATGCCGAGATGAATAAGGCTCGGTCTGCACCCTTAAGAGGGACAAAGATAGATAGGGCAAAGAAAGAAGTAACATTTAAGTATAACACCATGTGCTAAAATACAACAACAACAATAATAATAATAGCCACAACTTAGTGACGGCCAACCAAGCACCAGGGTGCCAAGCATCCTGGCATTTTATATTTAATATCTCAAATCCTCAGTGTCCTCTGCAAGTAAGAGTTCTTGTTCCATTTTACAAATATGGAAACTGAGGCTCAGAGAGGCTGATTACTCGACACGGGTCACACAGCAACTTCAGAGGCTGGGCTCGTATCTGAATTCAGGGCAGTGTTCCTTCAACGCCTGGGCTCTTTCCCCACAGCTGCTGTAATCCAAAGAATCACAAGATAGCAAGACAAAGTATCCTCCCCCGTGTACCTCTTACACACACCGTCCCCTCGTTTGGACTAAACAGTTTAAAAACCATAACAAGCAAACAAGGAAAAAAAATGAGGCATGGCACCCAGCCTGGAGTTATTGCTCAATACATGCTGACAGACAGAGAAAGACAAATATCATATGATATCATTTAAATGCAGAGTCTAAAAAAAAAAAAAAAAAACCACACAAATGAACTTATTTATAAAACAGAAACAGACTTACAGAACGAACTTACGGTTACCAGAGGGGAAGGGTGAGGCGGAGGGATAGATTGGGAGTTTGGGATTGACATGTACACACTACTATATTTAAAATAGATAGCCAACAAGGACCTACTGTATAGCACAGGGAACTCTGCTCAATATTATGTAACAGCCTAAATGGGAAAAGAATTTGAAAAAGAATAGATACATGTATACGTATAACAATCACTTTGCTGTACACCTGAAACTAACACAACACTGTTAATCAACTATACTCCAATATAAAATGAAAAGTTAAGAAAAAAAATAAACATGTCCAATAGTTCAAGGATGCTTAAAAAAAAGATACATGCTGACAAATCAGAATCCAACTATAAGAGCATCTGAGCAGTGGGGCAGGGGTGTGAGGTATTTGGGATCCAGCAGGCCTGGGTTTGAATCCCGGCCTCAGTATTTACACCTCCCTGAACCTCAGTTTACTCATCTTAAAGATGGGAGCAATAAAACCTACCAAAGGACAACTGGGACGAGGTCCGGAAAATGGAGACAATTTCCTGCCCTTTAAGATCCCTGCAAGCCCCGCCTCAGCCTTGGGTGAAAGAAAAAAGCAAGTGAAAGGACAACCAGGAGAGACACTGGCATGTTTTGGAAGCTCCCACCAACTCTGGAAATAGGCACCACACCGGGAACTCGACATCTTCCACAGAGTGCCGGTTCCCTCCCTTGGACTGGGCAGCCCTCCGGGAAAGGGCACAAACTCACTTTAATTCTGGCGCCACACCTGCCCACCGGCCTGGGTGCCACCTAATCCTCTCAAGACTGCACCCACTGATGCCTGAGTACTGCTCAGAAAGCTGGGGTACAGCCAAACGGGGGTGTCCCAGGGCAGGGGACAGCTGCTGTGGGAATGATGACCCCTATTACTTTTAGTTAACATTTACTAAATCCTTACTGTGTGGCAGGCACTACACTTAGTTTTTCTGGTTTTTGTTTTACCGGCAGGGAGGCATTCATGGTTTAAATTAGAATTTAAACCTTTAGATTTAATGATTCCAGACTCTTCAGCTGCTGGTAGCTGGGTGATCTTGAGTAAGTCACTTTACCTCCCTGTGCCTGAGTCTGGGCCTGGAGGTCAACTCTAAAATAGAGACTCATCTGTTCAACCCATATTTAGTAGGCACCTACCCACGTTCCAGGGACTAAAGCATTAAGTACAAGTAACAGAGATCTCGGCATTTGCAGGGTTCGAGAGGGGGCAGGGGTGGAAGACAGTCAACAAACGGACAAATAAACAAGTAACTACATAGGGGGTCAGATGGTCATATGATACGTGTTGCAGAGACCAATAGAGGAAGAACGGGAGAGGGAGATGGGGGTGGGGGTGGGGGTGGTGAGGTGGGTACTCTTTATACAGAGTGGCCAGGACAGCCTCTCAGGTAAGGAGACATTCGAGACACGTGTGTGTGTGCATGCACGTGTGTGATGTTTATTGAGCACTTACTATATTCCAGGTAGCCATTCCAGGGTTAGGTTAGGTGTTTCACGTGGATTGACTCATTGTACCCTTTCCAACATCCCTAGAAGGAAGACAGCGATACTCTCCCTACTTTACAGAGGACAAAACGGAGAAACATTATTTAAATGACGTGTTCAGGTGACCCAGGTGATTAAAAGCAGAGTAGGCTGCGGGCCTCGGAACTGCACACACTAATTCTTCCATTCCTAGAACCCCGTTTGCCAGCAAGTGATGCTCTGTGGACTGTTACTGTGATCACCATCAAGACACCTACGAGATAAAAAGCAGAGGATGAGAGGAGAGGGAAGCACAGCTCCTGGCACAAAATACACATTTGAAACCCATCTGGAAAATAAAGGAGCGGTGACTGTAGACGCTTCGTCCTCTCTGTCTGTCTCTGAGAGACACAACACCTTCACTCCCTGTTTTATTCATCTTTACTTAATTTCCTCGAGAGAAGAAGACTGGAGGTCCTGCATCCATTTTTAGGCTGACTTCCGATTTGCAGCTTTGTTCAAGGTCCCGATGGCTTCCACACCAAAGGCAAAAGCCACCCATCCAAACTCACGACAGCACCTCTCCCTTCTCAGGGTCATCATTCCAGAGGCAAGCTTGGGGGTTTTCTGCTCAAGCCACAGCCTCCAGCAATGAGGAAAAGGGGAGGATGGGCAGCCGACGATGGTTCTGCAAGGTCCCAGGAAGCAGACGTGCTAACATTCCGAGGCGGACTCCTCCTTCGAAAGACTGGCATCTGCCTCGGAGAGTCTCATCCTCCAAAAGGCCAGAAAGAGCTCCTTTGTAAAGACTGTTGAAGAGCCTGCTTCCAGGGAGCCTCCGTAATGCGCTCTTTCTCTGGTTTCCCAGTGGACTGGAGCTCCCAGAGGCAAGGTCTCAGGATTTTGCCCCGTATACCTCACATCTGTAGGGAGAGCATGTTTCGTGAGTGGATCCAGAGGTGGACGGATGCAAGGGAAGGAGAAAAGGGAAAGGGAGAGAGGGGAGGAAGGAAGGAGGTGTGCAGTGGAGGGTGAGCAAAACAAATTCTATGGCACGACATCAGGGGAGGTAGAAATATAAAAGGGGAAACAGATGAAAGCAAAGTGTCCATTAATATGGAATAATTGAAAAGAACCATGGAATACTATGCGGCAGTTAAAAAAGAGTGAGGTATGTGGACACACGGAGAAAAGCTACAAGATACATTGCTGAGTGAAAAACGAATACCTTGAAATAACTGATTCCCTCTAGATCTGAATGCCATAGAGTCCATGGAACCAGAGACAAGGCTGGTGGCTAGATCTGGGGTTAAATCCCAAGGAGATCAGCTGACCGAATCCACTGCCTCAGCGGACATTTCCACCCACGAGGAAAGGAAGGCCACACCTTCCCTCTAGGCCTCTAGGCCACAGTGATCTTATGACCCCGTTTCTAGTCTGGCTTTGGTCCCCCAGTACCTTGAAGGCAAAACGAATCAAATGAGCAACCCTCCGCTCCTGGGCCCCAGCCCGTGATAACCCACGAATAACAGTGCGTTTGCATGGAGCTGCAAACTGAAAACCTACGGGCTCTTTCTGGCTACAGGTTCCACCCACAGGATGTTTAAAATATTTCTCAACTAACTGCCTACATCTAAAAATTCAGAGAATTTCATTACAAGGTCCAAAAATGTATTTGGCAGCCCTGGTCCCACCCAAGACAACAGCTGGTTGAATGAGGAGGGCAGGGTGGTCCTTTATTCAAAGTATGTACGCTCCCGCTGGCTGGAGCCCCATCCCTCAAAGATGACCAAGCCCAAACTCAACCCAGATGAAGATGCCACTGCTCAGAAAGGTGAGAAAACTTGCCCAAGGTCACACAGCAAGCCAGGGGTAGGATGGGAACTAGAGCTCAGTATTCCTTACACAAAGGCCTGTGTCCCTTCTACCTGCCAGGCTGCACCTCTTCTCATTTAGAACCAGCCACAGCCTTAGGAAGTAGGTAATCCATCTGACATCTGGCTAGAACGAGGATCCCAGTGTCACCTTGAGTCCAGAGCAAAGTCCAACTGAAGCAGAAGTGACACCTCAGGCGACACAGGGGCCCCAGCACACGGCACCATAATTAGCCCAGACCTGATCATCATCATCGGGACGACTCTTGTTCAATGTTATTCTTTGCTTCATGGTTTCCACATCCAGAGGAACGATACTTTCCTAAAAATCAACTGTTCCCAGCAACCCACCTACACAGTTCTTGGAAAATATAGGTTAAACGTTCTGCCTCACGCACAAAAAAACAAGGAACAAAGAGGGCGAGGGAAATTCATCCCCACAGTCCTGCACTTTTCATTATTCACCCCAAAGGTTTTTTAAGTCGCCAAGTTCAAATAACCCTGTTCCTTGGGGCTGCAGAACCACTTTTACCAACAGTTGCCAGAGAGGAGGCTCCAAGGGTTTTAATAGATGGGATGACTGGGTATCAAGAGACATGAAATGGCTTCAAGAGGCTGGAGGTTAGGGGAACTGAGGATGGGTTGGGAGGAAGATGCTGGAATAATCCGTTTCTGACACAGGAGAAGGAACAGCTGATTCCATCCTGCTGTCCAGAACTGTGGAGGAGCTGAGACACAGGAATTGCGAAACATCAGTCAAATAAATAAGTGGCTCCACTGGGACCATTTCCCAACCTTCCAGAACAAATAAGGAGATAGATGGGTCTGGTTTTAAGAAGCAGCAGCATCCAGTGATGGAGGATGGCCGGCACATAGTAAGTGCTCAGTAAATGTTACATACACATACGGTTTCTGAATCTCGCCACTTGGGATGGATAGCCCAGTGCACCAATCCTCTCTATCCACATGTGCCCTCTAGGTGTTCACGCCCAGTCTCAAGGCTTAAATAACGTGACTCCCAAATAGGTACCTAAATACTTATCCCTTTACTCCATGTCCTAGTCTGGGCTTTCCAAAGAAACAGACAAAGAAATAATAGGGGGGAGAGAGAGAAAATTTTAATGAATTGGCTCACACATTTGTCGTAGAGGCTGGCAAATCCAAAATCTGCAGGGTGGGCCAGCAGGGATGGAGACCCGGGGAAGAAGTGATGCTGCAGCTCAAGTCTGAAGGCTGTCTGGAGGCCGAATTCCCACTTCCTTGGGGGCCTTCAGTCTTTTTTCCCTGAGGCCATCAACTGATTGGGCGAGGCCCACCCACAACATGGAAGATAATGTGCTTCCGTCAGAGTCTACTGATGTAAATGTTAATCCCATCCAAAAATACCTTCACAGTCATATCTAAACTGGTGTTTGACCAAATGTCTGGATACCTAGCCAAATTGACATAAGAAATTAGCCTTCACACGGCAGATTCATGTAGCCAGCCGCTTCCTGAATATCTCCACTTATATGTCTAACAATGCCTGACTAACACCTCAAACATCACGATTCTACCCCTACCCACCACACTTCTCCACTGATCCCCCACAAGAATACATGGAAACTTCAGTCTCTACTTTGCTCAAGGTGAAATCTTGGGATCACCCTTTTTCTGATACCCTGTAATCCAATCCACCAGCAAATTCTACCTGTGTGATATATTTACATCTGATCACTTCTCACAATCGCCTCTGCAACCACGTGGCCAGGCCACCATCATCCCTTCCCTGGATTTCTGCAGTAGCCTCTTAACTGGTCCATCTGCTTCCACCTTTGCCACTTTCAGACCATTTCCAGCACAGCAGCTAGAACGATCCAGTTAAAACACAAGTCAGATCTGCTTTGAAGCCTCCAGTGGCCCCACTTCCGCAGAGGGAACAGCCATCAGCCCTACCACGATCCTCTCTGAATTATCCCATCTCCGAGTCTTTCCTGCTCTTTGTGGCTGGACCACATTTCTCCCCGGGGGCGAAACGCTCACCTCTCAGTTCCCAGATGGGGCACTTCCTGAAGCCCAGCCAGCGCCCACCGGAGCCTTATAAGCCAAGCAATGACCACGAAGACATTACAGCATTAACCTGAGGACAATGCTGGGGGACAGGGGGAGCTGAAGGGTATTAACTAAAATAGAGGAGGGTACAGGCCGGGTTGTGCGTCTTTGAAAGACTCCCTAAGGCAGCTGGTGTGGATTATTCTCTGAACTGTGTTGTAAAAGAAGAATTAGGTGGTGGCCAGGTAAGCAGTGGGAGGACGGGCAGGGGGAAGAGAGGAGAGGTGAGAACTCGTGCAGGTGCGCAGCATCTTCTAAGAGCACCCTGCCAAGCGGCTGCTACCGATTCACGCACCCGCAGCCAGAGGAATCGAGAGAACAAAGAAAGAAGATGCGGTAGTTGACTGTGGCCAGGAGGAAGAAAGCCTCCCGATGGCCCAGAGGAGGGGAAAAGCATGGTGCCAAGTGGACGGCAGGGAGAGGGGACTCATTCTCCCTCCCCACCCTCCTGAGTCCCTCTCCCTTCGACAGGACCTGGGCACAAAGGCTCGGATGCTACAAGGTCCCTTCTGTGTTCTGAGCCCTCGTCTGGAGACTCTGGGGGAGGGAGAGAGCAACTGCCATCTTTCATCCTGCAGAACATTAAGTGGACCACCCAGGACCTGCCCAGCTACTCAGCAGGGCGTTTTGTCACCCAGGGCAGGTTCAAGGTCCCTGTGGGGTCTCCTGGCACTGCGGCCGAGGGAGACCAGCTCTCACCACTTCACAGAGGCGGCTCTCAATGAGCAGGACACAGCTTGCTCCAGACCTTGTTCCTCTCAGCAATAAGGGAGTTTGCCCCCAACGGTCAAGTAATGGGAACTATTCATGAATACATGGAATGATCCTGAAAGGGCCTGACTAAGCCAGGACTAAGCAGGGGCTCAGGGCTGGTGAGAGGGTGTCTGGATTACTAACAGGATCCTGTAATTCCAGAGACCACCACCCTTGAGCCCATTAAAGCACGTGCCGCCACCAGTAATTCTCTGATTTCTTTCTCAGCCTCCTGTTTGTCATCTGCACACCCCACGTGACCGCAGGCCTTCCCGGCAGCACCCTTGCGCCCAGGGAAATGCAGGGTGCGGGGAAAGCGCTGAATAAGTAAGTGCTGAACAATAATGCTGCTCTAGGCTGCATGGGGAGAAGACAGGAAGGAGACTCCTGGAGAAACCTGGAACTCAGAGGAAACTTCTTTCATGGACATAGATCCAACTCCTTGATTTCCAACAGCGAGATGGAAGCTTAGGCCAGTGACTACAGCTGGGTCTCAGGATTCCTCCCTGGCTGGGAAGCGTGGGGAGAGCCGGGGTCAAGCTATTTCTCAACTGGTTAAAATGTCTACCAGAGACTGCACACGAAGGCCCTCAAATTCCAGGCTTCCTTGCTGCATACTGGGCAGAATGAGATGAACTCAGCCTGGTGACACAGATCAGAAACGCCAAATGGCCGATATTCCTACGTAAGACAGTGGAGAAATGAGCACTTAACAAAATGTGTTTAGTTGAAAAACTCCCTCGCAGGGAGGCAGAACCAATAACAGGGATGTCTGGAGTTGCAAATGTTGGGACTCGCCAGTCCAAAGAAGTGGCTCTTTTCTTTTCTTTTTTTTTTAACATCTTTATTGGAGTATAATTGCTTTACACTGTTGTGTTAGTTTCTGCTGTATAACAAAGTGAATCAGCTATACATATATCAGTGAATAACATATATCAGTGTATAACAAAGTGAATCAGTATACATATATCCCTATATCCCCTCCCTCTTGCGTCTCCCTCCCTCCCACCCTCCCTATCACACCCCTCTAGGCGGTCACAAAGCACCGAGCTGATCTCCCTGTGATAAGCGGCTGCTTCCCACTAGCTATCGTTTTTACGTTTGGTAGTGTCTATATGTCCATGCCACTCTCTCACTTCGTCCCAGCTTCCCCTTCCGCCTCCCCATATCCTCAAGTCCATTCTCTATGCCTGCGTCTTTATTCCTGTCCTGCCCCTAGGTTCTTCAGAAACATTTTTTTTTTTAATTTTTGGATTCTATATATATGTGTTAGCGTATGGGATTTGATTTTCTCTTTCTGACTTACTCACAGAAGTGGTTTTTAAAGGAGGGTGATTTTGCTCTCCACCCCGCCAGCCCCCAGGGAACATTTGCCAATGTCTGGAGGCATTTTTGATGGTTATGACTGGGGAGGGGATGCTACCTGCCTCCAGTGAGTGGAGGCCAGGGATGCTGCTAAACATCCTATGGTGGAGAGGACCCCCCCCCCCCGCCCCAAACAACTGAGAAGCATCCAGCGCCAATGCCAAAACAGTGCTGAGGCTGGGAAACGCTGACTCTAAAGGCAGTCGGGGAAGAGTGCGCTTCATTCCAGAGTTAGCTGTAAGGTCTCTCATGAACACCCAGCAGTCATTGCAATAAAAGGCGAACTCCTCTCATTGCAGGTGATCTGGCCCTGCCCTCCTCCAGGAACCAACGCAGCCCCTCCCCGCTTCGCCCCGCACTCCTCCCGCCCTGGCCCTCTTGCTGCCCCTCTCCCCTGCAAGGTCTCTGCAGATGCCTTCCTGCTCAGGGGAGAAGCCTTGCCTCCTTGTCCCCAGGCGCTCAGGAGGGCGCCTCACGTGGCCATCTCTGCCGAGCCGCCGAGCCCAGGGTTCTCTTCCCCAGCACTCTACTTTCTCATCAGAAGTTGGAATTATTTGAACTGTTTATTCCCATGTTCCCGTCTCTTCACTGCACTAAAGACTTTAAGATCCCTGAGGGCAAGGGTTACAGCGGGTCTTTCACACCCTTGTATTCCAGGGCTGGGCACCGCAGGCACCCGAGGAGTATTTTCTGCACGTCTGAGTCGAAAGGGATAGTGAATGGGAAGGTACTGCTGTGGAGTCAAAAGGGATAGTGAATGGGAAGGGCGCTGTCCAGTCCCACGTGAAAATTAAGTCATCCGGGGGCTTCCCTGGTGGCGCAGTTGTTAAGAATCTGCCTGCCAACGCAGGGGACACAGATTCGATCCCTGGTCCGGGAAGATCCCACATGCCGCGGAACAAATAAGCCCGTGCGCCACAACTACTGAGCCTGCGCTCTATAGCCTGCGAGCCACAACTACTGAGCCCATGCGCCACAACTACTGAAGCATGCGCGCCTAGAGCCCATGTTCCGCAGCGAGAGAAGCCACCGCAATGAGAAGCCCGTGCACCACAATGAAGAGTAGCCCCCAGGGCTCGCTGCAACTAGAGAGAGCCCGCGTGCAGCAACGAAGACCCAACGTAGCCAAAAAAAAAAAAAAAAAAAAATCAAAATAAATAAGTCATCCGTGTATGTGTGCCAGAGGCGGTCCTTGGGCGAGCTGTGCTGGTGGTCAGGAAGAGTTGGAGGAACTCGTTTTGCTTGGGGCTCTGTTATGGGTTGAACTGTATCCCCCAAAGATATACATTGAAATCCTAACCTGTAAATGTAATTTTATTTTGAAATAGGGTCTTTGCAGATACAATCAAGTTAAGATGAGGCCATACTGGATTAGGGTGCCCTAAATCCAATGACCGGGGTCCTCATAAGGAGAGAGATGCAGAGACTCACAGACACACACAGAGAAGTCCACGTGAGGATGGAGGCAGAGCTGGAGTGAGGCAGCCACAAGCCAAGAACCCGAAGGATTGCTAGTGACACTAGAAACTAGGAAGACACAAGGAAGGGTCCTTACCCTACAGGTTTCAGAGGAAGCACAACCTTGCCAACACCTTGAATTTGGAATTCTGGACTCCAGAACTGTGAAGGAATACATTTCTGTTGTGCATGGCAGCCCTGGGAAACTCATCCAGGCTCTAACACCCTGACAGGATCCTTTGGAAGAAGGGAAGAGTCAGCCAGGATCCCTGGACAAAAAAGCTCTTCCTAAAAGTCATGAGGCTGGGACTTCCCTGGCGGCGCAGTGGTTAAGAATCCGCCTGCCAAGGCAGGGGACACGGGTTCGAGCCCTGGTCCGGGAAGATCCCACATGCCGCGGAGCAACTAAGCCTGTGCGCCACAACTACGGAGCCTGCGCTCTAGAGCCCATGAGCCACAACTAGAGAAAGCCCGTGCGCAGCAACGAAGACCCAACACAGCCCAAAAAAATAAATAAATAAAATAAAGTCATGAGGCTGCCCCTCGTTCCCTGGGTGAACAGCCCTGACTCTCCCTCACCAGCCTAAGCACAAGACGTGCCAGAGACTCTAGTGCCACCTGAAAATCCAGAGGCTGGGTGGGGTCTGCAGCCACTGAGGGCTAATGAATACGCAATCCATATGCAGTAAGCGCTCAGTAAATACCGTCAGATGACTGATGGACCAATCAATTAGCAAGATGGCTGAGCACAGTGACAGCACTCCGAGTTAATTAGCCACCACCTCCCCGTTTACCATCAGTGGGGATTTTCAGATGGACACCTTAGAACCTAAGATGCACTGTGCCTCTCCGTGGAGCCTCTCATTCATTCTCCATCCAGGGGGCATCAAGACAGTTGCAGGGCTTCTCTGAGGGCCGGGGTCGAGATGTCATGGTGGAGAAGCATGGGGAGCAGCTAGCCCAGGAACACATTACAGTGTGTTTTCCCCTCCATGAGCCATTTCTCACTTCACTTAATTACAGAAATGCAGAGAGGCAGGTACCATGATCCCATTTTCAACTTGGAGGAACTAAGCTCTGAGAGGTTCAGAGATTTGCTCAGAGTTCCGCAGTGGGTAAAAGAGAGTGACAGCTTCAAAACCAACACTTCCCAATCCATGTGGATGTTCCTTTTCTCTTGGACTTGGCTAAGCAAGCGGGACGCGGGACGGCGGCTGCCTCCGTGATGGCGGGGACGGACTCCTGCGCTGTTATGACCGCAGGACCACAACACGGAGGAAAGAAAGCAGGAGGAACAACCCTCACCCACACGCCCCATCATGCCATAGCACAAACACGTGAAATTCCCGTAGCGGCCTTCTGGTAGTCATCTGTATACACATGCATTTTCATTTTCACATCGTGTTCATACGAAGATGATGGGCTTTGCTTGCATCACCCAGCCTGCTATTTCCAGCATCTAAAAATGCTCATTTGGCATCTATTCAACCAATTTTATTTTGCACCTGCTATAAGCCAGGCACCATGCTGGGCAGTCAAGACAAAGTGGTGAGCAAAAAATGGGCACTGTCCCCATCAGATGAGCAGGGGAAACAGACATTAATTCAATAATCAGGCATTTCAATTACTAGAAATTACGGTAAGTCAAACAAAGGGAAAGTATAGAGTCCTAAGACAGCTGGTTAAATGAGAACTTCAAAAATGATAATTTTAAGGATCTCATAATATTATACTAGGTGGGTAATCATAGCTTATTTAACCATTCTCCATTTAATCAAGTTTGGTTTCAACTTTTTATTATCCTAACTGAAGTTACCTGGAAATATCTGGAAGTGAAATGTCATGATGTCTATAATTTACTTGAAACTATGTTAGAAAAAAAAGAAGTAAATAAAGCAAATGTTTATCATTGTTAAAACTAGTCAATGGGTAAATGGGTGCTCATTATACTATTCTCTCTACTTTCCTGGATGGCTGAAATTTTCTATAATCCAAAGTAAAAAAAAAAAAAAAGTCATGATTTAATAGACATTTTCACAAAATAGTTAGGATAAAACTGAGAAACGAGGTAATGGACTGAAAATACACAGACACTATCAAGGCCATTTCTGCTAACAAAAAACCCACTCCCGGCATTCTACCAACTTCCAGGGCAGCACGTTTATGTGTACCTGCTGTCCTCCGGCCTCGTTACGGCAGTGGATGGCGGTGTTTACATTGTTTCCTCATTTAATCAGCGTAAATAAGCAAGGTCCACTGTACCTCGCATTTCTTCCGTTTTCCTATAAGCATCTGAGCTGCTTCTCATAAGCTCATCAAGCTGCTCACGGGAGGTGGCAGAGTGCAGTGAAGAGGACAGGCTTGAATGCTGCTCCCCTGCCCTTTAGCTGGGTAAATGCTCAGGCACATACTTTACGTTCCAGACTCAGGGTTGCCTCGTCTGAGAAACAGGAGTGAAGTAGAGGTGGGGCTTCATGGGATGATCTGTCAGGAAGCACCTGGAACAGCCTCGGAGAGAGTGGATGTTCAGTGAAAAGCGTGGCACCTTCTCATTCTTAAGCCAACGGCATGCCTCTTCCACCAGCCAACAGAACCTCACAGCAAACCTGACCTCCCTTCCCAGTGTGACTAGGGGCGCTGCTTTCTATCACCTCGCAGGCAGCATCCTGTGAAGCACATGGTGCACAGCCAGGCTGCTGGGATGGGGCATAGAATCGGGGATGGCAGGGGCTCCCTCTGTCCGAGGGCGCGACTGGCCCAGTTGGTATTTACGCTAAAAATGTATCAAAGTCTACCCTCTGGACAGACTCATCTTATAGCCTGGATGCTTCTAGGCTGGCCCTTCAGTCTCCAACCCTTCTGCTGATGTGGCCTCAGGCATGCCAACAGAATGTGGAATGCCAACAGACTGTGGCAACAACGCAACACCAAAGGCAAGTGTGCTTCCAGGTGGAGGGAAAAATACCCTACAGCAAACCAAAGCAACCCTCCCCCCAAATCTATTATGAAACAAAAGAGCATGAACATCTGGGATCACCTCTTACTTGCTCTGTCACCACGAACATGTCCGTCCTCTCTGTTCCTCTGTTTCCCCAAGCGCAAAGCAGTGAGAATGATTCCTCATCTCCAAATACATGTGCAAGATTAAAGGAGAGAATGGCATGACCCAGTAAGAGACCAACAGACAGATGGGAGAACAATGTATAAAATGGGCATGATGGCTCCGCCCTCCCAGGGATGTGGCCACCGCAGGGGCACAAGGTGCCCAGCACAGTGTCAGCCACCAGAAGTGCCTGGTTCTAAGCAACCTTAGCTCCTCCCACTATCTGGGGTCTCCCCAGCCTCTGCACCACTGGTGATGGCAGCAGCTCACTGGCCAGGAAGAAAGGGGCCCAGGCTGCCTATCATCAAGTGAGAATCCCAACAGTGGGTCTGCAACTGACAAACCAACCAGAGCAGCAGCAAAGCCAAATGTCTCCGAGAAGGAGCCCGAACCCAGGATGCCTGGATGCCCTACAATGACTGGCACGTGGCAGGGGCGAGACACACGTTTACTCAATAAAAGAACTTATGTCTCTTCAAGAGTCGCTTAAGAGGAAAAGCGGGGATTCCTGTGAATTGCAGGACTCCGGGAAGGTCAGGAGCAAGTGACTGTTCCGAAGAAATCAACAACTTCTGAATACCTATGATCCTCCATCAAAAGGTTACCAGTGGGGAAAGGGGTGGAAGGAGGGGCAAAATAGGTCAAGGGGACGAAGAGGTACAAACGACTAGGTATAAAATAAATAAGTTACAAGGATGTAATGTACAGCACAGGGAATAGAGTCAATATTTTATAATAACTTTGAATGGAGAATATTCTATAAACATATTGAATTACCTTGCTGTACACCTGGAACTACTACAATACTGTAAGCCCGCTGTAATTCAATATTAGAAAGAAAAAGGCTCCGCCCAGGAGGCGAGGGGCAGGGGCCAAAGTGCTGAGAGCACCTACTGCCTTGCAGGCCGGGAGCTGTGTGTGCATTGTGGTCTTCAAGCTTCACATAGGTAGAAATTATTATCCTCATTTTACACAGGAGAAGCTTTGAGAAGTAACATGCCCCAAAGCCCCTCAATCAATAAAAGGTGGAAATGAACTTGAACCAAGGCTTTGGGACTCCAGGGCTCTTGCTCCTAATGAATCACTGAGCCACGCAGGCTCCTTTGTCACCAGAGAACAGCAGTGTTAAGAGTCATCAGCTCATCCCCTAATATGGCAACAGTACGTATTGCTTTCCTTTTGCTGCCATAACAAATTACCACATACGTCATGGCTGAAAACAGCACAAGTTTATCCTCTTACAGTTCTGAAGGTCAGAAGTCCAAAATAAGCCCTCAAGTGCTAAACTCAAGGTATCAGCAGGCCTGGTTCTTCCTGGAGGCTCCGAAGGAAAATACGGTCCCTCTTCCACTTCTGCAGGCTGCGAGCATTCCTGGGCTCCTGGCAGCATCACTCCAATACCTGCTTCCGTGGTCACAACGCCTTCTCCTCTTGTGTGGTCAAATCCCCCTCTTATAAAGTTGCTTGTGATGACACTGGGTCCACCTGGATCACCCAGGATAGTCTTCCTATCTCAAGATCTTTAACCACATGGCAAAGTCCCTTTTGCCATGGAAGGTGACGGTCACCTGGTGGGGGGGGTGGGGCGGGGGGGAAGCTAGGATGTGGATATCTTTGGGGTGCTGTTACTGAGCCAACCACGTGTTGACTTGTCTTTCTCCTGCACTACGTATCACTCGTCATCATGTTCCTAGCATATAGCACGGTGCCTGCCATACAGTAAGTGCCCAGTAAACACAGAAGGACGGAAGGCAGGGAAGAAAAGGAGGGCCCAGGGAAGGGACACAATCCTAAAGATCCCACATCATGCCTGAGTCCCCACAAGTGCAAGTGGGAGAAGGTTCAACTAGCAGAAACGCACCTACTGGGAACACTTACAAAGTGCAAGCTGTCGGCACCTTGCTGGCTAGAGGATAGAAATCCCCAGTGCGTAGTGTGTTTGTTCCCCAGCCCCTGTGTGTTCCCACAGCTACTGCTGCCGAAACAGCAGGCCAGCAAGCAGCGGGTGGCTCTCTTCCTGCCGACATCCTGGGAATCTAGGCAGGGCTGGAGTAGCCAGCAGGCTTTTACTGCTGTGTCCTGATGAAGGTACTTTTCCTGTAAGAGAGGTAACAAAACCAGAGAAGCCTCACATACTGTATCCTTGCCACAAATGCTTTGGTTGTCCCCTCGCCCCCAAGAGATACTAAGAACGATTCCTTTTCAGAGACCAGATGATCACAATAATAGTTACTGCTCACACCAGGGCTTCACAAACATCATCTCTACTCTAGTCAACACATCGGGCAAAATAAACGTTTCTACGTTCATTGTACAGGTGGAGAAACAGAGGTACAGGGCAGAAGTAACTCACTCAAAATCACCAGCTGAGAAAAGGCAGAGGAAGAAGTCTATCAAATTCTAAGGCTGGGCTCTTTCCATTCGGACACACATTTGCCAAGAATGAGGGTTGGATTGCATGCTCGGAGCCACGGGCTTTGTCTGCAGACGGCGCTGGGTGTGACAGTCAGGCGACTCAGCCTCCAAGCCAGAGCCGAGCGATCTGAAGCCCAAGCCCTTGCTGAACTGGGTGAGGGTGTCCCCCGCTCACACAGTCCCACTGTGCACACAGAAGTCTACTCCTCGCGTGCTTGGCACTGTGGCACTGGGGACGCTGAGATAAATAAAAGAGTCACCGTTGCTCCCTTCAAAGGGCTGGGTGGACACACACAGTGATAAACCAGAACAGTGCTGGAAGTGCCACCTTGGTTAGAACAAAGCCCTAGAGGTCTGGTGGTCCTAAGTGGAGAGGCAGCAACTCCAGCTAGGGGACAGGAAAGCCTCATGGAGGCAGCCAGGTGTAGAAGGTTGAATAGGAGTTTTCCAGGAGGAAGAGAATGCTCATTTTGGCAGAGGAAAGGCCATCCTCTTTATAAGCCCTTAGTTCACTGGGAAAAGTAAATAAATACCTGGGCTGATGTTCGGCACAGAGTAGGTACAGAGAGGAGGGGGCAGGGGAGAGAGGGAGCAGTGTCTCTTGTTTTTATCTCCCCTGTTCAAGGCTCTGCACTTTGCTTTTAACAGGCCTAAGTCAGGGCAAAAGTGCTTCAGAGGATACCAACGTCAAGCTCGTAGCTCAGCAGAGGTGGGGAGGTGGGCCTGCAAAGCAGATGGCTGTCCAGCCTCCCAAACCCGACCACCCAGTCATCACCCTCAGCCGGTCTCCTTGGCCTGGGACGTCAGGCACAAGCGTGGAGAGGCGCCCAAGGCAAGCGAGTGGAGAACAGTGCTCCTTAGGGAACAGCCTCCAAGATTGAGGTCGAAGACTGAATTTGGCATTTTTTACTTCTTGGGGCTCTGCCATGGGTGAAGCGGGGCAGAGGGGGAGGAGGAAAAAGCTCCGACCCTACCATGAGGAACTGATTACTTAGAGGCTATTTTCAAAGCCAGAGCCCCGACTCAGTTGCCAGCCTTGAGGCTGGAAATGTAACTGGTGAGGCCCTAGCCTGCCTGCTGCGGCTAATCAATGGCCGGAGGGCCTCATTTCCCCGAGACACTGACATTTCAGGAGCTCCTCTTCCGAACGCTCCCAGGGTTACAAGAGGAGCCCTCTGCTATGTTCTAGCCTCTGGGGCAGGGAGCGGGGCAGGGGCAGGGGGAACTTTGTGGGAAACCAGTGTCTTGCCACACCCCTTGGAAGAAGAGGCCACTGCTTCTCTGTCCTGCAGCTTCTTTCCTCCCAGCCCCTGATCCTCACAAGAATGCTGAGTTTGGTCTTATTAAACCCATTTTACATACGCGAAAGCTGTAGCACAGAGCAGGGGAGGGGTTGCTAGCTTTGAGGTTAATGCTGTATCACCTGTGCAAGGTGCAGGCCATGAAGAGGGCCAGAACCACTCCCCCACGCCTTCCCACCCCCACAACGAAAACCAGGAAACAGGGTGATAAGCTCCCTGGCAGTTCCTGGGTGTTTTCATGGTATTTGTGCTGTTTTTTGCAGCTTTTGTGTTCTACAATGCACTCAGCTGGTCAGGCAGCCCCTGAGGGCATGAAAGGCCCCGCAGGCAGCAGATACAAGAGCACGGCAGTGCCGAGGGGCCCGCCCCCGCCAGCTACCAGCCACCCGCCACTCTGCCTGGGAGATTCACAAAAAGGAGGTGTCTGGTCTCACAACCACTCCAGGTGTGACTTAACCCTCAGCCTTGAGGTCTGTTCCAGAACAGCCCAGGTGTGCCAACCCCAGGTGGTACGGGCAGGGGCTGAGGTCCAAGTTGCCTCTGGACCAATGATGGTAGGAAGATCACAGGCAACTCGATAGGTCCAGAGAACTTGACCTCTGCATGTGATGAAAGAGGTCAGAATAGCTTCCTGGCGAGGGCGCTGCCTCAAATCCAGAGTGGAGAGATCCCTGCTTCCACGACCCAATATTCATTACTGAGCACCTGCTCCAGGCCTGGCCTTGGACATGTGCCTGGCCTAAGGAGTACACAAGCCAGTGAGGGGGCCATGTGGAAAGACAGGTTGAATGCAAGAAACGGCATCAAAAAGGAAGTGGAGGACTTCCCAGGTGGCGCAGTGGTTAAGAATCCACCTGCCAATGCAGGGGACACAGGTTCAAGCCCTGCTCCAGGAAGATCCTACATGCCGCGGAGCAACTAAGCCGGTGCGCCACAACTACTGAACCTGCGCTCTAGAGCCTGAGAACCACAACTAGAGAAAGCCCACACACAGCAACGAAGACCCAAAGCAGCCAAATAAATAAATAATAAATAAATAAATAAAGGAAGTGGACTTTATTCATTCAGTCAATAACCACTGAGGCCCACCACATGGCAGGTGCTGGGGAGACACTGGTGAATGAGACAGACACAGTCCCTGTACTTATGGAGCTTAGATTCTTGCTAACTCTGTCCTGGGCAACCACAAAGACCTGCCCAAGTGTCTGGGTGTCAGCTGTGCTCCAAGCAGCTGGGTAATCTTGAGGGACTTTCGTTGCTTCTCAGTGGGTCAACTTGCTCATCTGTGAAATGGGTATGGCACGTTTGTATTATGACAGGCCTCATGGCCTTCAAATATAGTCCTGTAGAAACATTTCATAACAGGAAAAGTGTTCACCGTATGTTAGATGGCAAAAGCTGGTGACAAGTACTTTACTTTTCCAAATATATGTATATGCAAGAATATATGTGTGTCTGTGAACTATTACATATATCTTATAAAACTGGCTATTCTGGTATATATGTGTCTTAGCCTGCTTCAGACACTTTATAACAAGATGCCACAGACTGGGTGGCTTGGTAATCAATTCTAAATAACAGAATTGATTCCTCACAGCTGTAGAAGCTGGGAAGTCCAAGATCAAGGTGCCAGCCAATTCAATTCCTGATGAAACCCACTTCCTGGATTGCAGTCAGCCACCCTCTCCCTGCGTCCTCACATAGCCTTTCCTCTGTGCTCTCAAGGAGAGAGAGATCAATCTCTCTTTCTCTTTTTATAAGGGCACTAATCACATCACGAGGGCTCCATCCTTATGACCTCATCTAACCCTCATCACCTCCCAAAGGCCCCGCCTCCAAATGCCATCCCATTGGGGATTAGGGCTTCAACCTATGAATTTGAGGGGGACACGAACATTCGGTTCCTCACAACATGTCTAAGTACGCGCATGCGTACGTGTGTGTACCCGTGTCTGCACCTATCCGGGCAACAGAACTACAAGTGGTTTTTAGTTTTTTCTTTTGCTTATCTGAATCTCCTAAATTGTACAGGGACCAGGTATTGCTTTTAAAATTACAAAATAAGAACAGATGACCCCTCATTCTCACATGGAATAACAGGACCCGGTGGTACAGGGGATGAGGGCAGGCCTCTGGAGGCCAAGCTGGGTTTGTGCACAGCCTCCTGCCCTCCCTGGGGCTCAGATGCTCTCAACAACCACAGCAATAATCACCACATAGTGATAACATGCTCCAGTGACTATTTATCAGACACGACGCGCTAATCGACAGCACTTCTTTCCTCCTCACTGGGCGTCTGTGAACTAGGTGCTCTGTTCTCCCTGCTTACAGAGGGGAAACAGAGGCAGCGGCAGGCAAGCCCCACAGCTGGTGAGGGCACAGTGAGGCGCTCAACACAGGTGGTCTGGAGCCAAGGCCTGCGCTCTACCCCCCACCCCATCCTGCCTTTCCTTAGAGAGCTCAGAGTCCAGCCTGGCTGCTTCTGTTGTGCGGTCTTCCGGGGGCACCAGAGGCCGCGGGCTAGACGGAGGGCCTCACTTCCGGGCGGGGGCGCTGCAGCCTGAGAAAGGGCTCTGGGCTCCGGGAAGAGCCCATCCGGCAGCCCCGGATGAACGTCCCTGCCAGCCCAGGAGAACATCCGGGCGTTTCTTGTTCCCGTGTACACGGGCCTCAGAACAGCCAGGCCCAGGGAGCCAGCTCGGCGGGAAGGGGCTGCCTGGGCCCTGGCACCAGCCCCGGGCCGTGTACGCTTGGCCTACTCTGTTGGCTGCCCATCCAGGCTTCGACGGGGTGGGCAAAGCGAGCTGGGGGGCCGGGCTGGCCGGGTCTGCCTGAAACTGAGATGGGACAACAAAAGGAGGCCATGATGGGCTGGTTGGGCTGAAGCCACGGCGGGAGCCGGGAGGCCGAGGAGGGAGGGCTGCGGGGCGCGGTGCCTGGGAAGCCGGCGGGGGCGCGGGGGCCCGTGGGGCGGGGCCCTGCACTGCAGGAACCGAGGCCCGGGAAAGGCACCCGGGCAGGTGGCAGCCAGCTCACAGCCACGCGCCATGCCCGTCCGGGACCCGTAGGACTCGGTGTCTGTGCGTTTCAGGGAATTCACATGTCTCTCCTCTCGGGCCCGCGTGCACTCCCAGCCTCTAGGAGCCAGACACGCGGTAGCACTGAGCGCCAGCTGTAAGCCAGAAAAAGAGGGCTGCTGCCTCGGCTGGCTTGCGCGCTGGCAACTCCCGCTGGCCTGCGGAGGTGGGATCCCAGGGTCTCTCCAGGATGACCACCGGGCAGAGCGCCAGAAGTTCGGACCCCACGTGGGACCTAGAGACAGAATGCCTGGGCTCCCCTCCTGACTCCATCACCGACTGTGAGCCTGGGCATGGGACTTACCCCCAAGCCTCAGCGCCGGGAGCACCGTCTATGCTCACTCAGTAAGTGTGGCTGGCAGGCAGCACATCGGCACACTGGCAGGTGTGGGTAAGCCCGCGACGTAGGACTCCAGTCACCGGCAAAAAGCTCTTCTAAGTGCATCCTGCCAGCTCCCGGTGGAATCATCGCCATGGCGGCTGAGAGAGCCTGGCACTGGGCGCCCAACCATGGGGAGCCGTTGTAGTCGCAGGAGAACACACAGGGGGAAGGAAAACAGTCACTACAGAGACAGCAGGCAGCTCTCCCTCGGCCAGACGGGCTGAGTGGGAACCACCGACTCACAGCCCCAATTTTTAGCCGGTTCCAAAGACATAGTCACACCTGGCCCACAGCCACACCTGGCCCCTCTGAG
>NW_006783414.1:4212115-4226418 GCF_000442215.2 Lipotes vexillifer | reverse complement strand
CATACCGAAAAAAAAAAAAAAAAAAGAGTCACAACAGGTGACCCTTAAAGAGAGCTCAAGGTGATCAAAAACGCAGAAAGAGGGACCAGGAGGCAGGACGGAGAGGAGCCTCAGAGCACAGGCCTGGGAGGCAGGGGTCTCGGATTCCACTCCAAGCTCTGCCAGCTCTTCCATGGGATGGGGGCAGTCACGTCCCCCTCGAGTGTCTTCTCGGCTGGTAAGCGAGGGGACCGGAGCAGGGGACCCACAGGGTCTCTCCTTCCACACCACAGATCCATGATGCTGGACCAGAGGACGGTGGGGAGGCTGTAAAGAGAAGGCTGATGTCTGAGCTTTTCCTGCGAAAGGACCAGCAGGGCATCAGCAGCTCTGGGTGCGGCTCCAGCCCTACCAGGAGGTGCGCCTGCATGCTCGCCCAGCCCGCCTGCCCTGGCACATCTGTCTCAGCGGGAGCAACGGGGCACGTGGAGAGGAGGGTGAGGCACTGGAGGCAGAGACCTGGGTCCAACTTCTGCCCCCGGGTCCGCATTAACTGGCACTCGGGGAAAGACATTTCAGCTCTGGGGCCCCGGCTTCCTCGGGTGTGACGTGAAGGCAAATACCTGCCTCCAGGGACTAAATGGGACACCACGCACGGTAGAGCCTAAACAAAAAGCAACTCAGGGAAACGTTCATTCCTTTCTCTCTATTCGACTTTATTGCGGGGGGCTGGGGGGCAAACCCCCTGGATAGAAAACCCATGCCTTCTTTAGGGTCCCTTAAGGGTCCCTACTAAAGAGTGAATTAGAAAGAAGTCTGGATTTTTAGAGGGAAGATCTGGCTTCCAGTCTCTGCTGTGGTGATGCTTCTTCTACCTGTAAGGCACTGAGCAAGTTGCCTAAGGTGTCTTGGCCTCAGTTAGCTCACCTGTAAAATGGGGCTATTAATAATGCTTCACTCGCAGGGTGTGGGAGACTTAAGGTGAGCAAAAGTACGAGAAGGTGCTTTGCAAAGCATAAAGCTCTCAACATATTGCTTGCTGCAATGTTCTGTCTCATCAAGGCCGAAACCCTCTTGTTATAAGAAGTGGCCTCAGAACCAACCTCTCACATGGTTCTACCAAGAAGGGAGCTGTGCTGAAACTCTGGATGAATTTAAATCACTCCTAATGTCTAGTCCAAGGCAGGCAGTGTGTCACCGGAGGTTCCTGCCAGAACTCCAGCAAACACTTGCTGACGTGGCACAAGGTGGGCCGTTTGGAGAGGCCTGAGGTTCTGCCCAAGTGGGGCCTCTCTTCCTCTGGGGCTGAAGATGCCTAATGCTGAGCTCCTAGGCACCTTGCCAGTGTTTGTTCTGTGCACGCTACCCGGGCCTCCCGTTGTCTTGCCGGAGTGACATCAGGTGCTGGTGGGATTATTACCTGCTTGTCAGGTAGTTGAGAGAGGGAGATACAGAGAGGGCAAGAGACAGCTCTCCAGAGATGTCGCCAGCCCCAGCAGCTGGCCCCCAAGGCCCAGAGCGACCAGGGCCCAACGGAAAGCATGCTTCTTCCTCTCCCGACCCACTGAGCAAACACACAAGGATGGCAGGTGCCCGGGGCTCCCTCCACCTCCTGCCCAGCCAGCGCTAGCCTGAGCCGAGGCCCGTGACCTCCCTGGCGCTGGCCCCGTCTCTGAGCTGGCAGGCAGGAGAACCGGCAAGCCAGTGCCAGGATGGGGGCTCCCCTCGGCAGTTCCTCGGTGGGGTGGAAACAGCGCATGCACAGCAGCTCTGCTGCTCTATATTGTGTACTTAAAGGAGCTGATGTGGAACCCAGGAAACTGACAAGGCTTTCACGGGAAACTTATCAAGGCATTTCCGTGATGCCCACTGACCCCTGAGATCTCAACCCGACCCACTGAGGGCCCTAGAAGGGGTGTCAGGTAACTTGGTCACAATGCAGAACCTTGGGCAACCACGCCCCTTCTCCAGGTGGGACTTCCTGTTAGAGACGACGAAGGGTTTGGCCTGGATGCTGGCTAAGGTCCCTGTGGAGTGTGATGGGGGTTAAAAGAGGCTATCCTGCTGTCAGGCAGCCCTGGACTTCTGTAAAAGCACATGCTGCTACCTTCTTAGCTGTGTGCCCCTGGTAACTCATTTGATGTCTCTGAGCTGCATTTCTTCATCTTTAAAAGAGGAAGGGTGATTCCTCTGCAGTCTTGCAGTGAGAATCAAATGAGAAAAGCCAAAAAGTGCCTGGTGGGGAGCAAATGCCCAAAATATGGGTGTTGCTATTTCTCTAGCTCATCCATGGTCTGTTCTTAAACTGATATCTGTGTCAAATCACTTTCCCCCTGAGGAATATAACAGGCTTGCCTGGGGCTTTGGGGCCTGAAGGACCCAGTGGATCGGCAGAGACGTACCCTTTAGCTTCTTCAAACTAGAACCTTGGCTACTCTATTCCCCAACACACACACACACACACACACACACGCACGCACACACACGCACGCGCACGCACGCACACATACGCACGCACGCACACACGCTTTCTCTCTCTCTCCCTCTCTCCCCTTCACTCTGCATATCTACTAATGGCACCTCTGCTCTTACAGAAAACCAAGTGAATAGGGAAATGGCAGTGATCCCAGCCGATTAGAGGTGCTCTGTGTAGAGGGAACAGGCAGTCGCTTGTCATGTTCATGGAGGGGTTACCTCATTCATCCCTATCAGATCATTCAATCATTCAACAAGGATTTAATGTATCAGGTAATGCATGCGGTACTAGGCAACCCCTGCTCTTGTAGAACTGAAGTCACCTAATAGTCATCATCGATTTCCCAGTCTATCTATCACCAAAAATCGCTGCATAACAACAAAGCCTCAGCGGCATAAGCGCTAGGTGTTCATACGCCAGGGTGGTCAGGCAGGCGGCTCTGATGATCTTGGCCGGGCTCACTGAGGGGTCTGGCAGTTGACTGGTTGTCAGTTTGTCTAGGCTGGTCTCAACTAGGACGATTAGAGCACCCTGGTTATGTTCTATGTATCTCTCACCCTTCTCCTGGAACCAGAAGTCCAGCCTGGCAATGCCCTCCGGTGGTGATGGCAGAGGTCCAACGGTACAAATGGAAACGCTTTTTCAAAGCTCTCCTTGCAGTGTGTCTGTTAACACTTCATTGGACGAAACAAGTCACATAGTCGAGTCCAGAGACAGAAACAGAGGGAATGCGTGAGGAGTTGGACCATTCAGGAAATCAATTCGCCATGTTATTTTATAGAGAGAAAAGAGAGGCCGTATATATTTATGTTACTTACAGAAAGTCACTGAGCTAAGTGACCCAGTCAGGACTTGAACCCAGGCTCTTTGGACTGTGCTAAGTCCTGTGCCGCTGCCGCCAGAGCACGGGCCCAGAGGAGCGGAGAGGATCACCAGTGAAGCGAACCTGGTGGGAGACCCGGGCCAGGCCAGGGGACGCTTCGGTGCACCTTAGGTATGGAAGGCCTTAGCAGATGTAGTGAAATACCTACCTTGCCCAGGAATGGACGTTCAGGCTGAGAACACACATAGGCTCTGGCCATCCAATGCTCTCCTCACCCAACACAGAATGAGGACAAACAGCAGTGAGTCAAATAGCTGGAATCAGCCCTACCTGGGCTCCACGGAAAGGAATTCAATCTTCCCTGCATTTCCAAGCTCCATAAATTCGGGATCAAGGTCGAGCAAAGCTCCATGTTCATTGATCCACCTCTTCTGCGTCCCCACCCCAAAATGTCCTGGTTTTACTGGAGATAAGCATAGTGGCAGTGAACCCCCTCTGCATTGCAGCTCTGCTGCCTCTGCTGGGTTGAGGCTAGAGAGAAAAGGCCAAATAGGGATCCGAGCTGATACCCAGCACCTGATTCAGGTGTTCTGGGTTGGGGCCCCGGAAACAGCATTTCTCATCAACTCCACCGGGCGACTCTGGCACAGGGATTCTTCAGCTCACATTTTGAACCCCTTCTCCCCGTGATGGGCGAAGAAATGCAGCTGTTAAATCACTCCACACCCCACAGAGATCATATGTGCTCCAAGCTCAAAAGCATTCACATTCTAGTGGGGAAACAGACGGAAATAAATGCACGTGCACACACACACACTCCCAGATGTATACAGAAAGAGGGAAAGCTCTTCACACAGCAAAAGCACCATTTTAAGCCTGAGCTCGCATTATCACATCTAAGCCTCACAGTAATTTTGTGAGGCAGGGGATATTTTTGGCGCCATTTTTCAGGTGAGAAAAATAAGGCACAGAGAAGTTATAAAGTGTCCAGAGGCCCAGAGCAAGTAAGCTGTGGAGTCAGCAGAATTTCTGACCCCAGGGCCCAGGTTCTCACGCAGGGGCTGCAGAGACGCAGAGGCATTAATTCTGCCAGGCGGTGCTGTCTGCCACCAGAAACTTGAGCCTGTCCTCTAGCGCACTTAAAGAAGAGAAGAGAATAAAGTTCTCGAAGGTGCCTTACAGCCGCAGCATCTCAGAGCAAAACTGCTGAGGTCATGAACTACTTTCTCTGACACCTTTTCAATGGGAAATGGCTTCATCATATTACCTGTCATTTTCTGCCCACCTCTTCATGCTGGCTTCCCCCACCCTTTCTGTGGAGTCACCATCCAAAGAAGGGGCCCCATGAGAGCAGCGGTTACCCCTGGGCCTACTGTGTGCACCCAGGCGAGGAACATGCCTTCCTCATGCTAGGACCAAAATCTCCCTTTTGCAAACGTGGAACTGAAGGAGCCTCAGAGAGGTTAAGCAACTTGCCTAGGGCCACACAGCCAGTCCAAGGCCCAGCCCTATATCTGAACTTTAGTCTCATCTAATCTAGAGCCAGAGCTCTTGCCTCCTCTAAAATGTGAATCATGCTCCCATGTCAAGGCTCTTGGGGATTTGAAGAAAACGCCGAGATGTAAGCTGAAAAATATGATGACCATCTTTACTGGAGGAAAAGGAACTTCCTGTGTAGTTATTAAAAGTATGAAGGGGGCGGGGTAGGACTGGGAATAGGAAATCTGCTGCTTCCCAGCAGAGGGGGCATTTTGGAGCCAAGAAGATGCTATGTTCTGGAAGGCACATTCCAAGGCAGGGTCCGTCTCCCTGCAACGGTCAGTGCCCAGGGCCACGGTGGAGGCCCTTAGGGCCGGGCGCCGACTGTGGCTCCGAGGAGCGCTTGCTGCGGACGAAGCTTCTGAGGATGCGGACGAACTTCCAGCCAGCAGCCGACAGGACAGACTCTTCGGCAAAAGCTTCCCTAGGATGGAATATGGGAAGCTATTTTCCCTCCCTACTCCATGTTTCCTCAGCTTGGGGAAAAAAGAGAAGAAAGAAAGAAAATGGGCCCCCTGGTCCCAACAGAGGATAAGAACTCACATGGAAAATCCACAGACCCAGAAGGAAATGCTAAAGAAAACATCATCGTTTCCGATTCAGGCTGCTGCAAATGCTTCAAGTGGCCGCTACTATGGTCTGCCCTGGTGTGGGCATAGCAACACGTAGAGTGGGGTGGGGCAGGGCCTGGTCAGGGGTCCTCCCTGTGGAAGAAGAGATTCCAGCCTCGGGATGAGGAGTCCCGGGGCATAAGTCCTTTGTCCCCAGTGGGGTTCGGTGGGATTGCAACCTTGGACTTGGTCATTTCACTTGGGACACATCTATGAAACGGCAATCATCTCTGCCAGGCCCACCAGCCTCACATCCCTGTGAAGTTTTAAAAATAGCAACAGGGCTTCCCTGGTGGCACAGTGCTTGAGAGTCCGCCTGCCGAGGCAGGGCACACGGGTTCGTGCCCCAGTCCAGGAGGATCCCACATGCCGCGGAGCAGCTGGGCCCGTGAGCCGTGGCCGCTGAGCCTGCGCGTCCGGAGCCTGTGCTCCGCAACGGGAGAGGCCACAACAGTGAGAGGCCGGCGTATCGCAAAAAAAAAAAGCAACAAACAATGAACTACAGTAACAATGTTAATGGTGTTCACCCAGAGACAAAGAATTGTTCTCCCTCTGATTAGTGGGACAAAACGGTGACTGCAGAGGGAGGTGGTACAGCTTAGGGGGCACGATGCTGCAAAGTTCCAGAACCAAACCACCTAGGCGGGAAATTGGGCTCTACTACTAACTAACTGCGTGACCTTGGGTAAATCACTTAACCTCTCTGTGCCCTAGTTTCCTCATCCATAAAATGTAGATACTAATAGTCCCAACCTCAGTGCATTACTGTAAAGATTCAATGCCCTAAGGATTAATGGTGATCAACACGTGGTCAATGTGTGTCAGCGATTATTATAAAATTGGTGATAGGCATACTATGTCACTTAGTAAAATATGATTCGTTAATGTTTGGGCCATCTTTGAATTCAGTATAAGCCTCCCCTACAAACAGAAAAGCTGTTGCTGGAGGAGTGAGCTCAAAATACTCCATGTCTCAAGATCTTAGAGGCATCCGTCTTAACACAGTACAAAACGAATCCACGGAATACTCCTTTAAGGGGTATTTTAATGAGCGACTGCAGGAAATATGCCTAATCGTGGGGACAGGCCCTCAGTGCTCTGCTGCTTTTCCCCTTCATTCTGGACCCCCCTTGACCAGGTAGAGAGCAAGGGTGATGTCATTATGTCTCCAGCACCGCACTGGGTTCTGGGGGAGAACAGGGGAGAAAGGTCCTTCTAAGGCACGTACCATCCGAGGGGGAGATGAGCCTGGTGCATCACGCATCTAAGTGGCAGTACCTCCGGGGATCCTGCGAGGGTGGCAGTGCTGAGATGGCACAGGAGCAGGGCCATACAGGGCTGGTAGACCTGTGAGACGTGGGGCTGGGAAAGCTTGGGCTTGCCAGGGGACAACAGCAGGATGCAGATGCACAGAGGGAGACCTGGGAGGCCAGGCTGCAGAGGCATGCTTCCGGACAATAAATTCTGGGCGTCGGGGGCAGCAGGAACAGGAAACCACGGATGCCTTCACTGGGGAGGGAGGAATGCAAGCCAAGCCAGGCTTCAGGAAGATGCGGCTGGCGGCAGTATAGAAGGTCACTGGGGAGAGGCCGGGCCTGCAATTGGGAAGCTGCTGCAGCATCTCAGGGCGCCTGACATCAGGAGTTGACCCCCGTGCTGTGATGGTAAAATCCACCGAGTGGTGACTGGATGGCGGGAGAGATGAACTGTTTGGAAGACAGTGGCGTCACCTCATTCAGGAGATCCAGCAGCTGGGCTGGGGTATGGCGCCAGGGAGACACGAGGGCTTACAGGCTTCCTGAAGAGAAGCAAGCATCCTGGAAGTCAGAAAAGAGGGGCCTAGAACTTGTGTTCCCAACCACTATGACTCTGCGTCAGTTTTCTACAGCTGCCTTAACAAATCACCACAAACTCAGCAGTTTAAAACAAGATTTGGAGGCAACGTTAAGTGTCTATCAACAGATGAATGGATAAAGGTGTGGTATACACACACACACACACACACACACACACACGCACACTGGAATATTACTCAACCATAAAAAAGAATGAAATTTCTGCCGTTTGCAACAACACGGATGAACCCGGAGGGTATTATGCTTAGTGAAATAAGTCAGAAAGAGAAAGTCAAGTACTATGTTTTTACTTAAATGTGGAATCTAAAAAATAAAACGAATGAATATAAAACAGAAACAGACTCACGGACACAGAGAACAAACTACTGTTTACCAGTGGGGAAAGGAGTGGAGGGAGGGGCAAGACGGGGGGAAGGGGATTAAGAGGTAGCACAGGGAGGTCGGCTTGGTGCTTTGCGATGACCTAGAGGGGTGGGATAGGGAAGATGGGAGGGAGGCTCAAGAGGGAGGGGATATGGGGACTCGTGTATGCATACGGCTGATTCACTTTGTTGTGCAACAGAAACTAACACAGTATCGTGAAGCAATTATACTCCAATGATGATCTACTAACAAAATAAAATAAAATAAAACAGAGGATGTGATGTACAGCACAGGGACTATAGCCACTATTTCATAATAACTTTATATGGAGTATAATCTATAAAAATATTGAATCACTGTTATACATAGTGAAACTCATATTAGTTGAAACCGATATTTTACTGTAAGTCAACTACACTTCAGTAAATTAAAAAAAAAAATGGGGGGTCAAATTCAGTTCCCTGTGGTTGTAGGACTGAGGCCCTGTTTCTTTGCTGGCAGCCAGCTGGGGGCCAGTGCTAGCCACTAGAGGCCTCCCTCTTTGCACATGGGTCCCCACTTTTAAGCCAGCAGAAGCCCACCAAATCTTTGTCACACTTGGAATCTCTCTGACTCTTCTTTGGAGGCATCTCTCTCATCCCATCCAGAGAAGGTTCTCGGCACAATCCAGGATAATCCCCCTGTATCAGCCCACTGATTACTAACCTTAATTACGTCTGAAAAGTCCCTTGTGCCATGTGAAGTAACATGCTCACAGGCATAACACCAGGGGTTAGGAGGTGGACATCTCCTGTCTACCAGGGCTTCTCTGCCTCTCAACAGGAAACTGGTAAACGTCACACACAATAAATAATAAGGTGTGGTCAGCACGATCACAGGTGGTAACTCCGGGTTCTAGGGAATCCTGGAGAAGAGGCACTTTGCCACCTTGGAGATCCAGAAATGGAATATCAGGAAAGGCTTCCCGGATGAAAAATGAGATTACCTAAGTGGAATATATAGATGAACAGGAGTGAAGGGAAGTGTCATCCCCAGACTTGATTAGCCTACGGATTATTAGAATAACGTGTTTAGAAGAGGCCAGAAGCTAGAGTAAACTCCAAGGAAACACCCCAGGTCTGAGATGTGGACAGTATCGCAAGAGCCAGCCCCACTGCACGCTAAGAGCTGTTGTTACCCTCCTCCCTCCTGGTGGGGTGATTCTGCCCTTCCAAGAACCTTCCAGAAGTAACACAGTGTACCTCCAGGGAAACCCCACTACTACACAAGGGAAAGGAGCGAAGTGAGTCTGCACATGCTGGTACAGGCAGAGGTCTGCGACACAGGAAATGTAAATGATATGCACATCAGCGTGCACGACAGGTTTCCAATTTCCCAAAAGAAAAAAGAAAGTGATCACTTGTGAGTACGCGGGGCCTTGTGGAAGCCAATGGTTAAATGTTCAAAATGGTTTTTAAACCTTTGGTAGCCTGAAATCGGCCGTGGTGGGATTTCACCACAGATATCAACAAACCTACAATTCAGGGTTTTTATTCCTTCCTGAAAGGTTGGACAGTGCACCACTGGGTTTGCATAAATTACCAAACTAGTAACAGGGATTATCTCAGGAAGAGGTGCGATGGGTTTCAAGGTGGTGTTGGTTACTTTCCCTTCCCTATATTATTAATTGTAAAAAGGGGTGCAATTAAAGCGATTTTTAATTTTTTTTTCATTATGTTCCAGATATTAAAATAATGAACATAAGACAAACCGCAGCCTGCTATAACCCCCTTTTTCAAGGCTCTCTGCCTGGGCTGTGGCTTCAGCATCCTGAACACTGCACCTGTTTCCAGCTGGTCCAGGCACTGTGGGCTCTGACGTTCGTAGGCAGACGGGAACCACCGCCCAGCGATGACGGGCTGCTCCTCACTGACTGCATGCTGGGAACCGGGCAGCCCAGGCCAGCCAGATGGCTGAGGTCCTCCCCAGGCCCTCGGGGGAGGCTGGGCATGCCTCCCTGGGAAAAGCCTTGACCAGCTACAGTCTGAGCCACGGACCTCATGCCTCATCTGCTACAATCATTATGAATCATACGCAGATAATCAAGGAACAAGAAGAGCTTCTCCAGGGCCCGCCAGCTCTGCTCCCTGGCCAGCCCTTCCCCTTGTGCTGTCAGATCTAGAGGATTTTAAGGCAGTGGGGAGGTCCCTGAACTGCAGAGAGCAACCCTCACCACCAGCCCAGCGGATGTGAAGCTTTCTCATTTATCATGCTCTCGGTAACACACTCATCATACCCCATGGACCTTAGATGTACGAAGGTGGGCTCCTGCCCAGGAGGCTGGATGGAGACCCATTCATAGACCAACTGAGGCTCCCCCAAGCAGGCACTCCCTGGTTTACCCTGATTTCGCGGCTGTCGCCACGTGGACCACAGAGTTTTCCACCTGGAACATTTCAGGGGGATCTTTCCCCTGGCGTTTCTCCAGGACTCTCTTCCTCTGTGACTTCTCAGTGCAATGAACAACACAGAGTGCCATCACATGCAGTGGTGGACACGCCATGACACGCAGCCATGATGTGAGATCAGCTCAGAGCCGGACTGCCAGGGGCTTCCAGGAGCCTAACAGGGGAAACCAAGGCACAGGCGGACGGCTGTCCATTTCCTGGAGAGCCTCCGCTGACCCCCCCCAGCCTGGGGGCCTGGCACACAGCACCTGATCATGACATGACTGCTGACTGTGGGCGATTTTATCTGACCTTCCGCAGCATCTTTGTCTTTCCTTATCATATCATCATGCATGTGAACAATATGCATCCTGTCCTCGTTCTCCATACGTAGCCATTATTAACCGTCATCGCCATGCTTAAGTGGCCCAATAATGAATTCTCTGCATGTGCACCAGTTCCCTCAGACACTCCCATATGCCATGACCCTGAAGCTCTCTTTCTGATTTTTCACTGTTATAAATACCACTACAGCCAAGATCTTTGTGCACAAGCAAAACAGGATTCTGAAAAGTTACCCTGAAACAAATCTACCAATTTTTGACTAATACCAACCCCCAGGATACCTGCAGCTCGTCACGTGTGGTGTCATCCCTGACACTGGGAAATGAGAGCACCAGAGACCGAGCTTCTGTCTGGCAGGGGACAGGTGACCAGCTGAGGATGACTGCCAATGTAAATGAGAGAGTTGGTGCCCGGGTTCTATCGACTCATGATGAAAAAATGAAGGAGGCAGCTAACACAATTCGCACTGTATCATGAACTAGACAGCAGGAGCTCTGGGGTGTCGTGAACCTACCCAGCAACACCTGCCCTGGCGTCACCACTGCCCTGGAACACACTGACATGGCCCAGGAGATGCCCATACACAATGTTTGGAAAATCAGCACTCAGGGAGCTTGATATAGGGTCAAGAGGCTTTAACTCACTTGGACTCCTGGATTTGAGGCCAGCTGGGTTTGCACTCACCCTCTGTGAATCCTTCAACCTCTCTGAGTCTCTGTTTTTCCATCTGTAGGTGGATGGGCTGATGACCTCTGAGGTCCCCTTTCTGATACTCTACGAGGTTCTGGAACCCAAGAAAATGCCAGCTGCTGACCCAGGAAAGGCAGGAGCCTGGTGTCCTCACCTGGACCAGGACCCTTTGCATTTCCAACCTCCATAGCACTGGAGTTCTGATTCGGGAAACCACCGTCTGTGCAGGATAACTACTCCGGGTCGCCCGTGAGCCTTGTTGAATTCTAAGTGTCCTGAGGGCAGAATATGGTGTGACTCATCTATGCCTCCCCCACAACCCTAGCTGTGTGGTGAGTGCGTATGAGAATTCATGCTGTATCCTTTGTAACAGCAAATTTAAAAACAATCTAAAAGACACCAGCAGAGGACGAGTTAACATAAATCACGATCCAGCTATGGAAGATGACAGTTAGCTATCATCCTTATGACGGAGATCTAGCCTTACTAACACAGAAAGATACCCACCACATCTCCTCCAGGGATAAATTAATTACAGGACCACAGGGATGGCCCTGGTCGGCCACGTGCGTCGTTTGTGGAAATCCCTGGGTCTTGGGATCTTAGATGAATTTTTAAACTTCATCCTTTGTCCGGTTCTGAATTATTTCCTTTTTTTTTTTTCATAATCAGTAAATATCCCTATCTAGCAGTGTCTGAAGCAGGAGTTGGCAAACTTTGGCCTTCAGGCCAAACCTGGCTACCATCTGCTTTTGTTCAAGCCACAAGCTAAGAATGGTTCTTATATTTTTAAATGACTGGGAAAAAAAAAAAATCAGTAGAAGAGCATTTTGTGACACGAAAATTATGTGAAATTCATTTCAGTGTGCAAAAATAAAGGTTTACTGGAGCGCAGCCATGCCCATTTGTTCTGTATTGTCCACAGCTGCTTTTGTGCTACGGTGGCAGAGTTTAGGTGCCCCAGAGTTTGTGTGGCCTGCAAATCCTAAAATATTTACTCCCAGGCCCTTTGCACAGAAAGTCTTCCGACCCTGGCCTAAGATATCCCCTGCTCTGGAAATCTTTGCCAGAACCTTCCCCAGAATTGCAGCTCACTGGGGTTCTACGTCTCACATTTGATTATCTCATATTCAGTCAATCCTCACTATTTGCAGATTCTGTATTTGTGAATTCACCCACTTGCTAAAATTTATCTGTAGCCCCAATGTCTCGGCATTTCACGGTCCTTCACCAACACTCCCAGAGAGGCAAGAAAACAACAAAACAAAACAAAACAAAATGGAGTCTCCTGTTACCCATTCCCAGCTGCGGTCCACCAAGGAGACTCTGCTTCTTGCAAATGGAGTGACTGTATGCCACTTTCAGGACAAGGTGTATACGCATCTCTACCTTCCCTTCCCCCCTCTGCCAGCTCGATAGGCATCAAAGTCCTTGAAGAGTGGGGGCCAGCAACATGGAAGAGGCCTGAATCTTCCAATCAGTGCATGAAGAAACACCACCCACTGGCCAGGAACGTCCTCCTTGGGCTGTCATGTGAGTAGGAAAGAGGCGTCTTTCGTGCTGAGCCTCTAGGATGTTGAGGTTTATTTGTCACAGCGAGCAGAGCTACTCAAACGAAACACTGCCACCTTTTCTTTTTTCCTTCTTGAATGAGCAAACTGAGGCTCAAAGTGGTAGGCTGAACTTGACAAGGTTACATGGCTGGAAAGTTGTAGATTCCCACGAGTTCCTTGGAAAGTTTCTAAAGGCAGTGATCTTTCCATTAACACCCAGCTGCTAACATGCTAAGAGCACTCTCTCTCTCTCTCTCTCTCTTTTTTTTTTTGATGTGGCCCATTTTTAAAGGCTTTATTGAATCTGTTACAATATTGCTTCTGTTTTACATTTTGGTTTTTTGCCCACGAGGCATGTGGGATCTTAGCTCCCCCAACCAGGGATCGAGCCCGCACCCCCTGCAATGGAAGGTGAAGTCTTAACCACTGGAAGGGAAGTCCCGCTAAGAGCTCTTTAAGTGTTCTGAGAGTTCGAATGAAAAAGGGTTCAGGGGGAAACATTCTAAAAAGTACAAAGCACAAAAAAGTACAAAGCACTCTAGAAATAACCCAGTCGCATTTGTCATCAGCTTTCCTGTCCACCTTCCCTTTTCTTAGGTTCAGTCCATCCAGAATTTCATTTTCAGTGGAAACAGAGAAAGCGATTGAGGTAGCAGACGTCACCAACCGTTCTCAAAGTCTTTTCATTACTTTGAAATGGGCTAAAAAAGCCCATCTTCTCCACCTACTGGGCCCCCACCCCCTAACCCCGGGCCTGTCCTGGCTGTCAGGCTAATTATGAGCACCGCCCACAGCCAGGCATGGCCAGGTGGCTTCACAGAAGCCAAAGAAGTTATCAGAAATGAGGACTGGATTTGACAATGAGGCGAAATGTGCAGACAGGGGCATTTCAAGGCCCTCACTTCCCTGCTCATAATTAGTCAGCTTCTAGCAATGATGAGAATCTGAGGACTTCGCAAAATAATGACCTTCTCGGTCACTCCAATGAGGAAGGATCCTTTCAGCCTGCATCACAGGGCTCTAAAGTGTGAACACTGATCGAGAGTTTCACAATATTAGCTGACCTTCTGTTCAGAGATGAGGACAAACTCCCAGAGAAAAGGTATTTAGTCTGTCCAGCAACTCTCCGAGCATCCAATGTGCACTTACTGTGTGTCAGGCCATGATCTAAACCCAAGGGAGACAGTTCCTCACCTTGAAAACCCAGGGCTTAATGAGAGACACAGACATGTTTGTCTCGGGTCCCCATATTTTCCAGGGGCCACCACCCCTTGGGTCCCCATTCTTCACCGGAACAACAGCGATCGCAGCAGCCATGATGGTCCAAACCTACGTGCACTTATACGTCTGTCTTTCCCAGAAAATTGTGAGGGTTTCTGTAAAGGTCTTTTCATCTGTGTGACCCCAGCAAATAACACAGATTCTCAAAAAGTGTTGCCTGGATTGAATTGAGACAAATGAATGGATGATGGAAACACACTGGGAATACCAAAATGAACAAAAACACATTTCCTAAGCCCAAGGCAATGATTATAGATTAATACGGAGGGTGCATAGGTAATTCCAGTAAATCCAAGAACATCAGGCATGTAAAGAAATAGTGCAGGAGAAGGAGTTAGTGCTGGTGCGGGGGGGGGGGGGG
>NW_006783414.1:4207175-4211819 GCF_000442215.2 Lipotes vexillifer | reverse complement strand
GGGGGGGTCCCCGCAAAATGACTAGGCATAAATTAGGATCATCTGTTACCTATTCCACAGCTTCCGGGCCCTGCCTCAACATAGCATCCGCTGCACATTATTATAACCTCTTGATCATCATCTGCCCCCTTCAAAGACAAAATTCCCCAAGGAGCAGAGACTGCTTCTCTCTTGTCCGTTGCCCAGCACCCAGCAGTGCTCAATAAACATTTTCGGAATGGATATACCAAGTTAGGGACACAAAGACACATCATAATTCCATAATAGACGTATAGATATAGATCCCTATCCATCTATCTATCTATCATGTATGTATATATGTATCCACAGTGGTGATATTCTTACACATGGCAAGAAGCACCTAACTCTGCCATGAAGAAAACATAAACAATACTATATAAACACACATAACATGTAGCTACTGAAATGATAATCACAACCCATCCTTATACAGCCCGAGCTATTCACTGGGCATGGTCCCCAGAGGTAACACTCACAGCAGCCTCATGAGGAAATCGGCAGTATTATTCTCATGTTACAGAGAAGGGAAGCTGCTTTCCCAAGGTCACAGAGCTAGTAACAACAAGAGTTATGGTGTGACTTTACACGGTACGACTTTACATGGTGTCCTGCTAGGGCACGACCTCTAACCAGGAGAGTTGGAGGGAAGGAGAAATGAAATCACTTCTGCAGAGCAAAAAAGCAACCAGCACAGAACTAGACGGACCCTGGGAACAAAGCAAACCATGGCCTTCTCACCTCATCACAATAACCTGCATGCACAAATCTGCCCACACCACACCAACACCAATTTAGTGATTCTTAACCATCCAAAGAGATTTTTACAAACACTGATGCCCGGATCCCTCCCTAGATCAATTAACCCTAGCCTAGGGGGCCGGGGGCAGGGATCACATCCCGGTGTTCTTTGCAAGCTCCCAGGTGGCAGCAGCCGGGGCTGAGAAACTCCACTGCCTTCCCAGAAGCACAGAGCAGGGCTCTGGCAGGAGGAACTGCAGAGAAATTGCTGGAAATCAGGCATGAGTACAAGAAAGAGTGACTTCACTGCTGGACTACTGTTTCCCTAGACAAGTCAGTTATTCAATTCACCAGCAGTTGTAACCTTGTGGCCAAGAACTTCGTGCACACCCACCAGTGCCAAGAGGATGGGCTTGTATTTGCTTGGAGAGGATGCCCACTGCCTCCCCAAACCTAAGGCTCTGCCAAGTAAGGAGCTGGAGACCTGGCAAAAGTCCCTCTGCTCTCCGGGCATCAGTTTTCTCATCTGCAGAATAAGAATAATCATGCCTGTTTCAAAGGGCTATTGTGAGGATTAAAGGGAATACGGATGCTGAAGAATTTACTAAGATGAAACACAAAAACAGGAAAATAACATTCTAAGAGAAAGTGTTCTCACTGTCAACTTGGAGGAAGCTGGGGAGAGACCTGGGTTCAAGCCAGGCTTAGCCTTTACTATTGAGTCAAGAAATCACTCTGCCTCTCCTGTCATCCATGGTATAGCAGTGGCCCCCTAACTCATCTCCCCTTGTTCAGGAAACTTGGAATGGGCATCAACCATGATGTTGTTCTACGAATCAAATGACACAGTACATATGAAAATGCTTTGGAAGTCGTAACATGTTCCACAAGTGAGAGGAGATGGTTCTTGTTTGTAATGATTAACTATGGGCTCCTAGAACCTCAGGGACTATGGGGACCTTAGAGGGTCACATCACAGTGTGATGCTTGGATCCCTCTCCATCCCAACGTGGTCTCTTAAGAGGACACCTCCAACCATGATACCCTGACCACTGTCTGAGACAACTCATTCATCCACAAGGCTCCATTTCCTTTTATTCGGTTGTTATCTGTCTGCCTGTTCTTTCCTCTTCCCCATCTTTGTTCTAATCTTTGGGGCCATAAGAGATACATCTGACCTACTGCCTTCCTTCCAGCCTCTCATTATTTGGAGACAACCATCATGGAAGTCCACCTCCACCTCTCAAATTCCCTCCAGTCTTCTCTCCATGACACTAAGGCAGCCCTAGTCCCCGTGTCTCAGTCAGCTCAGGCTGCCATAACAAAATATCACAGACTGGGTGGCTTGAGCAGAAATTTATTTTCTTACAGTTGTGGAAACTAAAGTCCAAGATCAAGGTGTATGCAGGTCCAGTTTCTTCTGAGGCCTCTCTCTTTGGGATGCACACGGCTACCTTCTCGCTGTGTCCTCATATAGTGGGGGGAGAGAGAGAGAGAGAGAGAGAGAGAGAGAGAGAGAGAGAGAGATCAAGCTCTCTACATCTCTTCTTATTCAGGGCGCTAACCCCATCACGGGGGCCTCACTTTCATGACCTTATCCAAACCTAATCACCTCCCAAAGGCCCTATCTCCAAATACCATCCCCCTTGGGGGTTAACGCTTCAACAAATGAATTTGCGGTGGCGGGGGTGTGAGGGTATGGTGGGAGGTAGGGGCGGGGGGAGGAGACACAATTCAGTCCATAGCACATCTCCCCAGAAGGGTCTCTTGCTAATAAGCAAAAGCAACTCTTACTCAGACATTGAGTACCCACAATGTCTACAAAGCATTAGGTATATATGCTGAGGAAACAGATATGAGTCACCTGCCCTTAAGACACCAGAGTCCAAAGAGGGTCACTGTCGACATGTAAGAGGTCTCTGCATCATAAGAAAGACTGGGCCACAAAGTGGGGAGAGGAAGTCCAAAAATAAGTGAGAGGTCACAGCAGGAAGAAAACATAGCCCTGCCCTTTGATTAGCTTTTACTGTAGAGGTGATGACTCCTGAGCTGAAATCAGGAAATCCTCATCCACCCATTATGGACGGTGCACGTTCTCTATGCCAGACCCGGTGCTACGAGCTGCAACAGCAGCTGTGAGCAGAGCAGGTAACCCAGCCGCCCTTACAGAACTGGGATTTATTTTCAGCTATGGCCGTGGGATCCTTCAAGGCGGGATGGGTCATGCCAAATTTCTCTGCACCCCCTCACCCCAAGCTAAGTACCTAGCCCTGAGTAGCTGCTCAATGACGCAATCTCATGAAACAATGGGAAAACCAAGACCACACTGAAGCCAACTTTTATCATCGGAGATTAAGAGATCAGTACTTGCTGAAGGATGGGCTCGTGCCCTCCTAAATGCCAGAGACCCACTCGCTGATTATGGAGAGCCAGGGGTCCTGGAGAGCTGAGCCATCCAAGCCACTCTGACACTGTTCTCATGAGGACAGATGTAGACAACCAGGACTGACTTGGCCTTCTGATGATGACTTGCCACCAAAACCCGAGGTCTTGAGGACAGGTTAAATTTTGTACAGTCTGAATCTAGTGGAGAAGCTGGCTGCTGCGTTGCTGCCCACTGTGCTGCAGGCCTTGGGAGAGGTCTGGTGACTGCAGCCCTGGCGTTAACTGAAGGTAGGACAGAGTATAAAGACATAAAAGCAGCCATTTGGAGGTCACGGAAGCAACTGCTGCCTTCAGTAAAACTGGGCTGCCTCTAGCTATTGCTGTGGAAGTGGAATCTGAGTTTAAGGCGCACACCAGCAGGGTGGATCCTCGGTGAGCAGGAAGTATAAAAGACCTTCCACTACAGGGCACTAGCTCTGCCCAACTGCAACTTGTATTTTGGGGTCAATCTATCCCAACACTTAGTGAGAGATTCTTGCTGTTCAGCCTTGAGAACACCGATCTTTTTTATCAGTTGACTTTCCTGAAATTGCACTGTGTTGAGCGATGATTCTTACTCAAATCTATTTCCTGTGCCAGAATTTGATTGACAAGAAATTTAGAAAGATTAGATGCCCAAATCCCCAGCACATTACTTGTATATTTTCAGTACATTTTTATACTAAAATCGTTTATACTAATACTCATACAAACATTAATTTACTACAATATTAAAATATTTTATACTAAAATACTGTACTTTTTAGTTGACACAACACTGGGATGCCACAGTGTGGTTTTTCCCCTTTGGTCATTTCAAGCAATGAAGACAGGGCCTGTAGGGTCATGTGCTTGTATGTCTTATGTTTACACTGCTGACGTTCACATACCGAGACATCGGGATTGGCAAAACCATTGCTTTTGTCAGATTTGCCAAGTGTTAGGAGATTTTTTTAATGTATTTTGTTGTGCCATTTTATACACACACACACACACACACACACACACACACGTGTATATATATATGTACACACACACACACACACACACACACACACATATCTATTTTGAAAAAAATCACAAAGCTCCGGTTAAAGGTTCATTTAATAACACATATATGTCTTTAATGTCTTCAGACAGAAAAGCCTTACAGTTCAATTAATGTTTTCCCTGTGGTGCAATGTGACAGGGAGGACCTGAAAGTAACAATGAAAAGAGGCTATTGAATATGTCTAGTATAAGGGTACCTGTGTTTTACCCAGAACTTATACAATATGCCCTTTAATGTAGCAAATATTTTTAAAAAGACAGAGATACTTTCTTGTTATGGGATGATTTTTTGACTGTAGCTAAAACAATTTTTTTTTTTTTTTTTTTTTTGCGGTATGCGGGCCTCTCACTGTTGTGGTCTCTCCCGTTGCGGAGCACAGGCTCCGGACGCGCAGGCTCAGCGGCCATGGC
>NW_006783414.1:4199714-4207007 GCF_000442215.2 Lipotes vexillifer | reverse complement strand
CCCGGACCAGGGCACGAACCCGTGGCCCCTGCATCGGCAGGCGGACTCTCAACCACTGTGCCACCAGGGAAGCCCCTAATCACAGTTTCTGAAAATCTTGTCATTTCTTTTACCATACTTATGGGAAGATGATTATCGTTTTTGTTGAAAGATTGAAGTTTTTCCTCTTATTTTCCATACCCTCTGGTTGAAGAAAAAAAAGTGCCTCTGTTAATGAAGTAAGCACACACCTAATATTTTATATGCTTTTGAGCTGTGTGACTTAAAATTGGGATCCTTCATTATGAGCTTGATTATGTCATTAATAAAATGGTGATGTGTCTGAGTATTAGTTCAACCACAGATTTATAATGTCTGGGAATATGTGGCTATAAGTTTGTGGGAGAAATAATTTGGCCGTGTTCACTAGCTTGCACCAACCTAGTGCAAGAGCTTATTAACTACCTAAGTGAATACTGAAATGGAAAACACATGTTGGACCGACATTAGCTTCTGGCTCCTAGATGGACCCGGCTGCGGATTTCAGGTCCCCAGCCCACCGTGAGCCCCTACACCTCATCAGGTGGTTGGAAGGAATGATGACATGATGCCTGGGAGAGCTCAGCATTCTGCCCAGCACAGCAAGGGATCCATAAAGACACTTACCCACAAATATTTTAGTTTTTCTTTTATCACCGTCATTATAATCATTACTGAGGGAGACACCCCGACAGAAGAAGGCAAAGGTACTTAGAAGGCAAAACTGGAGCTGGTGTTTAGGAGCTGCAGCAGGTGACAGGGCAGCCCGGAGCAGAAGGAAGCAAACACAAACTGCTCTGGACCCCAGGAGGAGTCAGGGACAGGCAAGAGAAGGAGACAGTTCATTCAGGAGCTAACTCGGTAAACATGCTAGAGCCTGTGGCAGCACACCTTTTGGGGGTCAGTTTTCTCACTGAGAGACTGGAAGAATGTTCCCTAGTACAGGCCTCCCTCGGTATCCTCGGGGGAATGGTTCCAGGACCTCCACGGATACCAGCATCCGGGGATGCTCAAGTTCCTGATATAAAATGGTGTAGTGGGACTTCCTGGCGGTCCAGAGGTTAAGACTCCGTGCTTCCACTGGATGGGGCACGGGTTCGGTCCCTGGTCGGATAGCTAAGATCCTGCATGCCGTGTGGTACCCCACTCCGCCAAATAAGGGAAGAAACTTCCGCAGACCACCTAGTCCAGGCCCCCACTGTATGGTTCACCTAAAACACACAATAAAGGGCTCATTTCGGAATGAGTCACTCTCATAAAGAAAAAAGATTGGTGTAGTATTTGCATTTAACGTACACACGTCCCCTTGTATACTTTAAATTACGTTTAGATTGCATATAATACCTAATACGATGTAAATACTATGTAAATAGTTGCCAGCATGCAGCAAATTCAAGTTTTGCTTTTTGGAACTTTCTGGAAATTTTTGTGTGAATATCTTCAATCTGCGGTTGGCTGAATCCACAGATGCAGAACCAGAGAGGACAGAGGGCCGACTGTAGTAGGGAGGTTACATTAGTCAAAGTCTGTAATAGCTCATGGCACACGGTCAGTCCGCAAGCAATGTTATTTTTGTTCTTATCCACGCTTGAATCAAGGAGCATCTGCTCTGAGATGGGAAAACAAACCTATACATAAAAATAAATCTAGCTCAGTGAAATTTTACATTAACTACAAAAGGCTAGTGATCATTACAAATTCCTGGGAGAAACTGATGGTGGTTCACTAATTAGTCAGGTTTAGAGACATCAAGCACCACTTAACGGATCATTGCTCCTTAGAGGAGCAAATATGAGGACTGTCAGGTTTCTAATTTACACTCCTCTGGGGAGACCGAAAGGATACACGCTTAAGAATAAAGTTCTCTCTAAAGTGTTCCAGAGTGAACAATTGCCAGCTTCACTGGCTAAAGGTAAGATGAGTCAGCTGACATCACTGTCTAGCAGCATGGTCAGCAGGCTCCCTCTGTGTCTTTGTTAAGAATCAGAAGCGAGAAAGCGGATAGTGGGGCAAAACACGGGTGAGTGTCCACGGGGTAAGACTTTTTTGCAGGGCACTGCCTGTGGAAGAAAACGCAACAGAAATTGAGGTGGATGGAAGACATCAAACTGAACGTTCACCGGCAGAAGCTCACTTCCCCACACAAACCACATGCTTATCACTTTCCCATTATAGTATTAAAACATGCTTCTTTAAAAAAAAAAAAAAAAAAAAATCACCAAGTTCCCACTTTCTCACACCTTCCAATTACATTTCCCGGAAATGTCTGTTAACAGGAAGTTCATACCTTCTCAGAATTTCTCTCATGTGCAAATACGCATATGTACTATTTTGTTCTGTCTTGTTTTCACAAAGGTGGGCTAATTCTATACCAAAAATACTACAACTTTTCTTCTTCAATTAATTGATTATGGACACCTTTCCATATTAGTGTATATAAATTCATCTCAATTGTTCGTACTTAAGTTTCTTTTCACTTTTCATTTTGAAATAATTTCACACTTACAAAAAGAGTTTGAAAGTAGAATGAATTCGCACAGCCTTGCAATTTCTCAATACTGGTATCTTATATAACCACATTATAACGATCAAGTCGTATCAGGAAATTCACATTAATATAATCCTACTGTTTAACCCAGAGACATTACTCAAATTTTACCAATAATGTCTTTTGAAGCCAACCCAGGGTCACACATTGCCCTTAGTCATCATGCCCCCTTAGGCTCCTTTAATCTGGCAGCGTTCCTTAGTCTTGCTTTGTCTTTCTTTCGTTTTTGAAGAACACTGGCCAGTGGCTTTGCAGAATGTCCCTCAATTTGGGTTTGTCTGTATTTCCTCTAGATTAAATCCAGGTTACCCACTTCTGCCAAGAATAGCACAGAAGTGATGGCTGACTCCAGGGCTGGGGCAGGGCGTGCACAGCATGAGCCTGGAACATCTCGTGGCGCCGGAAGGCAAAGCAGTGCTCAAAAAATGATGGGGAAACGTCAAAAGGACATAGAACCCAACTTGAAGGGCATCCCATCTGCCAACTCTAGGAAAATTTGAGGAAAAAAACTATAGTCATGGATTATAAGCAATATAATAAAATAAGAATTCATGAGTTCACACTGGTATCAATAATTGAATTTTTGTAATGGAAAAAGAAAGGAAAGTTCTTCCTTACATTAGAATTCCAACTGATAAGTGTGGAAGCGATGACGGAGACAGACACTGTTTGGCAATAACTGTAATAACAGTTTCAGGCAAGAATTTTCAATGGAGGCTAAACTTAGGTGAAAGTATGATGAGAAACATGATATTTGTATATTGATAGTGACAGGTGATCTCCTGATAAGATACTAATTATAAAGGGAGAAATATAACTTTATGGTGGAGAAACCTAGCAGACACCACTCTCATCAGGTGATCAAGGTAAACATCATCGGTCATGGGACCAAGCCAGCACCATGTGCTTCCTGATCCAGCCTTGAGATGGTCGCAAAATCTCATTCTTCAGACTGCTGAGTATGACACTGTTAAGCAGTGAGGTTGTCCTCCAGCTTCTGCTACTTTCTCAGTGCTGTGAAAGGACATTTTTTGAAATGTGTTTTCCTACTTCTAGAGGACAGACTCATGGTGGGGGTGGGGAGAGGGGGGAGTTGCTGGGTCAAAGGGCACACACAGTCTAAACGTTGAGAAGTTGTGTCAACTCTCCCTTCAGCGAGGCTGGTCCAATTCATCACCGCCCAGCAGCGCAGAAGAAGACTCTCTTTCCTTTGCCAACAACATTCATCGCTACAACCTGCCCGAACGCCTACCACGGGAGCAAAGGAAGCCGGCTGTGGCTGGGTCAGGCCCTGGGCAGGTGCAGTGAGAACAGCAGGAGAGCTTGGAGCACCGGTACATCTGGACAGGAAGGGATTTTCTGAGGACAAGCTCAGGGCTCCAGGCCAAGCAGGAGTCAACAGCAGGCATGTGTATTAAAGATACCAGAAAAAAAAGCCGACAAGGCCCTAATCTACCTGCAGGATGCCATATAGGTTTGCTACTTGAGAATGACTTAAAAAGCTTGAACTTGCACCAGTCCCCTCCTGGCCTCGGCTCCAGACTTTAACTATAACTCCTAAGAGTCTAACAGGGTACAGATGCAGTCATGAGGCTTCCCAATCAAACTTGTTAATGATAATTATGAATTTCTCGGTTGTGTTTTACAAATTGCTTCATGTCACTTTAAGTAAATTACATCAAGTTAAACTTTGAGGAAAGCATTATTAACCTTTAGAGATAAAAAAGAGCAGAAACTTAAGAGAGGGAAAGGCATTTGGCCGGGGTTGCACAGCTGGGGGATGACAGAGGCATTTGGTATTTGGAAGCCTAGTTCAGAGTGCATCAGGAGAGCAGTGGTTCTCCCCTCCCAGGCCTCTCTGCCCCTTGTCTGGACGGCTATTGTACGAGAGGCGTACATGCATTAACTCATTTCCTCTCAGCCACCTAATGACACAGGTACCATTATTAGCTCCATTTTGCAAAAGGGAATACCAATATTTTGCCCAAGGCCTTGGTAGCAGTAAAGGGCAGGCTTAGGACTCCCACCGGGTTCATGTGACTTCCAGGCCCACACATGTTTCTGGAAGGGACCACACTACCGGGCCCCTCTCTACACTTATACAGACCTTGTTTAATGCTGGCCCTGCCCTGGGCCATAAGTAGAAGGGCAGTAGGCAGCGAAGGGAAACAGGAGAGCCTGTTCATCTCACAACCTGCCTCCTTTGAGATGAACAAAGGTTAAGAAAGTGAAGGAGGGTTGGCACCCGGGCTAAAGCCCTCCCTTCTCCCCCACCCAATAAACCCAACAAATACAGTCGCTGATCACCTGCTGTACACATGTGGGCTGGATCCCACAGATCTGCTTTACAAGCTAGGCTGAGTCAAGACAATCCACGTACGAAAACCAAAATGATGGCTGAATTGCAAAATGATGACATTACTAACAGTGAGTGCAGATGAGACACAGCTGGATGATAAACACAAGGGCTGAGAAGGAGAGATAGGGCCCAGGAAGGCCTCAGACACAACACCGTCTAGAGCCACCTCCAGGACTAAGGATTTACCCCCTCAAAACTCTCCCACCCTCCTTGGGCAGGGGCAGGGCAGCCATTGCTGGAGGGCAGGGAAGAGTGAGATCTGGGCAGAAAGGAAAACTGCTCACAGCTACTAAGCATCTACTTAGTGACCTCACTTACCCTCTCAAACAATTCCCTAAGTAGGCATTATCTCCGTGTCACAGAGGTAGAAAGCGAGGCTCAGAGAGGGCATTTAGCTTGCCCACGGCACCCAGCTACTGATGATAAAATTTAAAAAATAAATATAAAGGGATAAGAAAGCCAGGATAAAAACGAGGTGTATGTGGAACTAAAGTTGGGATCTATCCACCACACCAGACTTTAAGTTTTTCTTGTAATTCATAAGAACCAAGGGAATCTTACTGTATAACAAAATCCAGAAGATGGGACCTGCGATAGACTGAATCGTGTCCTCCCTCAACTTTATATGTTAAAGTCCTGATCCCCAGTGTAACTCTATTTGGAGATCGGACCTTAATGGAGGTAATTAAGGTTCAATGAGGTCATAAGGGTGGAGCCCTGATCCCACAGGATTAGCGCACTTATATAAGAAGAGACACCAGAAAGCTAGTGCCTCCTCTCCCACCACCCCCCCCCACCCCTGCCCCATTATGTGAAGATACAGCAAGAAAGTAGCTGTCTGCAAACCAGGAAGAGCACTTTCACCAGAAACTGAACCAGCTGCGCCTTGATCTTGGACTTCCCGGCTGCCGGAACTGTAAGAAAACAAATTTTCTGCTGTTGAGGCCACCCGATCTACAGTATTTTGCTAGGGCAGCCCAGGCTGACTAAGACCCGGGCCCTCCATAAACCAGACCAGTGGACTGATTGCTTTGTTTTTAAACTATGTCCTCATCACTCATGATTGAGGATAGCCCCCAGTATCTGCATAAGTATTTGTTTATGATTTACATACAGAAACGCCTACATTATTATAAAACATACGACATTTTATAGGAAAGAAATAAACAAAACTAGAATTTGTAACACTTCTTCATATCCTTGTTGCAGGTTGAACTGTGTCCCCCGCAAAAGTTATGCTCAAGTTCTAACTCCTAGTACTGGTGAGTGTGACCTTATTCGGAAATAGGGTCTTGGAGAAAGTAATCAAGTTAACATGAAGAGGTCAGATTAGGGTAGACCTAATTCTTATAAGAAAAGGGAAATCTGGACCAGATGCACGGGAGAGGAGTCTATGTGAGGATGGAGGAAGAGATTGGAGTGATGCACCTACAAGCTAAGGAAGGCCAAGGATTGCCAGCAACCACCAGAAGGTAGGAGGAAAGGAAGGATTCTTCCCTAGAAGATTTGGAGGGAAGGCAACCCTGCTGACACTGTGATTTCAGGCTTCTAGCCTGGAAAACTGTGAGAGTATACATTTCTGTTGTTTTGAGCCACCTCACGGGTGGCACTCTGTCACAGCCGCCCGAGGAAACTAATATATACCCCCCAGTAAGTCCGCCCAGCTCACAAAGGCCAGCGTTTGACACAGCTGAGCATCACAATGATCACGATCCATGAGAATTCCTGAGGAATATCATGATTTTTAATCAATCACATTGGACCCTGAAAATCATAAAGCTGCATCACTGGGGTGACAAAAGGACTGCTGATGTGTCAGGTCAGGACGGTGAGTTCAGAGCAAAGGGGAAAATCATGGCACAAGAGCTGGTTTGGAGGCACACTGTTTAGTGAACGGCTCGACGTGGGAAGGTAGCAAGAGAGTCTTGTGTCCAACGGGGGCCATGGGGGAGTCGGAAGGGTCCAGGAAGTATGGCAGAGGCAGCCTCCTGCAGGGCACTGGCACAGAGGAAACCCCCCAAGAAGCACCCGGCCCACGTTTTCTCCTCCGGCCAGCCTCACTTCCCCCTGTCAGCATAGCCCTGGTTTATTTTGACAGGGTTGTTTCCACCCAGCACGGGCACACACCCCTGCAGACACAGAGAACCCCGGCACACCCTGGGGACCGGTGTTCATTGTGGAAAACCCAAAGCATCATCTCCAGACGCAGCAGGCTGTGGAAAGGGGCCACTGGCAAGCCCCCCGGGAGTGGCCCGTGGTTGTGTGCAAGCAGCACGAGCGGGTGAAGCCGGCAAGCAATGAGCGTAAGACGCAGGGCTTCCGGGCACGGGGCTGCAGGTGGGTGGTGGGTTTGGGGTGGGGTGGGGGT
>NW_006783414.1:4186133-4199663 GCF_000442215.2 Lipotes vexillifer | reverse complement strand
GGGGTGGGGTGGGGGTGGGGGGCGGTGGGCCGGCAGTCTGGGCCTCAAAGCGACAGGCTTGGAAACCTGCTTTGAGCTCAACTGAGCGAAAACGGCAAGGGTAGGAAATATAGAAATAACACCTTGCGCATTAATCAAGGCTCAACATGGGAAGAGGAAACATACCTGTTGAATTTCAGATAAAGAATCAACCGTTTCCTGAAAAGACAGGAGGGAGAGTCCGAGGTAGCCGAGAGGTAGCAGCTGCAGAGAGCAAGCACATGGGGATGGGGCATGGGGTAGGATTATCAGAACTGAGAAGTCTGGGGCACCCCAGGGAGCCCTGCTGGGGATGTCATCTCTAGAGCAGTCAATGAGGCTGGTTCCTGGAGGAGGGACAAAGAAATCCCTGCAAACTGGAAGCAACTATTGCTATTGGGACCAAGTGCTGCTACAGGGATACCAGGAGAGAACAGAAGTGAACAGAAAGGGGCAAGACCCCCCCGCCAGCTCCCCAGCTTCCAGGTGCCCTGGAACAGTCAGATCCCGCCACGCTAGGCCGGCAGTTCTCCAGGACCATATGATCAGCGGCCATGGACTGGCACCACCCCGTTTATACTGGGCATGTTAGTCAGAAAACTTAGGAACAACTAGTCAGGCACAGACCCCAGGCCATCAGGCAGGACGCTGGCCTGAGCCGGGCGGCCAGGTCGGTATGTCACACCAGATGCCCTGGCTCTTCATCAGCTATGCACACCTTCCAGTTGCCCACCAGGCCCACATCATTCCTTATATTGCCTGCCTGGTCCCGGAGACAATTGAGTTTGAGACCACTGGCCAAAAAGGAAATGGGGTAGGGGATTCTGCACTGTATGTGAATTCCTTCATTTGCATTCGGTGTGTATCAGGTTCCAACAAGGCAGGGGCATGTGTCTTGTCCATTGCTTTATTCCCCCAACGAACTCTGAAAGTGAATGGATGGACCTGGCTTTGGTTTTGGGGGACTGTGCAAGGCACTGCCTGCGAGACGCAGTGCCTCCCTCAGGGATGCGGTCTACTTGGGAGCAGCAGACAGGCGAAGAATTGACTTTAAGTGGGTATATTTCTGATGGGTTAAGCCCAGGGGACTCTAGGAGTGTGTGCGGGGAGAGGGTATAGTGTGGGGATAACGTGGGAGGGGAGGGAGGACAGGACAGGCTTCCCAGGAGGACAGGAGGCAACAAGGCCTGCGAGTGTGACAGCGCTCTGGTCTGCAAGCGTCTGGGTGGCACATGTTTCTGAGTTTCTGTCCGACTGTGTCCAACTCTTGACTTCTGCTCACGAGACTACACTGTCCACAGGGAAAAGTCCAGTGTTCTCATCCCACCGCTCTCTGCCCACGTGGACTTTTAGAACTTACCATTCAGTACGTCCTCTTGCCGACCAACGTGGGCAAAAAAATAAGGCTGTCTGTTCAAAAGTGTATGGAGTAGTAATGGATTAGAGTTGGAACATCAGTATGAATTCATGGTTAGCTTAACAGAGATACGATGGATACCTACGGAAACATTTATACACATGTGTATACACGTGGGTTAGGACACTCACACATATTTCATTGCTCTGTTGGCTAAGAAGACTTAGAAGCAATGATGCCCCAGCAGCAATGAACACATCTCACACCCATACGTTGTTTTCTAATACCATGTTCCAATAAAGCAAACCAGGCCTCCTTGGAGAAATGGCTGATTCTAGGTCTGGGGCAGGAAATATACAAGATGAGCCTGGAGCACCTTGTCATGCCAGAAAGGAAGGAAATGCTCAAAAAAAAAAAAAGCAAAAAACAACCCCCCCCCCCCCCCGCCCCGCCCCGCCCGGCAACGATGATGGTCGGATAACAAAAGGACCCAGGAGCCAACTGAAAGAGCTCCCAATGGCCATAGGGGGAAGAAGTCGAGCAACAGAATGTTGCTCAATGTTGCTTTATAAGCAACATAAAGCCATATTGAGTTAGAATCCAAAGTCTATAAAAATATCCACGAGTCCATATGGATATAAAGAAATGGGCGAGAAGAGACAAATCTCCCAAGGAGAATTCCAAGTAATTTGTGTAGATATTTCGCATCAAGGGGGAGCAAAATGCCCCACTCCAGAGGTGTGACGTCCTTCCAAGTACAGTGAGGAAACGGGGCAGGGGCAGGTATTTTTATGGTGGAGAAATCTAACACACAGTAGCGTAGCCAGGCGGTCAGGGTTACTTTACGCCTGCAGTCTTCCTCCTAAGATGCATCATCTCAGACTAATGATGAGAAAAACATCAGACAAATCCTAATAAAGGGACAATCTATACAATACCTGACCTGTACTCCTCAAAACCATCAAGGTCATTGAAAACAAGGAAAGTCTGAGAAACCTTCACAGCCAAGAGGAGCCTAAGGAGACATGACAACTTAATGTAACATAGTATCCTGGACGGGATGGCGGAACGGAAAAAGGACATCAGGTAAACATTAAGGAAACCTAAAAAAAATGTATAAGCTGTTGTCAATAATAATAATGCACCCATATTGATCACTAATTGTAACAACTGTGCCACGCTAATGTAAGAAGTGAGCAGTAGGGAGAACTAGATGTGGGATATATGGGATCGTCCCACATACTTTGAAGACAGTTCAAAATTGTGAACTATCTTCACAGTTTTTCAGTAAAATCAGAAACTGTTCTGAAAATAAGGTTTGTTTTCAAAAATGTGTGATGGAAGTGTGCGGGCGAGTGGAAAAATTATGACACCTGGAATATTTCCTTCAATTTCTGCCCCTCCTGGTGGCTGCTGTATACGGTTCCCATTAAACTCTGAAAATATTCTATCAATCCCGAAAAGGCAACTGGCGTGGTTGTGAAATGTGTAAGCTGGGAGGGACTGACAGACCAGGGCAGCCGTCCGGCACCCTGTTTTCAATGAGAGCTGAGGAAAATGAGGTTCAAAGCCTGGAAGCAAATGACCAATGAATTCCTCAGCTCAGCGCCCGTGGGTGGAGCATCTTCGGCGACTCGAGGAGTCACAGACAACCCTGTCATTTGGTCCTCAGAGCAAGAAACCAAGGCTCAAAAGCACCTAGAGCCTTCATCCCAGCTGGCAAGGGGCTGGCAGGTGGCAAAGCAGAGAGATCTGGGCACGCATCTCCTTTCTGCTCCCTGTGCAGCAGCCCTCCCCCCACCCCGCCCCCCCCCCCATGGCCGGTCGCTTTCCCAATTCCCTGCCACTCCAGCAGGGACAGTGCCGATACTCAGGGAAGACGCCAGCTCAGGGAGGGTGACGCTTTCAATCGGCTTTTCTTTTTTCCCTCTTGTTTCTATTTTGATGAAACTTTTCCTTAAGCCAGCATTTTTTAAAGGCCCTCCCACTTCTGATTTCCGACGGGGATGAAGCCAGGTGCCTCTGCTTTGCAACAGCAGAAAAATGCCCCTCTGAGTCCTTGCGGCCAGACATTGTAGGATGCTTGGCATACAAGACTGAGGGTGGATCCCTCAGTCTTAAGGTTTCATCACTGGAGGAAGAAAAAAAAATATCCTCCAGATGCCTTGCATCCCACAATGGGTATTTTCTTCATAAAGGCACCCATTACAACCAGCTCCAGGAAAGGGACAGAACTGGAAAGAAAATGGCTGGGGGCCAAAGAGTGTGAATTCCCAGCAGACCAGGCATCACTGAGAGCAACAAGGCGGACCCGGAGGCTTGGCAGCTCAGGGTTTCTGAAAGCCACCCGCATCCCAGAAGAAGCCAGGTCACTAGACTGCTGTGTGGAGCTCTGCTGTTCACTTAGAGGGATAAAACCTGCTGGGTCTGGGGGCTTCCCTCATGGCACAGTGGTTAAGAATCTGCCTGCCAATGCAGGGGACACGGGTTCGAGCCCTGGTCCGGGAAGATCTCACATGCCGCAGAGCAACTAAGCCCGTGCACCACAACTACTGAGCCTGTGCTCTAGAGCCCACGAGCCACAACTACTGAGCCCGCGAGCCACAACTACTGAAGCCCGCATGCCTAGAGCCCGAGCTCCGCAACGAGAGAAGCCACTGCGATGGGAAGCCCACGCACCACCAACGAAGAGTAGCTCCTGCTCGCTGCAACTAGAGAAAGCCCACACGCAGCAACATAGACCCAATGCAGCCAAAAATAAAAAAAAAAAACAACCTGCTGGTTCTCACACTTTGTCCGGTTCCGTCAGGTAAACCTGGGTCCCAGGGGAGCAGAAAAGGGTGGGTGAAACCTGGAGAAAACCTAGAGCCCAAGCTGGGAGGTCTCCTGGAAGGAACAGGAGGCGTCTGGGGGCTACGGTAAAAGGCACGGAGAGACACACCAGGACGGAGTTATTGGTGACGTGTAGCGCTTACATCAATTTAGCAAAGAGTCCTCTCATTAGTAAAAGCTTCTAAACGTTAGCCTCAAGTTAAAAAAAGAGAAAGCTTGAAATTATGCAAAAGCACATAGCAGTAGCATGTGCTTTGCATCCATCCCATGGGGAGACACCTCCAGTTGCCATCTTGGGCATATTAGTTAATCCCCATTTCCTCATATGCTCTGAAAAGCAAATGAGATAATATATGTAAAGTGTTGGGAACACTATGAATAATACATTTGAGCTATTATTATTTTTACCATTATTACTGGTAGTATTAGTAGCAGAATCTTCATCATACAACATACGCACCACTGCTACTCCTATAAGGACAGAACGTTATTAGTGGTGCGTAATGGGAGCTATTGGAATACCCAGTGCTTAGTACTTCTGGAGGCAAACTGATTGACCAACAGAATATGCACAAACGGCAAACGAAATGAACAGCCTCCTATAACATGGGGAGAGCATCTTAAAAGGGAGGCAGCCCAGCGGATCACAAGCGCAAGACCAGGAGTCCAGAGCTGCTGCTGCTTCCGGGAGCCTGATGCTACAACCACAGAAGAGTTCAGTATTCACCTAAGTACACCTGAGCAAGGAAGAACAGTGAAAACATAGAACTGGGCCCAGCTTAGGGAAACCCTGAACGTCCGGATACAGACAGAGCGGGACAAGAGAACTCGGTCTGGGCTCCTTGTTTTAGAGATGGGACTGGGAAGCTTCATAGGCATGAGCCTCGGCTCGACACCACCAGAGAGGCTTTGGGACCAAGGCAATCAAACTACCCTGCAGCCTATGGCCTGAGACGTGCATCCACCGTGTGTCTTAGTCAGCTCGGGCTGCCATAACAAAACACCAGAGGTTTTGTGGCTCACACAACAGACGTTTGTTCTCACAGTTCTGGAGCACAGAAGTCCGAGATCGAGGGTCTCAAGATTTGAGAGCTCTCTCCCTGGCTTGCAAACAGCCGCCTTCCCACCGTGTCCTCACATGGCAGAGAGAGAGGGAGAGGGAGGTCTCCAATGAGCTCTCCTATCAGAGCAGGGCTCCACCCTCATGACCTCATTTAACCTAATTACTCCCTTATTTCCAGTACAGCCACACTCAGGGTTAGGACTTTCAGCATACGAATCTGGGGATTTGGAGGGTGTCCAAACATCCGGCCCATGACGCTGTGCAAACAACAGTTGTTCGGATATACTGTGTCTCCCCCAGGGCGTTTTTTACCTACTCTGTTGTCTCCCATGGCTGGGTGCAACACCTGGCTCACAGTGGGACAGTGGAAGAGGGCAGGGAGGGAGGGAGGAAGCTGCTACATCACGCCAGTCCCCACACTAGGTGCTGGGGAAGTGGATTCGGTGAGACAGACACCACCCCAGGCGGGAAGAGCTCAAGCACAACGCCTTTATCATCAGGTACCTTCCCCAAAAGGCACCACAGAGAGAAAGATCTTCATCTTCAGAAGAAACAAGAACTGGGAGAGGCGGAAAGGGAGACAGCAGAGAAAAAGAGAGAAGAGGGGAGGGGAGGGAGAAACAGATGACGGAGCAGAGAGGAGCAGCAGAGAGAAAGTCCAGACACGCCTGCGGATCACGTGGCAGGTAGCCGGGGAGCAGGTTCAGCTGCCTGGATTCAGAAGACCCACGCTCATCTGTGAGATCCACCACCAACTAGCAGGGAGCTCCCGGCAGCACAATTGCTCTGGGTCTCCAACTCATCCGTCTGTGAAATACAGGAGTCCTATTCTGCTCAGGCTGCTATAACAAGATATCACAGACTGGGTGGCCTAAACAATGGAAATTTATTCCTCACAGTTCCGGAGGCTGGCAGTCCAAGATCAAGGTGAAGCTGACTCAGTTCCTGGTTTGCAGAAGGCTGTCTCCTGGCTGTGCCTGCACATCTCAGAGAGCAGAGGGAGATGTTACTCTCCCGTGCCTCTTCTTATAAGGGCATTAATCCCATCCTGAGAGCTCCACCCTTAAGACCCGGCCACCTCCCAAGGGCCCCACCTCCTGACACCATTACTGGGGATTACTACATCTGCCTTTGGGGGGGGGTTGGGGGGGGGGGGAGACACGAAAATATAGTCCATAACGGGAATCCATAAAGCCAGCCTCCGTCTCCGGATTGCCTTCGGGGCCAGAACAGTGGTTCGTCCCTCCTTTCTCGCAGGCATCCTGCAGAGTGGCACATTGCAGGTTCTCCGTAAATAGTCACGGGATAAAAGAAGGACGGAAGGACAAAAAAGAACTTTTATAAACTCTAAAGTCCTAAGCAAACAGTGCTTAGTTTCCCCCAAATCCCAGAACAGACCCGGGAGCCCTTGAAGGAAGAGCATTGTGTGCATGATTTCTGACTTTCTAACCCCAACTCAGTGTCCAAAAGTGCAGGCAATCCAAGAAAACATTCCCCAAGCATGTCCTGTACGCCTGTCATGGTGCCAAAAGCTGGGGGCGAAAGAGAGAGCAAGCCCCGGAGCCTGTTCTCAAAACATTCCCAATCCAGGGAGAAGAGGTGGTGCTCAAACAAGTTGGATGCTTCTTCCGGAGACAGAAGGAACCCGAAGCCACGGGGGAGAAAAGAACTGAAGGCTCCAAAGCCTGGCCTTTAATATTGATTATAATAACTATCCCCCGCAATGATAACTGCGGTGGGTACTCATCTGTGTGGCCAGCTGCTGGATAAATTGGACTGAAAGAGACCCAGAAAGGCTTACGCTTTCAGGGGGTGGCTCGGACTCCCAGCCTCTGCAAAGCCCATCGCGGGCACCGCCGAGAAAGCTCGGCGTCTGCTGGTGTGACAGATGTTATCAGAAGAAGCAAAACTAGGCACATTTTCCCCTAGACTTCTGAATCCCTCCTCTGCATCTGCCCTCACGTTTTGACATTAATTGAACTCTGTCTTCACCACTACAAATAAACTCCAGGTCAAATGCAATGATCCAAAAACCTCAATATGAAACCACAAGAAACAGTGATAGTAAAACGGGCCAGTAGCAGAGGTGTTTTGAGAATCCGTTTCTGTTTCAAGGGTAGAGTTCCGAGTGGGTCGGGAATTCTTTCAGCAAACACTCCGGACACTGAATAAAGGAAGCAACCTTGACACACGTAGCCTGTGGCCAAAGACCAGGGCTGGCTCGTGTCTGAGGACAGGCAGGCAGGTGCCTTCAGACACCCTCTCACCAAAGGCTAGAGAGGGCTGGCTTGGGAGTATCAGGCAGGACCCAAGAGACGCTCACAGAGGGAGGCGGGCCCAGGAGAGGGGTCCAAAAAGGTAAAGGTGAGCATCAACGGAAAGAAGGCAACGCTGCGCGCAGGTGCGAGGAGGGGCCGGGATGCGACAGAATTAACACAGTCAGGAGCCAGACAGGTAAGGAGGTGGGAGAGAAGCAGATAAACAGGGCTCCCTCTCGCTGAGCATCTCCTCAGGCCAGGTTCTGCAGCTGAGAAAAAGAGGCGTGGAGAGCTGTAAAGGACTTGCCCAGGGTCACAGGGGGTAGAGGGAAGTGCAACTGGGGTAAAATCCCAGTTACGGCAGGAACAGTGCAAGCAGTCCCAGGGATGGGAAGGGTGTGGAGGCCTGCTGTTGGCGTGCAGCCCAGGTGAGCTGATTTCTAGGCAGGGATGAGGGCAGACAGGCTCCCAGTGGGAGGGCAGTGCCTTTAGAATAAGTAGCGCCACAGGCACAAGCACAGATGTTTGGGCTTTTCTCAGAGCCCCTAGGACAGAGCAGCCCTGACCGGGGACGCCTTCAGGACTGCGAGCCTCGGATTCCCAGCGTCCACTCCTGCTCTGTCTGCTCCCAGCGGCTGAATTCTAGGGAACTTCCTCTCCCATTAGCCCCAGACAGACCTGCCAAGCCTTTCCTCCATCAACAGAACGGTTCTTCCAGCTTTCAGATACTCCGCCCCAGTGACTGGACTGCTATCTGCCGTTTTCCCGGACGCGGGAACAGCTCGCTCCAGCACTGCAGGTGCTAACAGGAGGGGGGATCCCAGGACAGGTGACTGCACGTCCACGAACACACTCCTGCGCCCCAAGCTCATGGCCTGGACCGGGAGCGTGGGCTTCTGAAACAAAACTCAAGGGCTGGTTGAGTGCTCGAGGGCCCAAAAAAGGCATGCAGCACTTTCACAGGATGGCCTGAGAGCTGTACTCACTGCGGCCGCCTCCTGACACCAGAATCAGCAAGTAAGCAGATGGTGAAATAAAAGCGAATGGCGAACGTGAGCGTGCGGAGCTGCTGAGCGCCCGAGGACGGAAAGGCTCATCAGCTCAGCTCCTGGTAGGTCTTATTCATACGCATCTTCCAAGCGTCTCGAGGAGAAGCACCCTCTCCGGGAAGCCTCTCGGAATGGACAAGGGACCCTCCCCAGGCCTCCCAGTTGCTGGTGAGTCTGGAGAACCCTCTGTGTGTCAGGGCCGGCCGCCACATTGACCGAAGGGCAAGGCCTCGTGCTCTCCGTCTCTGTGGGTCACATCAACACGGGTAGGAGCGCATCAGCACGATCCTCAGCCGCGTCCTCAGTTCTACCTCCCTAACTGTCTTCTCACCAGTTCACACTTTCTCACCCAAATGTCCACCCTCGAAGAGCTTTCCAGTGTGTGGTAGGACTCATTTTTCCTTTTTCCATCATGTTACTTATCCTTCTCAACATCTTGCTGAAGAAAAAAAAAAAAAATGTGACCGACCTCACTCTTTGCTCTAAATCTTTGGCAACTTTCTCTCTTTGGTTCCCACTCTGGCTTTTCCTCTCTATGCCCTCTTTTTCAATGATTCATTCATTTGTTCTTTCAATGTCCACAGTGGGAGGCCCAACGCTGGGGTGTTAGGAGTCCTTTGCTCTAAACAAGCTCACCAGTGACTGGGGGGATGAGTGGGGGGACGGGCAGGGGAGGGCAGGAGAAGTCACGTGGCACATAAAGCCATGCCTTCAACTGCCGGCTACAGCCCGGTGTGGGGAGGAATCAACTCTGCTCAGGTCGAGCGGGCTGTGCACGACCGAAGGTGATTCACAAGCCGTTTCCCAGGCAGACTTGGTGGCAGGTGAAAGGCAGAGAGAACAGCAGAGCAAGGACTGGGAAATAGCCTGCTGCATGGCAGGACCTCTAAATGGTGTAATTAATGCTTTGAAAACAAACAAACAAACAAATAAACAAAACTCTCTTCCGTTTTGGAGCATTTCGTCCTCCATGAAAGGCAGAATGGTAAACTCTTTATCTCCACCATCTCATTCAGCACCCATAACATCCTCCTGGGGCACTCATAGGACCCCAATTTTACAAATGAGGAAACTGAGGCTTGGGGAGAGGCTGAGGCGAGTAGCAAAACCAGGAAAACTGCGGTTTGCCTAAAGCCATCAGTTTTAACCCTTACCCTTTACCCCAAGCAGCCTGAGACTTGGAAGCTGGCGCACGCAGTGCAAGCAGGCAGGGAGAGAGGAAGAGATCACTTCTGGATGCCCCCGAAGGTCTGCTGACCTGATCACATAATCCCACCAAACTTAGCCAGCCTCTCCCCAGCATGGGTTCCACACACCTCAGCAGGACGGCTGGACCATCCTCACCTTCTGCCAGGGGAGAAAGTGTGGTGTATCCACCTAGGAGATGGTAGACTCCTTCCTCAGCTGGGGACAGAGGGATTGCCCCCTGGCACAAGGTCCAGGCACCGAGAACCGGGTCCTGTGTATCAGGGTTATGGAAAGCCAGTTTCCCAAGCACAGGAAGCTGGGCCGAGCAGTCAAAAACCACACCCCAAGCTGTGTTGCGAGAGATCACCAATTCCAATAGCCATCTTTGGTTCCATAAGGCTCAAGAGGAGAAAATCCCTTACCTTGATTCTTCACATCCCATGATATTCCAGCTTTAGTTCAGGGAAGAACAGTTTTCAAGTCCCTCTGGAGTATTGAATGGATACGTATTCTTTTTTTTGTCAAATTAAAGGCACCTAAATCCCAGGTGGAACAGGATGCTAGAAATATATAAGAAAAGGGAATTATTAGTGTCAGTGCTCACATGAATGAATTTGGTAATGAGACAGTTCATTCATTTAAAAAATAAGAAGCGCATATTTACTCTATGCTAAATGAGAAGCATCTGAAGAGCAGGCATTTATTGAGTAGCTATAATAGTGCCAAGCACTGTGTTGGACATTTGAACACATGAAGCCACATGACCCTATGAGATCGGTCTTGGCAGCTGCGTATTTCGGAAGTCACATAAGCAGCCAAGCCACAGAGGGTCAGGTGTTCCTGACTCCCAAGCCCCCCCCCTCCATCAATCATGGTCCCCTTCCTTCCCCGCTAAAGCTTTTTCATTCATCTGATTCCAGGAATTCTGGGTAGAGGGGAAGGAGAAACATACCCAACAACTTAACTCTGAGAATGGCCAGTCCCTGGAAGCCCAACCCATTCTACGGACAGTGGGGAGTACGTGAATCAAGGAAGCTGCATCAGATTCACTTGGTTGTAAGCTTTATCTGCCCTCAACACTGTCATGTAGTAACATGGGATCAGTGGACACCATGCGTTACTCAGGAAACCAAAACCGTAGCCTCGCCAAAGATTCTTACCCTAACTGCTAACGGAGATGGCTTACATGAAGAGGCCAAAAGGGTGGAGTGGTGTGGGGAATGGGACCCGGGGGCCGCCCCTGGTTTACCAGCTCTGGGAGGACCTCCTAAAATCCCTGGAAGCAGGGCTGAACGCTCAGCTGGGTGGGCACAGACACAGACCCTCTCCTCTCCTTCAAGGGGCGGTGCAGCACCCACAGAAAGCCACACTGTCACATTTACAATGGGGTGAGCCTTTCCCCTTCCAGACCTCCCTCCTGCCCACCCCTACTCCCCGCAAAATCTCCTGGCATCGTGGCAGCCAGGTCATCAAGGAGATGAGGCTCAGTGAGCACAGACTCAGGAGACAGAAGGCTGACAAGTTCTGAAGGGAAATTTGCCCTCAAGTCTGGGAAGAACCAGAGCAGCGCATAGGCTGCTCGCTCAGCTGAGAGAGAGGAAGCCAGGCAGTTTGGATTCCCCGCCATCAATTCCCTCTCTCTCCTCCAGGAAAAAAAAAAAAAAAACTTGGCCCCGGTTTGCCTCTCTGAAGTCTTCTGATTGTCACATTCTTCCCTTGGATGTGTTAGCATCACGGACCGACCTACAAGAGCTCTGCAAGCCCCAGAGAGTTCCTGTCTGCTCCCATCAAGCGCTGGTTTAATCCATCCGAGCCCCAGTTCCCAGCAGGAGAGGGCAAATCCCCCCTCCCTCAGAGAAGCCCCCTGGACTAGCCATGCGCTGAGAAAGATGCCACCCTCAGCACATCCACGCTCCCTCTGTGGGCAGCCTCCCACGCTTCTCAGACATTTTGACCAGGAAAGCACTTTTTTTGCCTCATTGTCGAAATGCATTCGCTTCATTACCCAAAAAAGGCAGCAGCCCAGCTTCCTGGTTGACTGTAGGCTCTTGTCAGAGTGCCTGGCTTGGCATCCCAGTTCTATGACTGAAAAGGTCCTTTGAGGAGCCTGCGCGAGCGACTTCAGCTCTCTGAGCCTCAGTTTCTCATCTTAAAGGTTTGTTCTTAGTGTGAGGTGAGAATCTCCGCAGAGCTCAGCTCTCGGCCTGGCGCCTTACAAACACTTACAAACGTCAGCTGTCATTAGCACCGCACTTAAACAAATGCCCGGGCCCTGAATTCTTCGTCTCCTCCCAATAAGGGGTGGGGGGAAGACAAGGTCTCCCCTCTTCCTGTCTCACCACCATGACTTGCGAGGCCTCAGTACACGGGGGACTAAGGGAACCAGTGAAGCCAACGCAAACAGCACTAAAAGCTGAGGTCTGCGTCACAGCTACTCAGCTCCAGGCCTGGCTGTGGCTCTCACGTCTCAGTTTATTCATCTGTGAAATGGAATGGATTATGACACTTACCCCATCTCCCAGATGTGCTGCCAGGATTAAGTGAGACAGTGCATGCAAAAGGGGCTCTGTAAACATCCTCCCGGACCTCAATGAGCACCTACCAGGACCCCAAGGAGGTCAGGTCACAGGTATGAATTGTTGGTGTGCAGGCTCATCCCTATACCCCTTCTCCTTGTAAGGAGCCTGCAGGAACCAGAAGGTCAGCTCCTACAGAAAAAGAGCCTCTCTCCAAGGCAGCCAGACTGAATAATGTTTTTAATTAATGTTTTAAACCATATTCACGGAGCAATGTTCCATGGAAATTAGGGAGCTAAAATTTCTAACTTTCTCCCAGGGGTCGGCCCAGCCAGAGAGAGGCGCGAGGCCAGAGCACGGGGAGGGGAGGGCGGCCTGGGCTGGCCAGGGTGCGAGTGGGAAGGTGACAGCCCTGCCTCAACACACGGAGCCTGACGGGCAGTGCAGTCACGTAGAGAGACAAGCCAGGGAGAAAGGAGACTGGCCGGGCACAGGGTGACAGGACGCGCACGGCTGCTCCTCCCAGGAATCTGGCAAGCGCAGCAGAAGAGGAAGCGGGGCGGCAGGAGGACGTCCAGCAGGTAGCATGTGCCCGGGGCCTGGGCCTGAAGGGTGAAGGGGCTGCTGCTCCTAGACCTTCCTGCCTGACACGCTGTCCAAAGGACAGACTTCCACCTGCTCTGTGGCTCTCGGAGATACTCTACACTTGAATCTGAACCAAGGGGGCCACAGGCTTTCACAGGGATGCTGACAATTCTTCCCTGATGTCGCCCGGGACGGAGGGAGATCACTGCTGGGGCCCAGCGCTGTGCTCCGATGAACGGGGAGCCTGAGTGCCCATGACGGGCAGACCCGTGACCCCCAAGGTCCCAAGGAAGTGAGAGACGGATGGGGGCCCAGACACCAGCCCCCTGGCCGGGACCTTCCTTGCTCTGCCTAAAGCATTTCAAGCGTGTCACAGTTCCAGAGCATCTACTCCTTTCTACCACCTGAAAAAAGGGGCTGTACCATCTTCCTTTCTCCAACGAGAAGGTAAGGGGCACAGAGTGTGACATACAGCACCGGTGATTAATCACCAGCTCTGCTGTGAGCAAGGCCACCGTGTCACTGGGCAGCCGGCCCAGACGCCACATGGATGCCGCCTGGGCAGCAGGGCCACCTGGGCACACTGATGGCAGCCGGGACCAGCCACCCCATACAGCCCCTGGGCTGTACAGGGCCCTGGGCTGCTTGGCAGGGAAGAGTGAGC
>NW_006783414.1:4176100-4185703 GCF_000442215.2 Lipotes vexillifer | reverse complement strand
GAAAGAGTGAGCCAGCCACGAAATAAGCGACCGCACGGGGACTCCTGACCTGGAAATCATCAAAATGCCACCCGTTCACAGCAAACAGACCACAGTGGTGGGCTGCAGTGCCAACAGGAACAGAGGACAGGACAGCTTCCCCCAGGAAGCCCCCGAGAGTAGGCCCTGGCCTTGGGATGTGTTTGTTCCCCCCGGAGAAGGCCCTGGAAAAGGACACAAACACAGGTACTGCTCTGCCTCTCCTGGAGGGGCAAAGCTGGTGAAGGCCCCAGCCTGGTTCGCACGCTTGCCCCGGATTCTATGAGATCCAGCAGGCCAGAGCGCAGAGGCAACATGTAGAGACTCAGAACACAGGCTGCCTGGGTCAGAGCTAGTTCCAACCAGTCAGCACCCGTGCACCCTGGGCAGTCTACTTAACCTCTCTGATCATCATCTGTAAATCAGGGCTGGTGAGAGCAGCTACTTTCCGAGACTGGGGTGGGGACCACAGCAACGTACATAGAAAGTACAACGCGATGTGTGGCTCAGGGTAAATGCTTAACACTTTTGTTATTCTCAGTGTCTAATCGCTGTCATTATTCCTGTTCCCTGGCAGGCAGACTGACAGTCCTGGATTTGAATCCCACCTCTGCCACTTCCTGGGAATGTGACCAGGGACGAGTCACTTGACCTCCCCCTATGCCTCAGTTTCCTCATCTACAAAATATGGACCGGCCACATGGCACCACCAAGGATTACAGGGCCACACGTAGCAATGCAAGGGGTACAGTATGAGCTTTCAAGAATGAGGGGCATTCTACAAAGCGACTGGACTGGACTCTTCCAAAATGTCAAGGTCAAAAACAGCCGAGGAACTGCTCTAGGATAAAAGGAGGCTAAAGAGACATGGCCACTAAACACAGTGCTGACCTGGAATCAGAAAAAAACAGTCCAAAAGGACCGTTATTGGAGCAACTGATGAAACTGTGCATGGCCTGTGGACTAGATAATACAATTGTAGCAATGCTAAATTTCCAGAATTTGATCATTACACCGTGGTTATGTAAGAGAATGTCCTTGTTCTAAGGAAACAAACGCAGAACGTTTAGGGATAAAAGGGCAATGTCTGCAATTTACCCTGAAATGGTTCAGAAGAAAAATTGTGTGCGTGTGTGTGTGTGTGTGTGTGTGTGTGTGCGTGTGTGTGCAGGGGGCGGGGTGCAGAGAGAGTTAACAGTCTGTGAATCTGGGTGTACGGTAGTTCTCGTATCATCGTAATTTTTTCTGCCGGTCTGAAATCATACCCAAGTAAAAGATGCCCAAGAGCTGGGGGTAGGGGGGGTGCGCAGGAGGGTGGTAACAGGCCTAAAGGTCTAGTAGAGACCATCCATGCAGGCCCAAATCGTAAGCCTTTCCCACCAAAACCCAGTCACCTGATGTATAAATGTTATGATTTATTGTGTAGAATGCTACAAAGGATAAAACCGAAGTTGAATTTGAACTACCACCCCTCCTGCCAAGAAAAAGAAAGACAGACGATGGCTACTTCTATTCCCACACCCTAGGGCCAGGCTTGGAGGGCCCACATCCTTGCCATCCAGCGGGGGGCGGGGGGGCACCCTGGAGGAAGGGAGAGGCAGCATGGGCCACGGCAGCCAAGGCTGGCTTTCGCTACGTGCCAGGCAGTGTTATGAGAGCTGTCTGCATCTTGAGTCATTTGATTCCCCCAAGAACCCTCCAGGCAAATTCTACTGTTATTCCCCTTCCACACTGCAGGAAACTGAGGCTGGAGACAGCCTCCTGCCCGGGGTTTAATCTGCAGCATCAGTGAGCTGGGATTTGCGCCCAAGCTGCATCCACAGGATTTCCACAGGCAGCAGGGAGGCAGGCACTCCAGGCCAAGGAGCAGCCAGCACCAAGCCCAGCCCTGCCCCTGAAGCCGAGGCCCCAGGCCCCATAATGCTGAGGTTCCAGTGCAGCTACAGGAGGCTGAGATCCAGGCTCCCTGTCCTGTGTTCTCCCCTCAGGGCCACCCTAGCACTGTACGCATTTGATGCTCGACACCTGTTTTGAGATGCGTTCACAGAAACACAGCTTCCTTTTCAAGGAGTTTCAGCAACAAAAACTGTGTGGGGAGACCCAACACACTGGGGACATCAGTGTCATCAGCGAGGAGAAAAATGGGTCTGGGGACAGAATGGGTAGGGGTCTTCGTTTGAAAACGCTTTTATCCCTTCTGTGTCTTGTCTTGTGAATGACTTACCTCTTCAAAAATGTTTGTTCACTTATTTCTTTAATACGAAGTTAGGAAAGGAAATCAACCCAGTTCCTGTGTAAGCCTGATCTGAGTATGAGCCATTCCGCGCCGTACAATGCCGCGTCGCTGTACACAGCTGTCACTCACTACACATCCTCCTATTTTCATGGGTGGAGGGACCAGAATGATTAAAGACCCAGAAGGAGCAGCCCAACCCATTACACTTGAGGGCGCTGAGATCTGGTGGCCAAGAGACCAGCCCGTGCCGTTCACAGCAGAACTCCAGAGCTGCTGTGAAAGCAAGGTGGGAACACCACCTAAAGTAGTCCTCTCCCAGTTCTCCAACTCCAGTGCCAGGAATTGGGCGGTGCTCTCAGCCCTACCTCCACCCAGGAGGTGGGTGGGGACTCTTGGGATGGCCATTTTACAGCTCAAGAAACAAAGGCACGGGATACGTGGGAACAGTGCCCAAGTCCTCCGCAGGGGAGAGGCTGGTGGGGAGTGCAGAGGTCTAGCTCCGGAAACAGTTCCTAAATCCTACCCTTCCCCCAGAAGGGAGCGTGAGGACCCACCTCTGTCCCATGAAGAAAGGATCTAGAGTCAAGAGATTCCCGGGTTCCCAGCCAAGCTCCCCACAAAAGCTGAAAGCATGGGGGAGACAGCATTTGACAGCACTACCCCGTGTGTCAACGGAAGAAGAGAATATCTGTGAAAATGCTTTGTAAACTGTAAAGGGCCGTGCAAATCCTCCCATCAAAACAGAGGGTGCATTGGTAGCCGGGGGAGGAAGAGGCTTCTGGAGGGTCAGCCTTACCAGGCAGCTTTTCCTGAAGCATGGCAGCATTTCACCTCCTGACCTTCTACCCCAAACTCTCTTTTTCATACCTGCACTTATATTCAACTTTCTCTCACGAACATCCTCCCACCGCCCCTCCCACCCCAGGGGTGTAAGATTATTAAATCAACCCCAAGGTAAACAGTTTTCGATTCTCCAACCCCAAAAACCTCCCTTCCTGCCACTGCACTTGGGTCTTGTCACCCAGAACATCAAAGCTAGCGTTTTCGGTAAAAGCCTCTCAGATCACTTGGGTGACATGCGAAGATAAAAACAACCTGCCACATGCCAGGCTGTGGAGCACACCTTGGTGCCCAGTGGGGAGGTGAGTGGGCTGGGAAGAAACGGCGAACTGTACTGGCCAACACTTTGCAGGGAGTCCAACGCCCTGCCCCCTCTCCACGTCCAAGTCCGCTGGGTGACCTTGTAAGTCCCTTCCCCACTTGGGGCCTCTTGCCAAGGAAAGGGTTGGATGGCACAATCTCTAGGTTGCTTTCAGCTCTAAAATTCACTGATTCCATCTCACCCTCCTTGCTCAGAGTCTCTGCTTCCTGAACTGTAATGACAGTTGATTTACATACAGGAAAATAAAAGCAACTACGAGGTCGCTCATACACTGGGCTGTAGTTTTTGGTGACTCACAAAGGAAAAAATACATGTTTCCACTCAGCTCAGAAGAGTGGTCCCTCCACTCTCCAATTACTTAAAAGTCACTAGGCCAATGGGAGCCCTGGGGAAGTTCCAGGCTACCGGGAGTTCAAATGTCAGTGGACACAAGCTCAGCAGGGAATTTCCCATGGCGGACAGGTGCAGCAACAGGTGGGCTGGATGGAGAGTCCCCTCCCTCCCTGAGAAAAACAGCCCTTACCCATTCACTCTCCATCTCGATAAGCCATCTCCTAGGGAGCCAAGGAAACACCGGGTCCAACACTGGGCCAGGGCCCACCTTCCAGGAAGTCACACCCAAGAATGAATGTCCCCTCTTCCAGGAAGCCAGTGTTGAACCACCGCCCTCCCCAAACCCCGTAGCTTATAAACTCCATAAGCGCAGCAATGGTGCCTGGCATACAATAGACGCTAAAAAATTCATTGCTAAAATAGTAAATACTTGCTGGATGACTTAATCGTGCCGTTTCCATAAAGCTTAAGTAATTCCATCCCCCAAAATACTGGGTGCCTGTTGTGTGCTGGGTACTGGGATAGAATGGTGAACAAAGTAGACAGAGATCCATCCAGCCATCACCCAAAGCAACTGTCGAACGTGCTGGCAGAAGATGACCCTCAGATGTCGGCCTTCTTTGGAGACTGTCTTGGCTGAAGACACTGCCTTGCCCAAGGTGGCACACCCTCCCAAGGGAGCCTTCAAACAATGACTGATCAATCCTCATCTCAATTCTGGGCAATTCTAAAAGGCCATTCTAGCGCCAGGGCTCCCAGGGGGTTGGCTGGGGTCTTGGTTAGCCATTGTCACAGCTCAGCTTCTCCCTCTGCCCCTTCTTGATTTCTTCCCCCTCAGTTTCACAGCTGTTGATTCCAAAGGCACCCCACAATAAACATCCCACTTACTAACCTCAATCTCAGCATCTGCTTCCCAGGAAACCCAACCTACAGCAAGAAGGTTCTCATGATTGATGATCAGGCCCTGTGTCACCAGGATGAAGGTTTTAGGGCCAGGACAAGTGAACGGACCACCCCTAGTTGGGACAGCCACCTTATTGACAAGGATGCCGAGGCTGGGCTCAAGGCTATGATCAATGAAGGAGAGCTGTGAATTAGCAAACACCTGTAGTTGTCTTAAAATGTGATGAGTCCCAGGTCCTTAAGGAAGAGGTGCATGTTCTCCATCTGTGTTCTCCCGGCACCCGGTACAGGAAAGGAGCTCTGGTGAATGATTCAGTGACGACTGGATGGACCAGTGGATATATAAACAGACATACTTGGTTGAACAAGAAAGTCACACCTAGAGCAGCTAGACAACAAATGAAAAATAATGATTCTGTATAGGTTAAATTACGTCATCCATGTAAGCATTTCTCGTGGTGCTCAAGAAATATTCACGATGAAGATGACAAGTAAGCCACTCACAGAGAACTCCCTAGAGAAGGTGACCTGCAATCAGCAGCTTGAAAGAAGTGAGAGAATGGAGGAAGGCATATGAAACAAGAGAAACGAGGCATTAGCACTGGTCGGTGAGTTCTGACTGCTCGTCAGATACCCGGTACGTAACCACTCTCATCGTGGGGCTGCCGTGACAGCCCAGGACGTAAGATAGGGGATGCCTTCCGTAACCATTACATCCATCACCATGTAGGTGGGCTGTGATGTTCCCATTACCAGGGGAAGCAACGTTGATGGAAGGTCCTGAACACAGTACTGCAGTTTGGAGACTTAGTCCTACAGGGACAGGAAACCACCGAGGTTGTGAAACAGAGGCGCTAGGTGACAGCAGGGAACCTAAGCTTCAGAACTGGTGCAAGATTTCTTAAATCATCCATCCCTTAGGTTTTGGACAGTTGCTTGGGATGCCTAGGCTGCCGTGTTCCCGAAGCAGATGGGGACTTGGGAGGTGCCTAAAGCCTCCATTCTGAGACAGCAGCCTCAGAGGCAGAATCAACACTGGAGAACCCCAGACGCCAGCCTCAGTCCCCCTAAGAAACATACAGACCCTGGGGGGCCATCCTCACCCAGGCACCCACCCAACCCACTGACAGTCCTCATTTCTGAGGGTGATGCCCAGGGAAACAGACAGGAGTGACAAGGGAAGGGGGAATAAATAGGAGCCTGGTGTTTGTGCAAACAAGAGTAAGTTGTGAGGACAACGGGAAAGGGATAAAATTTACTTGGGAAAATTATGAAACGAGTGACGTCACAGAGGCTATTTGTTATGCAGGACAGTGTATTCTAGAAGACACAGAGGACTTTGGCCTATTACTCATCCCTGAGCTGGGAGCATCTAAAAGGCTAAATGCTGGGGCCATCACAGGTGGTAGGCAGAGGAGACCCACCTCCAGGGCCAGCGGGATGCTGAGTGCAGGCTGTACAGATCTCAAGAGGCAGTAAAGCCCAGAGTTCAGGCAGACAGGCTTTGCTGCCGAGCGATCTGGGTTGGAACTAATGCTCCACCACTTCCTTCCTGCACGACCTGGGCTAGGAAGAACCCACCTCCCAGAGCCTCTGCGATACAAACCTACCAGAGTGCCCACAGGGACCGAACAGCCCCTATGCAAGGCACTGGACATATAGCGAGCACTCAAAAGTGACGCTGCTGTTATTTACTCATTGGTCACAGGCATACGTAAGAACCATCTGGTGCTACCCTTTCCAACTGCACCCCACAAATCCCTTGGGCTTCAAGAGTCTCCTGTGAGGCCCCTCCTGGGGGCTCAATGGAGTTGAGGAGGGGGCAGCATGGGGACCATATCCCCATTTTGACTCCAACAGCCCTGCTTTAATAGTTACCTACATAAGGCCTGCACACAGACTTCAGCTGGGCCAAAGGGGTTTGAGGGCTTTAAGAAAGCATGAAAGCTTCGAACATTCATCCTCTTACTTTACCAAAGAAAAAAAATGAAGCTTCAAGAATCAAGGGGCGGGCTTCCCTGGTGGCGCAGTGGTTAAGAATCCGCCTGTCGATGCAGGGGACACAGATTCGAGCCCTGGTCCGGGAAGATCCCACATGCCGCGGAGCAACTAAGCCCGTGCGCCACAGCCACTGAGCCTGTGCTCTAGAGCCCGTAAGCCACAACTACTGAGCCAGCGTGCTGCAACTACTGAAGGCTGCACGCCTAGAGCCCGTGCTTCGCAACAAGAGAAGCCACTGCAATGAGAAACCCGCGCACCGCAACGAAGAGTAGCCCCCGCTCGCCGCAACTAGAGAAAGCCCGTGTGCAGCAACGAAGACCCAAAGCGGCCAAAAATAAAATAAATAAATTTATTAAAAAAAAAAAAAAAGAAACAAGGGACTCATCTAAACTCACACAGCCGGTCAGCGGTAGGGAAGGGAAGGTGCAGCTGGAGACCCTAAATCTCCCCAACAGTTAGTTCAAAGGCTGGGGTTGTTGGATGCGTCCTCTGAGGTCTGCTGCTCGGGGGGTATGAGACTCCCACTCTGTGGGCACGGGGGCGGTGACCCCCCAATGCCTTGGCACCCCAAGTGCAAGTCCACAAGTCCCGACCCTCAAAGCCTGGTTCAAAGAGCGAAAGGAACATCAAGTGGAGAATCCGACCCCAGGCGGAGGAAAAGCAACCCCTCCACTTCCCAAAAGAGGGACAGTCTTCCTCAGATCACTCCCCAGGGCTGGGATCAGGGCGTAGACCCAGGGGCCTGGTAAGAACCGCCCCAGGAGCCATTGAGGCAGAAATGGGACTCAGTCCACAAACATCAGGGATAAGAGAGGCAAGAAACTAAAAAGAAGAGACCAGTCCCTTCCTTGTCAAGAAATCACAGCTCCCAGACACTCGCACGGGTCTGGTCCAAAGTCACCCATGGGTTTCTACCTGCCCACATCATAGGGCCAGCCAAGCAGTCATGCAACTCCTCCAAAGGCAGGGAGGACAGCAGAAGAGCAAGACTTCTCACAAGTGGAAATGCTCTCCCATGACCACAGGTCAACTGTCAACCCAAGAATCAGCACAAAGGAGGGAAACCCTGGCATCGAAGAACAGATCAATCCTACAGAAATCACTCATAACGGCCACGCGTCTCCAGCCTCCTCAGTGCTGGGCGCTGGTGGGCTTTCCACGTGATCACCAATCCTGAAACACAGCTATAGTGTCCCCAAGTGACAGATGGGTGAAATGAGGCTCACAGAGCTTCGTCAACACACAGCCAGATTTGAACACCTACTGTGTGGAGTGTCCTGTGTTTGTAGCCAGATCTACCTAATAAAGCCCTTTCCCGAGTCCCTCACCCTTTTTTCCCCACACTCTTTTGTTTATTTGGTTGTTTTTTTTTTGAGGTATGCGGGCCTCTCACTGCTGTGGCCTCTCCCGTTGCGGAGCACAGGCTCCGGACGCGCAGGCTCAGCAGCCATGGCTCACGGGCCCAGCCGCTCCGCGGCATGTGGGATCCTCCCAGACCGGGGCACGAACCCGTGTGCCCTGCATCGGCAGGCGGACTCTCAACCACTGCGCCACCAGGGAAGCCCCTCCACACTTTTGTTTTAAGAACATTAGGTCTGTACGACCTTGTTTTATTCAACAAGAAAGACACAGGTTGTCCAGCATGGGAGGGATGCAAGCCACAGTGACACCACCCTCAGAAACACTGTGGAGGGGATAACCTTGGAGGTTTCTTGTAAGATTCTCTAAGTCTAAACTGAAATTCCAACTCCCATCCGGTTATTCCCTCTGAGTTGAATGTAGGCACTCCTACAACCCCCAAAACATAAGCTTTGCTCTTCCTTAGGGACAACAAGGCTCTTTAAAATCCATCCTGGCATCTCCCAACTGGCCTCAGCCATCCTGGGGAGGAAGGTTCCAGCTGGAGAGCCAGACGAGGACTCCAGGCACCCGACAACAGACAGGGAGCGCTAAACAGAGCTTGGGGGAGCCTCCCAGCCCCACAGGATGTGGCAAAGGTGAAGAAGAGAAGAATCAGAGAAAGCAAATCTAGAAACACAAACAGCACCACAAATAAAGCGACTTAACAGGAAACACTAAGACTTTGCTTCATTTCTTTTTTGAAGCTAGGAAGCCCCAAAATAGTTGAAAGCCATGTCGCAGAGCTTTCCGAAGACAAATCCTGCCTTGTTCAGTAAACAAATCTATGGGGACAAATACGAAGTCTGAAGTCCTGAAGCCCACAAGGGCAAGTTCAGATCGCGCACAGAACTCCACGGTGCACGTGAGGAGCAGGCGGTTTCAATCCCAGCCTCCAAGCCCAGGAGCCCATGTGCCAATCAGCAGTTCACACAAAGGCTCAATTTTGAAGCTCACTCATTTTAAGTAAAGGCCGCGTTACAACTGGCTCAACTTGAAGGCGTCCACATGGCAAGTCACGAATCTGGCTGGAAGAGCAGCCAGCATCAGCATTCCCCAAGACAGATGGTAAACAAGCAGATGAAAAAAAAAACCCGAAAAACAATTGGCCTCATTAAGGATAAAAAAGTATGAAGAACGTTCACAGGAGACTGTTCGGCATCAAGTGAATTATAATTTTTTTAAGCTAACGATACCTGGCGCTGATGAGGGCATGTCCACATGTTGATGGGACGAGTGTCAAAAACCTTATTTGAGAGTAACTTGGCAATATGGGTCGAGAGTCATAAAACTGTGCCTTTTTACTCAATAATCCTTCTGCTGAGAATCTGTCCAAAGGATTTTCCAAGAACAGAAGAGTTATATGCACAAAGCTGTGCAAAGCACCCTTAGGTATCAATATTACAGCAAACTACTAGGAACCTTCCTTTTGAACAACAGAGAACTGGTTTAGAAGATGATGTATCGACTTGATGAGCTTCTTTAAAAATGGCCATTAGTAAGGTGCTTGAACAAAATGGAAAAATGCTTAGGATATAATGTCAGATTACAG
>NW_006783414.1:4163437-4176090 GCF_000442215.2 Lipotes vexillifer | reverse complement strand
TCCCTACACCTATGCCTGTATCAAATCCTAAGTTAATGTATGGACAGACATATCAGATATCTGAATGCAATCTGATTGGTCAGGGGGAGGGTGGTTAGTGATTTCATTTTCTCATCCATTTCTGTTCTTGGGAATCACAACGCTGTTTGTGCAATAATGACAACAATCTCGATGATATGATGATGATGAAGATTTTTATCGGTCAAACTTCAATAACGTATGGGAAAGGAGTGAGTGGAACTCTGCTGCACTAGAAACTGCACTCAGGGTATGAGAAACGATCAAATCCAGAGGCATTTGAGGATAAACGCAAAGAAATGCGAGCTCTAAACAGGGCATGGAAAATGTAGATGGAAAATGTAGACACCAATGGGGCCACATATCAGCAACATCGGCCTTCCAGGCCCCGAGAGCATCCGGCAGCATCTGATCATCTCAGCTTCCTGAGAGTCAGTCTAGCTCTTCCCCGCCATGCCCACAGCTCTCAAACAGGAATAGAAACCCCTGGATCTGTGTGTATGCAAATGTCCGTCTTCCTAAAACACAAAACCCTGCTCATTTAAATACTGAATTTCCTCAGCTATAGGTGTTTCTCAAAAAGGCAACTTAGACCAGTTTCTACACGTGGTGCTCGAGGTCACTTGGAGCTTTCGTTTTCTGTAGGGTAGGATCCAGATGGGATTTCCAGAGCCACAGCCATCTCAGTGCACCGCTGTCCCCGCCCACAGTCCGGGCAGGGGCGGTCAAGCTAGCGGTCAGCACTTTGAAGTCACAGGTGGACAGCCCAACTCCAACCCTACCAGCCCTGTGCTTCTGCAAACATATTTCACCCTTGTGACCTCAGGTTTTCGCATCCATAAAATGGGGATTTTTCCAGAACTTTCCTCAGAGGGGCACGGTGAGGATTGAGAGAAATACACACACTCAGCACAGCGCCTGGCAGCCAGCCGGAGGCACTCACTCACTCCTGGCTCTCACCATTACTCTCATTCAGGAGTCACCTCATCTGATAGATTCGTCTGAGGTCTTCACAGACCACGTGTGCCTAGGTGGCAAGGGAGGGCACACTTGTAAGTGAACAAATGCAGCTCAACCCTGGCTGACATGCAGATCACCTGGTTGCTTCAAAACACCCAGACGTCCCGGTCCCTCCCAGCGCAATTATCAATATACCCGATTCACTGCGGGTGGGGCGCTGGCACAGCTGTTTTGTGAAGCGGAATCCAATGTGCCACTGGCCTGGGGCACATCTAACTCAGGCGAGAGCAACCAGTGATTTCTCCTCCAAACCCCCAAGCCCGAGAGAGCGTGAGGCAGGAGCCTTTCTTCATCTCTTTAGGGCATGGTTCAGCAGCTCCTTTTGGAACCGTCAAGCACTCTCTGAGTGACAGGCAGATGGCAAGGAGTTGCCCGGCTCTCTGCCCTCCTGCTCGGCCTGGTGATTTCCTGCAAGGCAGTGGAGTGGACCAGCTGAGCGCCTGCCCGGCAGAGGCCACTGGGAAGCACCTGCCCAGCGCGGGCAGTGACACTGATGGGCCGGCAGTGAACACAAGTCCCCGGGCGGTCCCTGCCCAACCTCAGCCTCCTTCCCATCATCTGAGAACTCCCTGTGCGTCCCTGGCGCAGTGACAGCAGACAGGCCTCCGGGAGCGGCACTGATTTCAGAGGGCGTGAGCCCAGCATCTCTGGAGGAGGCGGGTGTAAACTGCAGGAGGACCACACCTCTGAGCCTGAACCCCCGCAGACCCTCATCTGTGAAACGGGCATAGCCCTCCCAGCAGAGGGGCTGGGAAAGTGCCCTGGGCCAGGCTCTCAACCAACGTGGCAGGCGTTGCAGTTGGTGTGAAATGCCACTGAAGGGAGATATGGGGGCCACCCTTCGTGCGTGAAACTCAACCCTCCTCCCCGCAGCACGCAGGCTTCCAGCCCTGTTGCCTCCACCTCGGCCCCAGAGGTGAAGCGACAGCTGCTGAGGAATCTGCAGGGCTGCCCGGGACCAGGGTGCCCTCCCTCCCCAGAGAAGGTAGCAGCACCATGGCGCTCAGCCTGGCTTTGCCTGAGAGGAGAGGGGCTTGCTGGGCCCTTTGCAATACTCTGGCCTGCCTGGAGGTCTCACTGCAAGACTGTTCAAAGGCCACACACTGCTCTTCCATCTCCATTCTTTTTTTTTTTTTGCAGTATGCGGGCCTCTCACTGCTGTGGCCTCTCCCGTTGCGGAGCACAGGCTCCGGACGCGCAGGCCCAGCGGCCATGGCTCACGGGCCCAGCCGCTCCGCAGCATGTGGGATCTTCCCAGACTGGGGCATGAACCCGTGTCCCCTGCATTGGCAGGGGGACTCCCAACCACTGTGCCATCAGGGAAGCCCCTTCCATCTCCATTCTTAAAGAACCCTCAACAGACTCTGCCTGGGCTTCAATCCAAGAGTCCCCATTTTTATCACACTGACAGGTGGCTAAGAACCTTCCGTGACTTAGCCACAGTAACACCTGGAACCCTCTCAGTAGGCTTTTGGGGTTGATGCTACTCTTATCCCCATTTTACAGATGAGGAAGGTGAGGCATGAGGGGGCAGCTACCTTGCCCAAGGTCATGCGACAGAACCGGATCTTGGAGCCTCAGGGGTTCCAGAGGCCAGGCTCTCCCGTGCGACACTATGATGCCCTGGTTCCAGGGTTGTTCCTCCTTTGATTCCTCCCTTCGGTCACCTACATTATCGGGCCCCTGCTCTATGCCAGCCCGGGGTGGGGCAGGGGGCAGAGAATCTCCATGGGTAAAGACAATCCACCCTCTCAAGAGCTCACCTAATCCAGATATTCCTAAAGCCCTCAGAAACAACCCCAGACAGATCGAGAACTCGTGAAAACCCTGCTAAGCAGCGAGGAGTGGGGCCACCTCCCGCAGGGGCTGGGCACAGGGTGGGGGCCATGGGGATGGGCTTCAGGGGGCAGCCTGGGAGGCCGGGCAGACCTGGGCGTGAATGCCATCTGCTCGCAGACGTGTTGTAAGCCGGGCTCACCCCTGTCTGGTCCTCCTCTGCAGAGCAGGGATGATGAAAGGACCCCCTCCCAGAGCGGCTCTGAGGGGTAAATGAGAAAGCGTCTGCAGAGCACTCACAGTAAGCCAGGGGGCACATCTGCACAACCAGATGCCAATCTGAGGACTAGAGCCACAGGTGGTCTGACTCAGAGGGCTGCTGGGCTTCTGGGTGGGGTGGGGAGCCCTCGAGAGATCCCAGAAGGTATCTAGGAGGGGTCTGTGCCTGAGAAGGATGGGCAGGCTTTAGGTAGGTCAGAAGCTCCCAAGCCGAGGAGAAAGGCATGAATCAGGGTAAGGAGGTAGGAGAGCCAGAGGATGGGGCTACCACCTGGCTGAAGCAAACTACAGGCTGGAGACTTGAATGACTAGTATAGGGAAGAACGGCTTTCAGCAGATTTCACAACAGACCGCATGACAGTATAACTGCCCAATGATAATTGAATGACTGAATGAGGGAATGCCAAATCATATCAGCAGAGGCAAATAAGGAAGGTGCACTTATCAACTTACAACTGCAGGCCCTAAATAGAGTCTGGGAAAGCCCTTGCCTGGGACAGAATGGGATTCCCTTCTGTGTTAGGCTCTTAGGGGCTCCTAGGTAACAAATGACCACAAACCAGGTGGCTTAAAACAACAAAAAATCAATTCTTTCACAGTTCTGGAGGATGGAAGTCCAAAATCAAGCTGTCAGCCGGGCCATGCTTTCTCAGAAGGCTCTAGAGAAGCATCCTTGATGGTCTCTTCCTAGCTTCTGGTTTGCTGGCAATCCTTGGTGTTCCTTGGCTAGGAGATGCAGAGTCCAATCTGCCTCCATCCTCACATGGCCTTTGTCCGTGTGCGTGTGTGTGTGTGTGTGTGTGTGTGCGCGCGCGCGCCCTTTCTCTTATAAAAACACCATGCACTGGACTCAGGGCTCACCCCACTCCAATATGACCTCACATTAACTCGATGGCATTGGCAAAAACCCTACTTCCAAACAAGGTCACACTCACAGGTACTGAGGGTTAGGATATGAAAATACCTTTACGGGGTACACATTCCACCCACTATACCTCCTTCACCACAACCTCCCAGATATGTTCCCCTGGTCAGCTTTCACCTAAACCAGCGTCTGGGTTAGCTCTCACCTCCCAGCATCTTCAGTTAACAGGGACACATTACAGTCCCTAACGCAGAATCCCTGACGGAGCAAGGACACACAGCACATCTGTAAGACCAGAGAGGCTGCACGTGCCAGCCTGGCCCTCATCTCTGGAAGTCTGAGCTGCTGCATTCACAACAACAAACAAACCAATCTGAAGAGAGAAGTCATTCATAAGACCAAGCACAGAAGGGATAAAAGAGTTTTCAATGAAGACCCTACCACTGTGTCCCCAGACCCATTTTTCTCCTCCTAATGGTATTTTTTGAAAGGGGGCCACCCCACCCCACAATGGGCCCCGAGCTCTGCACTCAAGAGGCACCCAGATCCAGGGTGTCTGGACAACAGAGGTCCCCAGATCTGCACCTGTTAGAAGGGACAGTTGAGCACAGAGCCTGTTTCCTAAGAGAACAGGTGGGCAGGTATCACAGACAAAGGTGTGTATGCACTCCTGGGTGTGCGTGCACTCCTGGGTGTCTGCCAGAGCCTCCGCCTGGTTTCTGAAAGATCCCGGACTTCTCCCCAGCCGCCATTTGGAAAACTCCATGGAATCCGTTTATCCAATCAGCCAGGTAGTCCTTCCACAGAGATTTCTCAAGCCCCACTCTCCTGCTCTCCTGTGTGTGACTGCTGGCCGGGCGCAGACGTGAACAGAGGACAGCGTGGAAAGTGACCAGGTACTCCAAGGTCAAGGGATGCCAGGCCTGCAAACCCCAGAGCAGCCTCGCAAGGAAGCGCCCAGGCATATCCACAGGCATCAATAAATGTTAGTTGTGGCAAAGAGAGCAGGGAGATGTTTTTTTTTCTTTTTTGGCCACACCACAGGGCATGTGGGATCTTAGTTCCCCGACCGGGGATCGAACCCGCGCCCCCCTGCAGTGGAAGCGCAGAGTCTTAACCACTGGACCATCAGGGAAGTCCAAAACGAGAATTTTCTAGTCCATAAACGAGGCTTCCATGTGCTCACAGATTTCCCATCGACCCTGCGGTGTGACCTTGAGCGAGTTTCAGAAGCCCCGAGCGCGAGCTCCTCTCCCCGCCCAGATGTGTGAGCCTGAGATTGAAAGGAGTCTTGCAGCACGTGACACTTTTCCTTTTTGTCTTTATGGAAGGTGTAGCAGTGACCAGGGAAGCTTCCCCTTCCTTAGGAGATGTCTCCAAGTGGGCAGGGAAAACACAGTGTGAACCCTCCCTGAAGTGGCCTCGTTCTTAGCAGGGCCACAGAGCATGCTCTGGACCCAGCCGGACCAAGCTGCATGTCAGGGGCTGGGCAGGGCCACGTGCAGACCCTGTGGTTCGGTCCGGATCACACACCTTGTGGTGAACGGCCCATCTTCTCAGGGTGGCGCCCACCCTAGCCTCTGCCATTTATCTTCCTTTCCACCAACAGTGTGTTTCGAGGCTACTTTGTGCCCCAGATTGGGACCTGGGGGATGGGGGGAGAGGGGAGGAAACAGAGACCCAGGCTTCATGGACTAATCCCAGGGTCCTCCCCTCCCTTGACCCCTCCACTGAGCCCGCTGGGAGCTGACCTCCCTGCCTCCTGATTCATTGCCCAGTTCATTCCTTAACTCCCACTGGAGGCTTCAGGTCTGGTTTTCCATGGGAGGAAAGGCCCTGCCCTCCTTCTGACCTCTGCCTTTGTCACGGTGGGTGGATGCCCATCTCTGTAAAAAGCACACAACCCACAATCAGCCCGGGGTGATGTCCCAGGAGCCTCCAGAAACAAACACTCATTACCCGAGGAGCTGTCACAGTCCCACCCTCCAATTAGCCTGCCAAAGCAGGCATCCGCGGCCTACTGGGGGGTCCCCTTCTGGGGGTGAGGGGCCTGGGGCTCGGGCTGGCTCAGTCAGCCAGCATACCTGCCGTGGATCAGGGACCTGTGATGGAGCGAAAGGAGTCTGAGCACGTCCCAGGGAGAGAAAGGAGGATGACACTCTGATGTCCCCACCAGCAGGGTTTACCTGCTGTGAACCTAAAAGAGACAAGGTCAAACTCAACAGACAAGGGCTTTCCATGAAAGTCCTTCCTACACCCTGCTATGCAGCCACGAGCCAAGGAATGCCTGTAGCCGCCTGTAGCCACCAGAAGCCGGAAGAGGCAAAGAAAGGTTCTCCCCTAGAGACTCTGGAGGGTGCACGACCTTGCCAACACCTTGACTTCAGAATTCTGGCCTCCAGAACTGTAAGAGAATACATGCCCAGGGTTTTAAACCATCTAGTTTATAGTCATTTGTTTCCGCAGCCACAGAAAACTAATATGGGGGCCCTCGCCTCCAGCGTAGGAAGGAAGCCCATGCCAACTCAGGATGGAGGTGTGAAGCCCAATGGGGTCGAGAGCATCCTGAGAACCTCCATCGTCTGATTCCGGACCCATCGGTGCCTTGGGTTGTGGGCGGCTGTACCTGCGAGGTGAGAATGGGGCAGGAAAAGGCACGGCCACCTTTGAATGAATGAACTGCTGCCCTCCGCTCTGACATGAAGAGCAGGCCCACCGTGGGGGACAAGGCCCCCCGTGTCTGGAAGGATAACCAGAGAAAAAGGCTCCTGGCAGACGCTGCTATCCTCAGACCCGGTGCAGGCACACCTTTCTCCGCCCCCTTCTGCCACCCCAACTGCTGTGCTGTACCCTGCTGGTCCCACCGCCCTGTCTCTTACACCTGTGGCTCTCCTTCCCCAACTCTGGCCCGGTTTTCCCCTCCACTGGCCGTGAACTCCTTGACAGTGGGGACACATCCACTCTCCACTGGCCCCCAGCCCTCGACGAGAGTTACTGGAAAGAGACTCCAAAGATGTTTTTAATCTAACTGCTCACTCCACATATGTGCAAACTGAGGGCCACAGAAGTGGAGTGAACGGCCAGGACTGGGCCAGACCCAAGACACCCAGACCCAAGGCCTCGCTGCCTCTGCTTCCAGCCAACTGGACTCCTTGCTCGATCAGCTTCCTCCCTAACAGATGGTTCCCTGAAGTGCCTCCAAGTGCCTAAAAAGGTCTGGCACATGGTAGGCGCATGGCATGTATCCGCTGAATGAACATTTCTTAAATGAACCCAGAACTGGGGAGAAGCAGGGAGGGGGTACGAAAAATTGGTCTTAATATTGTAAATGCTGCTCAAAAACAGGGACAGACCTCTGGGTGGAAAAATAACGACTATCGAAGGGTACCACTTCCCTCTGGGCTCGGACTTCTGGGAACTCCTGGGAACTTCTCTGCCACGTTTTCCTCTGAGAAGGCAGGAAAGGCTGAGAGGAGCAGGACTGAACGCCGTCCAGTAACAACTGTGATACAAATCACTGCATTCATTCACTCACCAAGCATTTACCAAGTCTTACTAGGTCCCAAGACCGAGAGAGACACGAGGGGCCCGTAGACAGCAAACCCCTCGCTGCCGGCACAGAACGCACAGTTGAAAGGAAGAGCAGACAGTTACCAGGACTTTTCTAGTGGCGCAGTGGTTAAGAATCCACCTGCCAATGCGGGGGACACGGGTTCGAGCGCTGGTCTGGGAAGATCCCACATGCCGCGGAGCAACTAAGCCCGTGCGCCACAACTACTAAGCTTGCGCTCTAGAGCCCATGAGCCACAACTACTGAGCATGTGCACCACAACTACTGAGCCTGAGCTCTAGAGCCTGTGAGCCACAGCTACTGAGCACATGCGCCACAACTACTGAGCCTGAGCTCTACAGCCCGTGAGCCACAACTACTGAGCATGTGCACCACAACTACTGAGCCTGAGCTCTAGAGCCGGCGAGCCACAGCTACTGAGCCCGTGCACCACAACTACTGAAGCCCGTGTGCCTAGAGCCCGTGCTCTGCAACAAAAAAGAAGAAAACGCAATGAGAAGCCTGCGCACCACAACAAAGAGTAGCCCCTCCTCGACGCAACTAGAGAGGAAGCCCGTGCGCAACAATGAAGACCCAATGCAGAAAAAAAAAAAAAATAAAAAAAAAAAAAAAAGACAGTTACCAAAGCAGATGGTGAGGGATGGAGGGGAGGCCAAGACCCCAGGACAACAGAGAAGGGTCAGCCTGGCGCAGGGGTGGGAAGGCTGCCTAGAGGTGGTGGCAGATCCCAGAACTTGAAAGACACCTTGATAAGGAAGATAGACCTTCCAGGCCAGGTGAGACCCTGATTCTGAAAGAGACAGAGAGGAGCAGTGAGCTGGGTCAGACCTGGATCCCACAAGTCAAAGGTCCACGCTCTCCCCTGACCACCCCAGTGGAGATCAGACACCAGTCACCCCGCTGTAAGTCTCAGCCTGTTCCTCGGTAAAAGCAGGACACTAAAATGGAGAAGATCTCCCATAAGACAGGAAAAAAAACCCACCAAAACCCAAGTCTGGAATTTAGGAGATCCAGGTCCAAGTCCCTAAGAGGGCCTTTGATCTTTAGCCTTCTTATCTACAAAGTAAGGTCAGAGAAAAACTGGATGATCTTCAATGATGCAGCAGAAGTTAAAAAAAAAAAAAACAGTAAAAAAATCAGTGAGTTAATTACGCCCACCTCAAGGCGCTGGCTTAAGGATGAAGAAGGAAAATAAGGGTTAAAAATCCATCAAACTGGATACTATACACAGAGAATCCTAAAGATGCCACCAGAAAACTACTAGAGCTAATAAATGAACTCGGTAAAGTACCAGGATACAAAATTAATGCACAGAAATCTCTTGCGTTCCTATGCACTAATGATGAAAACTCTGAAAGTGAAATTAAGAAAACACTCCCATTTACCACTGCAACAAAAAGAATAAAATGTCTAGGAATAAACCTACCTAAGGAGACAAAAGACCAGTATGCAGAAAATTATAAGACCCTGATGAAAGAAATTAAAGATGATTCAGGTAGATGGAGAGATACACCATGTTCTTGGATTGGAAGAATCAACATTGTGAAAATGGCTATACTACCCAAAGCAATCTACAGATTCAATGCAATCCCTATCAAACTACAACTGACATTTTTCACAGAACTAGAACAAAAAATTTCACAATTTGTATGGAAACACAAAAGACCCCAAATAGCCAAAGCAATCTTGAGAAAGAAAAACAGAGCTGGAGGAATCAGGCTCCCAGACTTCAGCCTATACTACAAAGCTACAGTAATCAGGACAGTATGGTACTGGCACAAAAACAGAAGTATAGATCAATGGAACAGGATAGAAAGCCCCGAGATAAACCTACGCACGTATGGTCACCTTATCTTTGATGAAGGAGGCAAAAATATACAGTGGAGAAAAGACAGCCTCTTCAATAAGTGGTGCTGGGAAAACTGGACAGGTACATGTAAAAGTATGAAATTAGAACACTCCCTAACACCATACACAAAAATAAACTCAAAATGGATTAGAGACCTAAATGTAAGGCCAGACACTATCAAACTCTTAGAGGAAAACATAGGCAGAACACTCTATGACATAAATCACAGCAAGATCCTTTTTGACCCACCTCCTAGAGAAATGGAAATAAAAACAAAAATAAACAAATGGGACCTAATGAAACTTCAAAGCTTTTGCACAGCAAAGGAAACCACTAAAAAGACCAAAAGACAACCTCAGAATGGGAGAAAATATTTGCACATGAAGCAACTGACAAAGGATTAATCTCCAAAATTTACAAGCAGCTCATGCAGCTCAATTTCTAAAAAACAAACAACCCAATCCAAAAATGGGCAGAAGACCTAAATAGACATTTCTCCAAAGAAGATATACAGATTGCCAACAGACACATGAATGGATGCTCAACATCATTAATCATTAGAGAAATGCAAAACAAAATATCTCATTGATATCGTCTCACACCAGTCAGAATGGCCATCATCAAAAAATCTACAATCAATAAATGCTGGAGAGGGTGTGGAGAAAAGGGAATCCTCCTGCACTGTTGGTGGGAATGAAAATTGATACAGCCACTATGGAGAACAGTATGGAGGTTCCTTAAAAAACTAAAAACTAGAACTACCATACAGCCCAGCAATCCCACTATTGGGCATATACCCTGAGAAAACCATAATTCAAAAAGAATCATGTACCAAAATGTTCATTGCAGCTCTATTTACAAGAGACAGGACATGGAAGCAACTGAAGTGTCCATAAATAGATGAATTGATAAAGAAGATGTGGTACATATATACAATGGAATATTACTCAGCCATAAAAGGAAACGAAGTTGAGTTATCTGTAGTGAGGTGGATGGACCTAGAGTCTGTCATACCGACTGAAGTAAGTCAGAAAGAGAAAAACAAATACTGTATGCTAACACATATATATGGAATCTAAAAAAGAAAAAACAAAAACAAAAAAAACAATGGTCCTGAAGAACCTACGGGCAAGACGGGAATAAAGACACAGACCTACTAGAGAATGGACCTGAGGATACGGGGAGGGGGAAGGGTAAGCTGTGACAAAGTGAGAGAGTGGCATGGACATACATACACTATCAAACGTAAAATAGATAGCTAGTGGGAAGCAGCTGCATAGCATAGGGAGATCAGCTCAGTGCTTTGTGACCGCCGAGAGGGGTGGGATAGGGAGGGTGGGAGGGAGGGAGATGCAAGAGGGAAGAGATATGGGGACGTATGTATATGTATAACTGATTCACTTTGTTATAAAGCAGAAACTAACATACCATTGTAAAGCAATTATACTCCAATAAAGATGTTTAAATAAATAAATTAAATTAAATAAAAAGCAAAGAGAAACCAAAACAGACAAACAAACAAAAAAGTCCATCAAACTGGAAAGCAGTGCAAGCGAGGGTAATGTGACCAACTCCTAAAGGCATGGCAGGCACTGTGCTCAGAGTTCTACGTTCACTGTGTCCTCTGGCCACGCAACAAACATGTAAAACACAGAGATGCTATGATTATACCCATTTCACAGACCAGAACGTGGGTTATACTGTCAGCCACCACTGAAGCCAGGAGTCAGGCCTGGGCAGGGGGACCCCGGAGCTCCCACCACTCCCCGCTACGAGGAGTTAGAGAGAGGGTGGTTGGTATGACTGTACAGGGTAACATATCTTTAGGGATAATGGAGCAATTCTGTATCTTGATTGTCATGGTGGTTACATGAATCCTTACATGTGATGAGCGGGCCTCTCACTGTTGTGGCCTCTCCCGTTGCGGAGCACAGGCTCTGCACGCACAGGCTCAGCGGCCACAGCTCACAGGCCCAGCCACTTCACGGCATGTGGGATCTTCCCGGACCGGGGCACGAACCCATGTCCCCTGCATCGGCAGGCGGACTCTCAACCACTGCGCCACCAGGGAAGCCCCTGTTCAGTCGTTTTGAGGAAAGCAACGCATGCTGGGTGAAGGGCAAAGGGCTCCACCCAAGTGGCACAGACAAGGCTACAGGTCTTCAGTCACAGAGCTTTCAAGGCAGCAGCCAGAAAGGACCTAGCCTGGCCGGCGCCCTGAATCCTGGGCACGGGTTCTCACCAGCCCTCAGCGGCTCGCCCGCCACTGCGCTGGGGTGCAGCCCCCTCCATGGTCCAGCTCAGATCCACCCCCGTCCCAGCTCCAGATCTACCAGGTCATCTCCCCACCACACACACACACACACACACACACACACACACACACACACACACACAACAGCATGTCCTACACAGCAGTGTGTGGCATCAAATCCGTGTAGGGGATTAAGCCAAACACGTGGCAGCACATTTAATTCCATTTCCCCTAAACCCCCAAGCTCATCACACACCACCTTCAGGGGATTCTGTCTCTACTGGGTCTCTCCCATCCACTCCTGTCTCAACCAGGTGAGGCCCCCATCACCTCTCACTGCCAGCTTCAGCCCCCACTCTGATCCTGTCTCAGTGATGCAGCAAGGGTAATAAGCTTTCTGAAACGCCAGCTTCATCCTCTCACGCCAGCGCTTAAACTTCGGGAATGTCTCTCCACTGCCCTCGGCACAAGGTCAAAATGGACTTTCCAGGATTGGGTCTCTGTTTCCAATTCCCTCTTCTCTCCCCCGCTCTGACCTAAAGCACTCCTCCTCTCTGGGCTACCTTCTTCTTTCCCTGACCACCCCAAGGCCACACGGTGCAACCCTCTGTGCGCTTAGGGCAACCAATATCCTCAGCATTGCCCTTGAACCTTCTGCTGTGATTACCCGATTTCTCATCTAAAGCTCCCCTGACAGGAGAATCAATGTTCCCTAAGGGAAAAGAGAAGGTCCTACTGATTTCTGTACTCCCAGAACGCAGCAGAGTGCCTGGCCTGTAGTATATGCTCAATTAAACTGTTGCATAATGAGGAGCATTCAGCATTTTGAGGAGTCCCAGGAATCGAAACAGTGATACCTCCATCCGGATTAAAAAATAAATAAATAAAGGAAAAGGATTATCTATGCCTCAGTTTTTGCATCTGCAAAGTGGAGACAGATTCCAGAAGCTGGTGGACAGGAAGGAAGTACCTCAAAGCAAGCCCTGCAGAGGCCTCCATTGATAAGTGTTCTCTTTCCCCA
>NW_006783414.1:4147089-4162826 GCF_000442215.2 Lipotes vexillifer | reverse complement strand
TGCCTCCATTGATAAGTGTTCTGTTTCCCTATCGTTAGCTTGCTGATTTCCCTATCAGGTTGCATCCATCCAGAAGGCTCCCGGGTGTCAGGCTCTGCCACAGAGATGCTATCTCCTGCCAACTGAACTTCAAAAGCATCTTTATCGGGAGCACCCACCTCAAGGAAGGTCAATTCCTAACTTCTCTGGGTAATCCTTTTATTCTGGGCCTGCCAGGCACACCCAACTCAGCCTTATCTGCCAAGTCCCCAAACTGCTGTCCTTCCAGGAAGGGTGTCTCTTATCTGCAGACCCCCAGAGGAGAGAGACCAGGGAACAAAATGGAAGGGAGCCGCCCCCGAGGCCCGACCCCGGTTCCCCGCTGCAGGCCTGCCACGCCAGCTGCATGACCCGCATCAGCCTATCTCTCAGGGGCTCGTTATTCCCTATTTTCTCCTTTGGATAAGAAAGGGGGTGGGTTCAAGGCCCCTCCAACTCGGAAACTGCATTAACAATAATTTCAGGGGCCAGGCCGGACAGGCAGGATTGATGTCGTGACTGTCTTTGTTAATCCCTTCCAGCAAAAGAGGGGAACTGTTAGGCAGAAAGAGATCAGGGATTTTTCCAGGAATTCTGTTATCCTGGGTTGCTGCGGATGACAGGATCCCCGTGTGCAGGACAGCCCTTCCAAGGCTTGCTTCATCCGGGAAAGACAGGACAAGGACAGACACACCAGAGAAAGCCAGCATTAAGGACAGTTACATGAATGCCAACTCCCTTTTCCCAGAATTCCTGAGTTCGGCCCAATAAGAATTCTGCAGGGGCTTCTGTATGTTGGCCTCGGGGCAGCAGGGAAGGGGTGATCGCCTGGGAGAGAAGCAGGAACGTGGGCTCCTGAGGGGCCAGCTGACCTGGCTCCTAACTCCCTCTTTCCCACCTGGCTTGTTCTCAGCCTCCTTGAACCACAGACGCTGAGCAGCTTGACGGAGAATGTCTGTAACATCCTAAAGCAGCTCCTGGCACGCAACAGATGTCGGCTTCCTGTCTCCTCTCCTTAAGGAGGAAGAGCTCCTTTGAGTGCAGGTACTGGGTCTTATTATAGCGTCTGTATCTCCAGAATCGAATGACACTTGGAAGACAGCAGTTGCTTAATAAGCGCTCAGCAAACGCACAAATAAGATGAAAACACAGACAGGAAGCCGTCTGAGGAATGATGTAAAACGCACTCAAAGGCTGAGCGCTCAGCAGACGCCCCCATCCCCTCCGGCCCTTCCTCCTTTACAGCCTCAGAGGTGCCTGCCTTCCCCACTCCACTGAATACTTAGCCTTCAGAGCCAGTGCAGGGCAGTGGCAAAAATGTAAGGACCCAGGCCAACTGCTGGGTTCCATTCTTCGTCCTGCCGATTACAAGCTGTGTGACCAGAGACAACTTCCTGAGCCCTCAAGGTCCCCATTTCGAGAGTACCTCCTTCATAGGGAGTCACGAGGACCCCGTGAGTTAATACATGCAACGTGCTCAGAACTGGGCCTGGCACAAGGGGGCCCATGCCTGTACCTACATAACCATGATTCCTACAACTATTATTCAATGAGGTAGCAGGTAGTCACAGTTCGGGAGTCACTGAGCAATGGAAGGCACACAACCCTAATTCTAGACCACAGAGGTCAAGACACACTTGAACTTTAAACTTGGAATCCTAAATCCTTGGGTCATATCCTGGCTTTCCCCATGCAGCCTCTGGGCCTCAGTTTCCTCGTCTGGAAAAGAGATCTATAAACCTGCTCTGCCTTCCCCAGAGGGAGGATCAAACAAAACAGAAAGCATAAAGCTTTCTAAGGTGGGTACCAAAGGTGCTAAGTAATTATATTTATTTAAATGAAAGAATTACAGCCTCGCTCACACTTAGACCAACTGGCCAACGAACCACTCTGTCTGTTCCTGTTTGATTGATTCCTCGCCCATCTGCCAAGCCCCCAAGCCTAGTCATTCCCATTTGTCACCACACCCCTTCTGTAAGGTGCAGTCTGCTCTGATCGCTCAGCTGGGCTTCCGGCGCCAGGGAATTAGAAACCGCAGCCAAGACCTGAGAACGGGTGCGCCCGTGGATCGCACAGCTGCTCCGACCCCGGGGCCTCGCCTAACAGGACAAGGAGCTGCAGGGAACCTGGGAACGACAGCCCGCTGTCTCCGTCCTGCCTTTGACACTGCCTGCCTGTGGACAATTTTGGGGATCACAGCAGCATCAACTGCACAACGCATGCTACCACCCCTGGAACAAGACGAGCTCAGGTCTAACTGTGGGCCAGAGCACGGGCAATGAAGCCAGGCTGCCTGGGGTCGATTCCCCTACTGCTGCTACCATGTAAATGCTGTGTGGCCTTGCACAAATGCGTCAGCTTCTCCAGGGCTCTGTCTCCTTAGCTATAAAATGGGGGTGCTAAGGGCTTCCCTGGTGGCGCAGTGGTTGAGAGTCCACCTGACGAGGCAGGGGACGCAGGTTCGTGCCCCGGTCCGGGAAGATCCCACATGCCGCAGAGCGGCTGGGCCCGTGAGCCATGGCCGCTGAGCCCATGCGTCCGGAGCCCGTGCTCCGCAACGGGAGAGGCCACAACAGTGAGAGGCCCGCGTACCGCAAAAACACAAAAACAAAAACAAAAACAAGATCCTGAATATAGTTCCCTGTGCTGTACAGTAAATCCTGTGGCTTATCCATTATATATATATATATAATAGTGTGTATCTGTTAATCCCAAACTCCTAATTTTTCCCTCCCCCCCCCCCACTTTCCCCTTTGGTAACCATAAGTTTGTTTTCCCTGTCTGTGAGTCTGTTTCTGTTTTGTAAATAAATTCATTGGTATTATTTTTTTAGATTCCATATATAAGTGATATCATATAATGTTTGTCTTTCTCTGTCTGACTCACTTCACTTAGTATGATAATCTCTAGGTCCATTCATGCAGCTGCAAATGGCAATGTTTCTTTCTTTTTTATGGCTGAGTAATATTTCATTGTGTATGTATCCCACATCTTCTTAAACCATCTGTCTGCTGATGCGCACTTGGGTTGTTTCCATGCGTTGGCTATTGTAAATAGTGCTGCTATGAACACTGGAGTGCATGCATCTTTTTGAATTAGAGTTGAATTGACTATCCTTTTAAAAAGCCAACTGAATACACAAGAAGGAGCCTCTACAAAAAGGGGGGTTCTAGCTTAGGTTCAAAGAAGACCCTGTCTTCCTTCTTTTGCAGAGAAATATGGGACTTAATGGAAACAAATTAAACTTATGGGCTGTGGCAGAGAAGATGGGAAAGAGGCAGGCGGGCTTTCCCCTGCCGTAGCTCCCTGCCTGTCCCTGCACAGTCTGGAAAGACAGACCAGGCTCTGTCCAGAGCAAACACTGTGGCCTGCCGCTCCCACTGTGCCAGCCAAGAAACAGCCTTTGATGGCGTTGGACAGAGGAGGGGCAGCTCATTTGTGGCCACAGCTACCGCCCCAGCGTGACCAGCCTGGCTCAGCATGGTCCTCCTTGGGGGACAAGTACTAGGGCTCAGCCTGGAGCAGCTGAGTGCTGAGGCCAAAGCCGGGGCTCTCCCCGCTTGAACATGGGTCCCAGACATCCTTCTCATCTTCCATTTTAACTGTACTGCAATTGCTGACTCACTTGTCCACACCCGGAGCTCCTCCAAGACACTGTCCCAGGCAATCTCTGTCAAGAGGTGGCACAGTGCTGTGTGTAAATTCACAGCTATGGAGCCCAACTACCTAGGTTCAAATCCAGCTCTCGCATAAACCAAGGAGGTACCTTGGGCAAGTTACCAAGCCTCTTTGAGCTTGGATTTTCATCTGCAAAATAGTAACGATGATTAACACAGACTCAGGCACAATTCCCAAATCTAAGAAGCTCTCAAGAGCAATATTTTATGGTAATTTTTGAACCTTCAACTAACATGAGGCTACTTATTTTCTTTATTTTTTTTTATTTTTTGCAGTACGCGGGCCTCTCACTGTTGCGGCCTCTCCCGTTGCGGAGCACGGGCTCCGGATGCGCAGGCTCAGCGGCCATGGCTCACGGGCCCAGCCGCTCCGTGGCATGTGGGATCCTCCCGGACCGGGGCACGAACCCGTGTCCCCTGCATCGGCAGGCGGACTCTCGACCACTGTGCCACCAGGGAAGCCCCGAGGCTACTTATTGATTTTATTTTTTCCACTTAATATGAAAATTAATATGTTTAGCTATAGAACTCTTAGGTTGGTTGATGGCATTGCCCCAGATACATGGTGTATTAATTAGTCTTCTAGGGCTGCCATAACAAAATACCACAGACTGGGGGCTTTAACAACAGAAATTTATTTTTCTCATAGTCCTGGAGGCTGGAAGTCCAAGGTCAAGGTGTTGACAGGGTTGGTTTCTCCTGAGGCCTCTCTCCTTAGCTTGCATACAGACACCTCCTCACCGTGTCCTCACACGGTCTTTCCTGTGTGTGCACATCCCTGGTGCTTCTTTGTGCGCCCAAACTTCCTCATGAGGGCACAGACAGATTGGATTAGGGCCCACCCTAACGGCCTCATTTTAACTTAATTACCTCTTTAAAGGCCCTCCCTCCAAATACAGTCACATCTGGGGCACTGGGGTGTAGGGCTTCAACAGATAAATGGCAGATAATGGGCGTGAGACACAGTTCAGCCCATAGTGCATAGTATGACATATATGCCCTGTGCTGCCCTTCTCAAATCTCAAAACATCACAAGCTCAGACACACCGCCCACCCGACACGATCTGAATGAGAGATGGAGAACTCAGAGACCATGTCCGTGGGGTTGTGCCGAGGCGGTCTGCTGGCCCAGGTCACGTGTGCCACACTGCCCACCGGGAGGGGCTCTGTGGGCCCTGAGAACACAACATATGTACAAGTGGCTGCACACTGAGTCTAAGTCACAATGAACACACCACCACAACTAGATATTAGCTCATCGAAAACGTCTCTGCCACTTACAGTACCGGCATTGCCAGGCCTCTCTCGCCTCTAAGAATGATTCTTTCGGATTATTAATATTTGAAATTTGGTGGGTGTTTTCTCCAAAGCCCTGCAGCCAACTCCCTTGGCCAAGCTTTGCCTTTATCTATGCGTCTTCTGCAGTTAGAATTCCACTGGGAAGGAGAAAGAGTCTGCCAGGTGGCTTTTGACCACCTATCCAAGCTGAGCTATTGTCCAAAAAAGAGAGGAGGGTCGGAGGGAGGGAGAGAGAACCCCAGCCATCTAAGAAATCCACACAGAAATGGTCTCACAGTGCCAGGATAGGGGAAATGTTTCATCCCTGAAGTCAGGCAATCTGTGTTTCAGCCCCAGTTGTGCAACTCTGAGCTAGCTCTGGCTTCCTTAACTGTAAAATGGGAGCAAATTACCTGCTCAACCTATGGTGAGTTTGGGAACAGTGTGGCCAGTGATGTTCCTGACAAACCAAACACGAGAACAGTGTCTGCAAGGCTGGTTGGCATATACGAAACACATAACAAATGTTAGTTATTGTTAACTGTTCCTCCACTCATCTCCACAGCCACCCTCTGATAAAGGTATTTTTCACAAAGAGCCTGATTTTTGCAGATGGAGACAGCAGAGGTGGGGTAGGGTCAGGTTCCCAGGGCAAGTCACAGCCTGGTGTCTCCAACGTCAAGGTCCACCTGTCCATCCATTTCATGCAAAGAGTCAAGCAAAGCCATTCCTCTTCGGGGGTGGTGGGGTGCAGTGGGGTGACCTCCTAGCAGATCAGGGCCAAGATTCTCCAGAACAACTCCAGAACAAAAAGGACAGAGGTGGCCCAGCCCAGCCTTCACAGCAAAACTGAACAACATACTGTCACCATCATCTCAGGACCAAATTCCAGGAGGGCCCTTCTCCTCTTCCAGTTAAGGAAAAGCAGAGCAGGTATGACTACAGCAAGGCATGACCCAGTAAATATACATCCTGGGAGTGGACCTTGTCTGCCTTTCTAAGCCATGTGACCTTGCTGAACTCCCCAGTCCGAACCTCAGTTGCCTCGCCTGAGAACGGGAATACACATACATCTTGCTTCATGGGATGGCTGTAAGGGTCGAAGGAGTCAATGAATAAAAAAGTTAAGCACAGGGCTTCCCTGGTGGCGCAGTGGTTGGGAGTCCGCCTGCCGATGCAGGGGACACGGGTTCGTGCCCCGGTCCGGGAAGATCCCACATGTCGCGGAGCGGCTGGGCCCGTGAGCCATGGCCGCGGGGCCTGCGCGTCCAGAGCCTGTGCTCCGCAACGGGAGAGGCCACAGCAGTGAGAGGCCCGCGTACCGCAAAAAAAAAAAAATAAATTAAAAAAAAATAAGTTTAGCACAAAATTAGCACCCCGAAATGTGCCACTTCCTTCTAGGACAGCGCGTTAGCAAAGAAACCGGCAGGTCTTCAAGATGCAAAGGAAGCATCAAATAAAATGCATAAGGAAGCAAGGGGGCTGGAAGGAGGGAATGGGCTTTGCAGCCTGGGGACATTTTTGCTGAGTAAGCAATAAAAACAGCACGCGTTAATACAGCCTTGGAGCTCAGGGAGCTCAAAGGGCTGTAACAGACATGAGCTCACTGGGATTTTTTTTTTTTTTATTAGCTTCTAAGGCAGGTTAACAGGTTCCTCCATCTCTGCCGAGACAGTGAAACTGCCGGCTCCCCAGCCTCCCCTGACACGGTGAGGTAGGGGCAGCCTTTCGGAGCCTGCCTGAGCGGCAAGGACCCAAGATCTGTCTCCTGATCTACGATCTGTCACAAGCCAGGCATCACAGAAGGAAATTAATTTTTTAAAAATAAACTTCCTAGAGCAACACGACAGAAATTCTGTTTTTGTTTTTCTCAAGAGCAGAGCAGGGAGGGAAGAAGGGAGGTTTGGGCTCAGCCCCGGGGTTAATCCTGGATGCGCTTCCCAGTCTGCAAAATGGGGCCAATAGCTCTCCCCTTGTGGGGCTGTGCGGAGGACCAGTGCAGTGAGGACAGTCCAGGCACGTGACCTCCCAGGGATGGGGCTGTGGCTGGTACCGCTCTGTTACACGCCACTTGGTTTCTCCTTCTAGGAGTCTTCACTCAGCTCTGGTTTCAAGACCAGCTGTGACAGCCTGCTGTCCCTCAGATGTCAGCTCCCGGCTGTGAGGCTACCTTCCTTCTGATTATTCTAAGACTGCATCAACTCCACCCACTGGCCTTGCCTGGGCTTCCTGGCTGAGTTCTGCTCCCGAGGCCACCGCTGGGGCTCAGGTAGAATGACTACCACGGCCCTGGACATCTCCGTGCAGGGAACCCCCTGCTTTGGGATTACTGAGCCCGGGCAGCGTGGTGGGGTGGAACGGGCAGGACCCCTCTCTGCGGAAGCCTCAGTTCCCCCATTGGCAGGCGGGCGCTTGAATCGCCATGTGACCGCTCGATGGAATGAGATCACGTCTATGAAATGTTTCCTAGTGGGGAAAAGTGCTGAGCGGGCGAGGGCTCTGTCAGCCATCCTCCCCAGCCCACCTCCTCGCGGGAGGATGCTCACCGGGGAGGAGGGGCTGGGGGGGCTTCAGGGAGCCCATGGAGGGGACCTGGTCCCAAGGCTGCAGCCCGAGCCTGGGGTGTGTGCAAAGGGGACAGGAAGGAGGGGTCCAGGCCCTCCTGGGTGGAAGGCCAGTCCTGCCCAGGTCAGTGTTTACTCTCTCCCCTAAACGACTCGGCAGCCACACCCTCGCCCTCCGGCCAGCTCTTCTCCCAAGAGCCCCGTAAGCAAATCCGCTGTGTGCGCTTGGTGACCACACAGCCCTTTCCCTGGTGCCCGTCTGAGAAAGCAAGAAGCTCCGCCAGCCCCAGGTCCAGCCCCTGGAGGCAGCGTGCAGCAGCCGGCAAAGTTCAGGCTCTGAAGTCGGGGCACCGGCCAGGCCCGCTCACTCGGGAAACTCTGCTCCCATTTCCTCATTACGGCACAGCCCCGTGGCTGAGGCCCCGACAGCCAGACTGTACACACGAGCCAGGCGACCCAGAAACGCCCGGGTCTCAGTGGCCCCGTCTGTGAAACAGGCATGATGGTAACAGCACATGCCTTTGCAGGCTTCCTGGGAGTTAAGCCAGGTACCTGGCACACAGGAGCACCTTGAAAGGTGAGACACTTGCTATTGTTAGTATTCACCGAGGCTGAGCTGGCGTTCCCATCGGTAAGAGGGAGATTAAAGGCGCACCTGCCCCCAGAATTTATTAAGAGGATTAAATGAGAAGATACTTGTAAAGTGCTTAGCGCGGTATCTGACACTCACTTAAGTGCCCAGCAAATGAGAGCTCTGACGATTCAAGTTGGAGGGGAAGTCCACGTCCTACGCATGAAGTTTTTCCAGGAACCCGGGCTGTCGGAGGAGGCGCTGGCCTCAGCTTGAACAAGGAGAGTCTCTCTGGCCAGTGACTAAGGCTGGGGCAGCAGGATTCAGCTGCTCGGGCAGGGCGGGGTTGGGCCGATGCCTCGGCTGGCCCACATTCAGGGTGATGTGTTTTTACCATAAGGCCTGGGTAACTCCAGAGCTAGCACTGGCCTCCCAGTCCCTGGGGCCTGACACTCAGCGGCCAGCAATGAGAGATGCTTCGTAAGAGAGGCAGACTCCACAGCCCTCAAAACTGCAAACGGTAAGACGGGGACAGAGCTGGAGAGGAGATGACAGATTCACAGGCTCATGGCATTTGATAAATGCCACCCTCTGTTTGTTTAACCACCTGAGGTGATATGGTAGCATGGCAGGTCTGGGTGCCAGGCTGTTCTGGGACAGGAGCCAAGTCAATTAAGACCAGATATGGGGGGGAGAGGGGAGAGGGGGGTGCAGGATAAATAGTGAGAGGAGGCTGGTGGGGTTAACAGTGAGGGAGGAGCTGGGACCCAAAAACGAGAGGGGAGAAGAGAGAGAGAGAGAAAGAATCACACAACACACCACACACACACACACACACACACGCGCGCGCGCGCGCGCGCGCGGTTCCTGGGATTCACACGTCCCAGACTCGCTGCAGAAAACAGAAGTTCCAGTCAGTCACAGGACCTTCAACATGTCCCACTGGCCAGGCACTCCTGTGCTGAGTTCTTTACGTACATTGTCTCGTTTTAACAAGAGCCAGGACAATATAGAGTGATCGGGTGTGTGGGCTCCAGAGACCAAATATGAGTGTTCAAATGCCAGCTTGTCCCGCTATGTGCTGAGTAACATCAGGTAGGTTAGTTAACAGCTCTGTGCCCCACCCCCACTTTCCTCATCTGCAAAATGGGAACAATAATATTTGCCCCTCCACCCCTCCAAAGGGTACACAGGTAAAGCAGGCGCTCTTTGCCAGGCTTTATAAAATACAGGGGAAAGGTCACCTTGGGACTCAGAAAACGTCACTCAACCGTGATCATTTTCTTTTCTTCTATATCCTATCACCAGACTCAGCATCTGGTAGGCACTCAGTATGCACGTGATATTGTCCAGAAAGGTCCAGAAGCCCACCCCAGGCATCAAAGCTACTAAGAGGCAGGGCCGGGTGAGGCTGTACCTGACTCCATCATTCTTCCAAATGTAATTAGGCAGCAACTACTATGCCCACTTTAGAGGTAAGGAAACTGAAGCCCACAGATCTGCAGGCTCACTGTGTGCCTGGCCTCGGGCTGAGCAGGACAGAGAAAGAAGAAAACACAGCAGAAAGAGCAGTTACCAAGGACAGACTATAGGGTTTCAGGACAAAAGAATTTTTAAAGGGCTTGTTCACAGTTGTATTATATTTTAGCCCAGACTGTCTCAACCAGCCTTTGAGGAACAGTAATTATGACTTTGCTTCGATCAACTTCATTTGCCACCCCTTGCCCAATTCTTTTCCAACAAGGGAATATAAGTGCGACACTAAAAGTCAGACGTTCACGGTTTTGAATCCATTCAACCCAGCTGTGTGGCTACCTACCCTCTCTGAGCCTCTGTTTCTCAAGTGCAAATTGAGCAAAATACCCACCACGTGAGAGGCTTTCGACGACGGGGCACCCCTTGTCATAAACAAGAGGCACATCGTGAAAACGTGACCACGGGTTTAACTCTGTGAAGCCACTGTGAAAATGAAGTCTACATTTTAATAAATATTTATTATATAAATGAATAGAATCATTTCCAGAGCTTGCTGTTTGGAGAAAAGTGGAGAAAAAGGAATTCAAGAATAAGGTGAAAAGGTCAGAGGGAGAGAGTCATGGGGGCCATGGGTCGAATGCAGGCTGAGTGGTGCCAGTAGGAGACAGTTGGGACTTGCTTTTCCCGGATTCCAGGGATTCCAGCAGCATGGGACCAGCCACAGGCACTTCCAGATAAAAGAGAAGCACTGTTCCCAAGCTCTGACCCCTGCGCACTGGCTCTGGGGACAGACTGCCACTGCATACTCAGTTTTCTTGTCTGTAAAATGGAAATAATGCTATTCCCTGCCTTATTTGTTCAAAGTACTTACAAGAGAATCTAGCACACAGTAAGTGCTCAACAAATGTGAGCTATTCTTCTTATTCCTATTTAATGTTACAGCCATTATCCCTCTGTGGTCTGTTTTTCTTTCCTCTTCTTGGGAATCAGTACTTTCTCAGAGACAAACAACAGTGAACGAAGTGGTGGTATACTTTATTGCTTTGGTAAAATAAAATAAAGGTCACCATTGTTTCTTCTCTATTCTGAGTGACAAGGTTACCTGGAAACACCCGGGAGACTTAAGGATGCTTTCTTAGCATTGAGTTCATCTTTCTACAAATCCTTAAGCCTTTGCTCCTTTCCCCCACTAGCCTACAGGCCCCATAAGGCCAGAAAGCACATCTACTTGCTTGCCATTATACCCCTAGCACTTAGGAAAGTGGTAATATTAGGTACTCAATAGAATTGGTGGAATAAATGGTGCATAATAATCGCTCCACAAGTTTGGGTGAATAACTCTGTGCAGAAAGGCCAGTCACCATAAGTCCTCTCCATGCACATCCGGCCTCTAAATTCAAGAAATGGCAAGCCTGTACACGGCAGAGCAGCAGCAATTCAGGCTTGGGCCTGCACCAGTGTCCCAGCTAGCTGTGCCTCCGTGCAATGCAGAGATGGCCTGTGCCTGTCTCCATACACCTTCGTACACATCCATATGGATCACTCACTCTTTCTCCTTTCCAATCCACTGTGAGGCGAGCAGCTTTAGTCTTTTAGTTCAGAGAAACAAAACGAGGCCCAGAAGTTTCACGGATCTCTCCCTAGTGCCACAGAGCTGACAAAGGGCAGCAAGAGTCCTGGAAGCCAGTCTGGATCTCAGGTCTCTGGCTTCCACATTCCGTGCTCAACAACATGCTAAATAAACGTGGACTGGTTGAAGGGGGAAAAAAAAAAATGAATGAACGTAAACAATGGTAATAGTTTCCTAAAGAATCCAGCCCTCTCTGCACCTAAACGGTAGAGAAAACTGCTTAGCAGTGGGTCCAAAACAGACACTTCTTGGCAACAAAATTGAACTGGGAAGGGGAATCATTTCAGATAAGCAATGAATGAGCCCCGCCCATCTTCCTGGGGATCAGGGGGTGGGGTAGGCAGGAGGGCTGTGAGGATGCAGGCTGCCTTTTCATGGGGCCAGGGCACAAGGTCAGGCAGTCAGCCTCCTGGTCATAGGGGAAACTACCAGAAACTACATGTCACCCATCAGATTGGCAAAATGGTGAAAATCTAACATATCGAAAGTAGGCGACAAGGGAAAAAGGGGGATCTGGTGCACAGCGGGTGGGAATGTAAATCGGCGAGGTTGTTCTGGAAAGCAAATTGGTACCAACTGTAAAACGGAGAATGTTCATCAGCTTCTCAGAGGCAGCAATGTCACCTCTGGGTATAAACCCAAGGTGCGCTCACATGTGTCCAAGGGAACACAAGAGGGTCCTGGCAGCCCTGTTTCTACTACACAGCGGGGCGGGGGCCGGGTGGGGGGAAGAAGAGAGAAAAGGCATGAAGCACAGCATCTCTCAACAGGAGAAGGGTCACAGGTGCTTGAAGAGACACTCCACAACTAGTCACTGTTCATTCTCTTCCGCCCGACTCTCCCCTACAGGCACTCACTCGCCTGCTCCAGGTTCCTTTTCACCTCTTATCAGCCTCCTGCCTGCCCTCCAGGGGAAAGTAGAATTCACATGTGAAAACAGAGCGCCAGACTCCCCGGAAAGCTCTTCAGTGTCTTTTGCCCAGGAGACGTTCCCGTTACAATGGGCCCTGGACCTCAGCCCTGAGCCCGGGGAGGGGAGAAGCCGATTTCATTCCACTTAACCCAATTTGCAGGGCCCAGAATATGGCTAATGAGCCCACGCCCTGAAGTCATCAACACCACTTTCCAAATCAAGTTACCAAATTGGTCTTAAAACCGCTTCAAAGGGGCCGGGCTGACTGTTCTCAATGAGGCACCCTGCCGGCCATATGGCCATGGCTCCCACGGCCCGCATCCTCTTCCTCGGCACCAGGGGTGCAGGGGACAGCCTGGCTGCCTTTGCCTCCGTTTGGGAGCCATCCTTCCTCTGGAAGCCTGATCCACCAGAATGGAACTTGGGTCCCCATAAAAACCAGGGACAGGGACTTCCCCGGTGGCACAGTGGTTAAGAATCCGCCTGCCAACGCAGGGGACACGGGTTCGATCCCTGGTCTGGGAAGATCCCCACATGCCGCAGAGCAACTAAGCCCGTGCACCACAACTACTGAGCCTGCGCTCTAGAGCCCGCGAGCCACAACTACTGAGCCCACGTGCCACAACTACTGAGCCTGCGCTCTAGAGCCCACGTGCCACAACTACTGAGCCTGCATGCCTCAACTACTAAAGCCCACGTGCCTAGAGCCCGTGTTCCCCAACAAGAAAAGCCACCGCAATGAGAAGCCCGTGCACCTCAACGAAGAGTAGCCCCCTCTCGCTGCAACTAGAGAAAGCCCGCGCGCAGCAACGAAGACCCAACGCAGCCGTAAATAAATGAATAAATAAATAAAAATTTTAAAAGTACAGTCATTACTTGAAATGACTGAAATGGATAAAAAGAACAATATAATAGAGTGCAACTGCAACTTGCCTCAGGAAAACTAAGGGGAAAGTTCTGTCCTGCCAGTGTCTGGATGATGGTAATAGAAATGAGCCCGGGGAGACCGGGCCTGGTATTTGGCAGGAAATCACCCATCCTGCAGTTAAGTTAAAGTACTGAAAGGTCTTCAGAGTGGTGGAGAGAAAGCTGCTTCCCCAAGAGGATAACTCTTGTCCCACTATCTGGTCCTGTCACCTGAGGGCCACATCTCTCCACCCCCTAGACTTGCACAAAATGCAGCGTTCAGGCCTGGCACAGCTGGGAGGCTCCTGGACCCTGGCATCGTGCGTCCTGATTGCGAAGGCCAGAATATTTTGAATATCACCCCCAGAGACCAAGGGAGAGGTGAAAAACAGTGGTTCCCGCAGAAAGGTGACCTTGAACTTACCTAAAAGGAAGGAAAAGCTTTCCTTCCTCGGGGCCTCAGAGGGTCTGGGAAGTATGTGGCAAATGCACAGACCCTTCGACTTGGGCCTGAGTTCGTCTCTATCATCTCTTATTAGCACGTGGCCTCGGGGATGCCATTTCACTTCTCCAGATCTCAGTGTACCCCGTGGTAAAATGCAAACCCCAGGAGGGCTGCCTGAAACCTGTGGATTCAGCCTCCACCTAATAAGAACCACCATGATGACTGGTATGTACCAAGGACACCGGGGCACCTTGGGACACGGCTTCGAGGAGTGGCATAGCTGCGGAAACAAAAGCAAACCAAAGGCAAGCTTCACAGAGCAGCAAAGCACTCCCGCGGACTCTGAGAGTCCCCCCTACCCCCAACCTGGCTCAGTCTCAAGCCACCCCTGTCCACCTATGCCCCTCCTTCCGTCTCCTCTGCCCATGAAGCATGGTACACCTTGCCTTCCCAGTTCAGCGTTCAGAGCCACAGTGCTGGTGGGGAAGGGCGCCAACCCAGCCCCTGCAGTGGGGGACTCCTAACACATGTTGGTTAAATGAGAAGGAAGGTGGGAGAGAAGAGTCACTGAGCAGCTGAAACACACCCAGCTCTTTCCTTCTCAAAACCACAAAGCCTTGGCAGAGACAAAGATGAAGCAAGAAGACTCCCCCTAGTCCCCAAAGCCCAATCTAACCTCACCAATAGAGAAATTAAACAGCAGAAAAGAGAAGGGGCTTCTAAGATATCACGCAGCCCTGAGTCACTCAATTACCCCCCGGCCTCAGTTTCCTCATCTATCAAATGGGCACGATGTCCCCACTGACTACCTCACCAGGGGGAGGGGCTGCTCAAGGGAGATCCGTATGGCACTATTCTTTGTGAACTGTCAGGTGCGTTCTACTACGCGATGACAGTACCACCTAACAGAGGCCACACACCTGCTGTACGGAGACCTCAGGAAGAAGTCACAACAGTGCAATCGACCCAAGGTGTTGTGCATTTGCACAAATAGCCTGGGATTTTCATTCATTTCCAGGGAAGTTTCAATCTTTCTCAATTTTGCAGCTCCGAGAACAAATGGCCTTCTTTTTTAAAGGTGTCGGGGTTTTTTTTTTTTTCTTTTCCTTTAAACACGTTAAGAAAAAAATATCAGAACCCCAAAGGAATCTTACATTTAACCTCTGTGTAATCTGTATTGCTGGGAGCTTTCAAATATATATATTTTGGGGGGAGCCACAGGATAGAACCGCAGGGTAAGACCTTTCGTTCACATCACAAGCCCCTCAAAACTCTGGGGGGCATCTCTTGTTCTCATCTTGAAGAGCTGCCCTTGAGAAGCAAGCGATAGACACGGCCGTTTGAAATGAATGAGGCTAACCTCTGGCCAAGAAGAAACACAGGGTGACTGGGGCTTTTCCATCCCAGGACGGGACCTCCTCAGGGGCCCAAAGCCACGCACCGTCATGTTTTTTTTCTGGAAAGCACCAAGGTTTTCAGCTTCGCTCACGTTTGATCATCGCCCTCTCCTCTCAGCTCCAGCTGGTAAACCAAGGGCGGCGCCATTTCAGGAATGACGTCAGGGGGCCAAAGAGAATACTGAAGCCCAGCCCCTCCCCAGCCTGTGCAGAGACACAATCCCTCTCTGAATGGTTCTACTCCTCTCAACGCCCCAGGGAGGCTCCTGGAGCTGGCTGCAAAGCCAGGGATTTCCAGGGACCTCAGCCTGGAGTGAAAGAGGCTGGTCTTGGAAGATGCAGGACAACAGCCAAGAGAGGAAGAAAGGAGAGACTCTGGTTACTACATCATCCATCTCCAAAGGGGGCTATGAACCGGACACAGCGGGGAAAAGGTCACGGTCTGCAGTGACAGAAGCGCCTGGGTTCAAACCCCAGCTCTGATACTTTCCCGGTGAGCAAAACCAAAAGTGCCCTAATTCTCTGGCTTTCATGGTTTGAGCCGTAGGTTACAACGACCTGGTCTGATGCTCAGAAAGATTACACGGGATGATGCGGCCAAGCGTCTCAAGATCTGCACTCAAGATTTGTCAGCTGCCTTGTGCCTGCTATCGCAGCGCTTACGGTTTACTTGGAGAAGGCAAGTGGGTGCCCGTTACAAAGTGACTGAACCAGGCAACTGAAGATTATCACCAGGCCAAAGATGTCGGCTCCAAGCCCACGTGGGTCGGCCACTTCAGTCTGGACTTAAAATGCGGACACGGAGGGGCTTCCCTGGTGGCTCAGTGGTTGAGAGTCCGCCTGCCGATGCAGGGGACACGGG
>NW_006783414.1:4139463-4146943 GCF_000442215.2 Lipotes vexillifer | reverse complement strand
CCGCTGAGCCTGCGCGTCCAGAGCCTGTGCTCCGCAACGGGAGAGGCCACAACAGTGGAGGGCCCCGCGACAGCAAAAAAAAAAAAAAAAAATGGGGACAGGGAGTCGGACAGTAGTGGTCATTTTCCCGATCTCCAAATTCTTTTTTGTGCAAAACACTCCCGAGGTGCATGTACAAATGCACACGGGGTGATACACAGCCAGCGCTGCTCATCTGGAGAATGCAACCGAAGGGAGAAGGGGCTGTCCTGTGGGGCAGGCGGCCCGCAGAGACGGGAGCTAAGCCAGGTCACAAAGGAGGATATGTTCCCAGCAAAGGTGTGGGGCAAAGACCCGCTCAGGCTACCTTCACGGTGAGGCACCCTTGGAAAGGCCCCAAGCCGCGCCCTCACCCAGAAACTGGAGAGGAAGCAGCCTTGCCCTGCAGGCTGCAGGCGATCAACAGCGCTCACTGCCTTCTGTGGTTCTGAGGATGGACACCCATGGGGGCGGGCAGTAATGTCACCGGGACCACGGCTTGAGGGCCCGGCCCAGGCCAAAGGCCGGGAAGAGGCAAAGATGCAACAACACGCCAAATTCAGAGCACGGCCGGCGTCAGGGCAGCCGTAGGAAGTCGGAGGCCGCACCCAGCAGCCCAGCCTTCCTCCTTTCTGAGAAAGACCATCAAAGCACAGCACAGGCGCTGGCTGGGTGGGGAGCTCCACACCACAGAGGACAGCTCTGGCCTGGGCAAGTCAGGGCTTCGGTCCTGTGTCTGAAAGCAGTGTCTGCCCCGTCCTTACTCCCAGTCCCTCGGACCCCCGCCTCACCGCCTTCACCCAGCCATCTGGCTGCCCCCTGACAAAACCCTCCTTCCCGGGCCCGCTGCTCCCACCGACCCCCTGTCAGAATCATCAGGCTCCCCGGTAGTCACCCCAGCTCTGGTCAAATCCACCTGAACCAGAATGATCATAACAGCCAAGCGCGTCGGAGTACACACTGCCTGCTGGGCACTGTCCCAAGCTCCTTGAGGAGAGCCTGATTTCCACGGATGTTCACAGTGACTCTTCGGAGTAAGTACTATGACTGCCCCACTTTACAGGTGAGAAAAACCAAGGTTCAGCGAGGCTAAGGAACCTCCCCCTGTCACGCACCCAAAGCCCACACCACTGGGCCACGCACACCTCACCTTCCCCTGCTCTGTGCGCCAGGCCCCTGGGTTTAAGTGCGACTCTGACGCTGCTTTGACCTCGGACAAGACGTGCCATCTCTCTCTGAAGCTTCACTCCCCCCTCTACAACAGGAGAGCATAACAACACCTGCTCTGCCCCTGGCTGCCTCAGCGCTGGTGAATGAAGGCACCCGTAGCACACAGTAGGTGCTAAAAATGGCAACTGCTCAGTGGGTACATAGGGGAGAGGGGAGAGAGACATACACACGGAAAGACAGACAGGCAGGCAGGCAGACTGAGCTGTGGCCTTTTGAAAAAGACAAGGAATTAACCCACTCTTCAGGTGTCTGTAGCAGCCCACAAACACCCGAAGACACCCACTGCTGGGGGAAGCCAGCCAGCACACAGATTAGGCTACTTTCTTCCTTCCCAAGAGAAGTGAGGCCCAAAGAGAACAGAAAACTCAGGAGGACCTCGCTGGATCGGATACCAGAGCATCCAGGTGCAGCAGTGAAGACAAAACAAAACAAAATGCCAAACTGTCCAGTGTTGTTTTTAGCCAACCCCAGCCGGACCCCAGGGCAACCAAAGTGGAGAATGTCTAAGCGACGATCAGTCCCACCCCAGCGCCGGGTTCTCCGATAAACTGCTGACAAGGACACGTCAGGAAGGCAGGGGCTTCTCAACCTCCCCGAAGAATTAAGCTTTCCTGCTGGAAAGCCATTAAGGGGGCTTGCAAACTAACACTGCAGAGATAAGGGAAACTGAACTGCTTGAAGGAGGCAGTCTGGAACCACCCAGAGCCCAGACCTTCCCCGGGGAGAGGAGGCTCAGAGTGAAAGGTCCGGGTGGCTCAACCTCTCAGTGGGCGCCCACCCCCATCCCCCGCGCCCCCCAGCCTGGTGGCTGTATGCAGATGAAGATGGGGCTGTCCTCTTTACTGCCCTTTGCCAACACAGGTACCTGGGGAAAGCAGGTCTCCAATAAATTTCTCTTCAATAATTGAATAAGCAAGATCCTGCCCCCCCCAAGAAGAATTGCATGCAGTTACTGCCACCCAAGGGAAATGCCCCCCAGGAGGTAAGGGCTTCTCTGTCCCTTGGCAAATATAAAAGACACCTCCTCAGTTGCATTCAGCAGACAGCCAAGACTGGTGCAAAGGAGACCCACCAAAATGCAGTGGAATACATGCCATACCCTGCAGCTGAATATTAGTCTGGTGATTTCAAACGCTGACTTGAGGAAAATAAGCGGCTCCAGGGCACCACAGCTAACGGAGAGCTCGCTCTGGGTCTGGACTTAGAGAAACTGGGCAGGAGAGGCTGAGCCACTGTCTAGACAGCAGAAGAGGCGGCATTTGCACCTGGCTCTGCCTGTCTCTTCCTTGGCACTGGGAAGCATAGCCAGCCCTAGAGAAGGCAGGAAGCAAATCAAGAGAGAAGGCCCTCGGGCTCAAGGTGACCACACGCTGGGCAGGTGTCTCTAGAGGCTGCCCTCACCCCAAGCCCAGGAAGACCTCTTCTGGCCTGACGGCATCAGCACGCCGCCCATCTCCTGCATCCAACCCATCCGCCACGCAGAGTCTCCGCCCCGCCGGAGTGCTGTTCGCAGGGGACTGTGGTCACAGGGCTGGCGTCTCTCTCCTGGGAAAGCAGGGAGCAGGCCTGAGTCCTCTTATAAAAAAAATCCCAGGATCTAGTGGTACCCAGCACACCAGAGGCACTTAATGAATATCAGTGACATTGAGCTACACAATGGATCAATTCCCATCTATAAAATGGAAAGAACAATTTATCACCTCCAGGGTTGTTGGGAAGATAAAACAGCCCATGAAAAGAACTGCTAACTAGGGTCCTCACTGGTATAAATACATCCTTAATTTCCGACAACCTTTATGGTTGGAAAACAGAGAGAGAAAAATTAAAGTTGCGATAACTTAGTGCAATTTCCCCACATGCACTGGGGGTAAATAAACATATATACATACGTATGCGTGGGCGCGTGTGCGTTTGTGTGGTGTATGTGTGCATGTATGTACATACTTATCAAGACAGAATTGCGTGCATGTGGCTGTTTTTAACTGACAACAGGAGAAGGGGCCTAAGATGCAGCTAGCAAAGCTGGACTCGGCGCTCATCAGGGAAACTGACCCCAAACAGCGAATCTGCACGGACTGAATTGGAATCCAGTGACGTGCCCACCGAAGGCTGGGACTCCGCCACTCTTGTGGGAGCTTGATGAAGCTGGTGCTGGGAGAGGAGTGAACAGGGCTGCCTGCCTTCAGGACTCACCTTCCAAGCCTTGCGGGATGGAAAGGAAACTCATACAACAACACTTTTGACGTGCCCTACTGTTCACGCCCACTTGAGGAAATCCGTCTCAAACCACCCCTTCGTCATTCCTTCATCCCTCCGTTCATGCCTCGGCCAGGAGACGAGCAGAGAGGAAGGAGGTAAAACCTAAACTGGACACTCGATTCAGTGCACACCTGTCAGGGACGGGGGAGGAGCTGAAACACGGCCTGAGCTGCCCACCATCTGCACGCGGGCGTCTCCCCACGCCTGCGGCTGGACCTCCACTTGCTGTGAGCGCTAGAATCTGGGGAGGTGGGCTGTGGGCGCGTGCCATTCCCAGCAACAACGCAGGCCCTGCTCCCCGCGGTCCTTCCCAGCAACAGCCCTGGACTGGCCACAGCCGAAGGCCAGGCCCTCCACGGGGGTGTTCCCGGCAATCTGGAGCACATTTGACACACGAAGCCCCGGGATGTGGCAGGAGGAGGAAACCGGGCACAGTGGCCCTGCCAAGTTTTCCAAAGGAAATGAGTAACCCGTAGTTAGGCAGTTACACATCGCCAGGCGAGGAAGTGGCATTGTCTGGGGATCAGCCGAGGGCATTACATAACAGGCACCCCCCTTGCACTCTGGCCATGGCCGTATTTGGGGATTGGCAAAGGCATCTGATGAGCACCTCTACCCTGTGTAAACGCCGGCTTTATTAGGGTGGTGGAGAGAGGTCTGGACCAGAGTCCTACTTGGCTCAGTGCTAGGAGTGAAGCTGACTCAGTCTCAGCAGCACTCATTCCACCGGCTCACATCCGCTGAGCGGCTATGCAGCCCAGTGGGTAAGCCAGGGTTCAGGGGCCAGGCCACCAGTCTCCACTCCACCACCTGCCAGCTGCGTGATTTGGACACGTTGCTCAACTGCTCTGTGCCTCAGCCTCCTGAAGCAGGGAAATCCTTGCACCCGAATCCCAGGGCTGCTGAGGATGAACTGGGATCATACCTACATACACAGTGCTCAGAACAACGCGTCACGCAAAAGAAGCTTGCAACGACGTTCCAAGTGGGGTGCTGGGGATAAACACCATGCTGCCCACACCTCTGAAGACAGGTGACAAAATAAAAAGTAAAATGAAGGGTCTTGGGGTCTGTGGCAGACTGGACAGGGTCTACTGGCTGCATGTGGAGGAGCAGAGCGGTCCCTTCCCCCGGGCACTTCGGACAAGAAAATGGACAAGGACCTCTTTGAAGCAGCCAGCAGAGGAGGGAGACACGGAAATAAGAAACAATAGGTTCTTGCTGGAGGCGTTGGAAGATGACAGCCGAGTTCAACAAAATCTTAAAATTCATTCCAATTCAACTGGCACAGTTGGTCATGGCCCATGATGCCACGATTGAGGCGGAGAGAAGAGGCCCAAAGGGAGTCAGTTCTCCGTGGAGTCTGTAAATCCATCTACTGCTCTGTACATGGTACACGTCACAGAGAACAGAGTGACCCACGATGCCCTTCAGGTACAGTCACTGTGTCACTTCCTACTCACCATCACCCGATTAGGGAGATACTATCACACACAGATGCGCAAATACGTGTGTGTGTACATACACACACACACACACACACACACACACACACACACACACACACCCTTTATTTTGAAAGATGAGGAAACCAAGGCACAGGGAGTTTAGGTTAAGCTTTAAGGGTCAGAATTCAAATCCAGGTCTGTTTCACTCTCCACTAAAGGGATTTTTCCTCCTCCACTGGTTGGTTAAATTATTATTATGACTGCTATTATTTTGTTGAGAGTTCCTCTTTTATTGAGATATAATTGACATATATTAGTGAAAATTATATTAGTTTCAGCTGTACAACATAATGATTTGCTGTGTGCAAATATTGTGAAATGATCACAAGTCTAGTTAACATCCACTGGCACACATAGTAACTAATATCTTTAAAATAATCACACACTTAGAGAAAGGCTGGGAGTAGAGTGCAGATCCTTCTTTTTCCTTACACCGTGTGGGAGAAAGTGGCTGGCTGACACCCCATCTCCCCAGAAGACTTTGGCGTGTATTTCCTAAAGCCAGGATGTTCTCCCCAGAACCACATTCCACCAGCAAAATCCGGAAGCTGACACTGATACATAACTAACATGCAGTTCTCATACCCCATTCAAGTGCCGCCAACTGTCCATAATCAAATACTGCATCTAGTTGTCACACGTTTTCACTTTCCTTCAATCTGGAACTGTTCCTCCGTCTTTCCTTAACTCTCATGACCTTGACACTTGACAGATGATAAGGTATTTATTTAGTTTGAGCATGTCCCCTCCATTTGGGTTTGTCTGATGTGTCCCCTGCTTAGACTCATGGTATGCATCTTCATTAACTCTTTTTTTTTCTTTTTTTCTTTTTTTTTTTCCATAATTGCAAAGCAAGAGTTGGAGGGAAGATTTCCTGGATGAAAGTAAATCCTCTAAGTCAACTGTGATCGTGATGACAACCTTCACCCCATCATTTTTCGCCAGTCAGGGGGTAGCTTATGACTCAGGGAGGGATGTGGCAGTCTGCAGTCTGGGGAGGGACTATGGTTTCTACACAGCCACGGAGATGCTGGCATCATTTACTCATGCCAGCTTTGCTTACAAATAAAAAAAAGAAAGAAAGAAAGAAAGAAAGAGAAACCTCAGAGTTCAGCTTAAAAAGACCCTTCATGCCGTGCCAGGACGCTCCCTTTCCCAGCCCCTGCCTCTGTCGCAAAGTACAATACGTATGTTTATCTTGCTTCTAAGAAGGGGGATATTAAAATACTTGAGGATTTTCCCCTCCTAGCCCTGGCATGCTGGCTCCCAGTGGCTTCACGGCCACATATAATGAAGTGCAAAAGCAACAGTCAATTATGGCTTTCGCAAACACAGGGACCTTTCCTGAGGTTGGAAGTCGCATCACTTGAAAGGCTGACTTTCTTCAAACTTCCAGGAACTGAGTGGCCCAGAGCCCGTCTATTTAAAGGTCAGCCCAGCAGCCCTGCTGTATTTGGAGGGCTGCCGCCAACACGAGCTTATTCTCGGCCCCTCTCTGCAGCCACCGCAGCGGGCCGGGCCGTGAGCAGTACTGTGCTCCTTTCAAAGGGAGGCAAGCAGCGCCAGCGACAGGGCCAGGGCCAGAGAGAGAGGGAGATGAGAAGTGACCGGTCGCCTCCCCCTTCGCGGGGGCAACTGGTGGTTAAACGAGTGAACTCCTCCACGGCTGAGCCTTGAAAGCAACGATCACATCTCAGAATCAAGCCTCGGTCCCAATTCCCAGGGACATAATCATCCTTTTTGTCCCCCTTTTAGCTCAGCTCTCTGGGCCTGAGCTCTGGAGGAGCAGATAGAGGACAGGCGGCAGGAAGTGGCCCCTGGGCCCCCTTACAAGGTGACCAGAGGGACCACAGCCCATCTCACCCACCGACCATGTACAAAACCTTTTCAAAGTGTTTAACCCTTAGCTGGGTGTTAACTCACACAGCTCTGCATTTATTTAATTCCATGTGCTCGTTTGGTAGCTGCTTACTCTTCCCACTAGCTGCAGGCTGGATTCAGAGGTGACAGGTATGGAGAAATCACTGCTGACACAGCATCTGTAATGTGCATGGGGTCCTATGCATGGGTGGTGGGCACAGCTTACCGGCCCAAAGTCACCCAGCTAGTGAGGGGCGGGGTCAAAATTCCAATGCCCACCTGTCCGACTCCAGAACACACTCTCCTATTTGATCATACCCTCCACACACATCCCACATTCGGGAAGTCAAGTCATGCTTTGCTGGAAAGTACTGATCCCGCCTGCCAGGCGCCAGGGAGGGCTTCAAGGAGGAGATGGCATTTGAACATCGCCTTCAATGGGGCTCGGGGAGAAAAGGAAGAGCAGCCCAGGAAGAAAGTACGATGTGAACAAAAGCAATGAGACCTGAAAAGGGCCTGGATGGACATAATAACTGGCTGCTGAGGCTGAAGCCTGGAGTGGGTGAGGGAGTCCAGGGGTCCTTTGGGAAACTCTCCTAGCCCCT
>NW_006783414.1:4135412-4138433 GCF_000442215.2 Lipotes vexillifer | reverse complement strand
CCGGGACTCTGCCCATCGCCGCACTGCACTGTGCTACCCACCCAAGTTACCCTGAGCCTTGTGACAATGCCGAGAAACAGAGATTACCAGCCAAGGCTTTGAGAAGTCACTGCAGCTGATTACCTGGTTACAGGGAGGCAGGGCTTACACCTGACCCAAGGCCGTCCGGTGCCAAGGCTAGTTAGCTGCCCATGTTTTTCTTTTTTTTCTCAAGTTTTTCTTTTTTCTTCCTTTCTGCTGAGGTCATTGTGGACACAGGAAAGGATGCTCGTGGGGAATGAAAGGGGGGGAGGGAAAGAAAGGAAATAGAGAGGGAGGGGAGGGAGGAGGGGAACCACGCCAGGACTATGATTCAGTGCAGACCTTTCCGAGGGTCCGATTAGCCTGAAAAGACTTTGAAACCCAAACCAACAAAACCAAACACTCAGGGAGCCAAGCCAGGAAGCTCAGGCAGAGAATCTCCAAGACGAAACGTCCTCTGAGGGGACCCTGGGAGGGACTTTGTCACGAGATAGTGTCTTAGGCCGCACTCCCCAGAAACAGATCCTGAGATGGAAATTCCTGTGTGTGAGCTCACGGGGGAGTGTGCTCGGGAGAAAGGGAGTGAGGGACGCGGGACGGGCAGGGGAGGGGGGCTCAGTGAGGATGCGGTCTCCTCAGATGGATCCCAGCCTCAGCCTGATCCCACGGGGAGCTCTGGTGCGTAAATGGTACAACGGAGTTCACCCCACGTTGAAGCAAGGGGGCCAGCCTTTTGTACCCCTGAGTCAGCAGGGGCTGGGGCCGGGGGGTGGCGAGCAACTTCCTGGATGAGGCAGCAAATCTCCAGAGAAGGGGACACCAGACCATGACCTTTAACAGCTGGGGGGTGAGTGTGCCTGCCTGGTAAAGGGGGCCCAGGCAGGACACCAACAGCATCCATTACAATTCGTCATAATTAAATGACTGGGAGATGACCAGGAATGATAACAGGCCCCGTTTTTTTAACGTTTCCTGCAGAGTTGGGCTGCCTAAGCCAGAGGCTGGGCCTGGGCTGAATCAGCCTCTCAAGGGAATGTGGAAACATCTGGGATTCTGATAGACACCGAGGGTGAGCACAGTCCTGGGACAAGAGAGCTGGACGGAGACGCACGCCTGGAAGGAGTGAGACAAGAAGGCTGCTTTGGAGAGTCAGCTCTCTTCTCTGCTCCTGCCTCCTAAAGAGGGTCAGCACGTGAAATCAGATGAAACGGGCCGAGAAAACAACCTCATCCTCCCACTCTCCCGCCCACAAAAATCTAGCAGGATGGCCTATGAGAAGTGTGGAGACCTGTCCAAGAGATTATATGGTCAGATATTTCCGACGAATTACCAGATGGGTTTTGACTGTAGGCCTGGCATGCAGTTAGTGCTAAATAAAAGCTGAGTGGCTTGTCAGCTGTACACTTTTTAACCTCTACCTCAAGTGAACTTCCTAAGCCCTTTCCAGAATGGCAGAGAGCCTCATTTGTGAATGAGTTTTGGCTTCATCTCATGATTCTGAATCGGCCGCATCTTGATTTTTTTTTGCAACTAAAGAGTTCTGTTGTCTGCACATGTCCGACAACAAATGAGAATAAACAAAACGCGGTCTCTCCATACAATGCAATATTGTTCAGCCATGAAAAGGAATTTAGTATTGATACATGCTACTACCTCCAAGGATGAATCTTGGGAACACTGTGCTAAATGAAACAAGCTAGTTACAAAACACCACTGTGTAGTTTGAGTCCATGTGTATGAAACGTCCAGAATGGACAAATCCATGGAAACAGAAAGTAGATTAGTGGTTTCCTAGGGTTGGGGGACTTGGGGGTGACTGCTAATAAGATACAAGATTTCTTTCTGGGATGATAAAATGTTCTAAAATGGATTGTAGTGATGGTTGCCCAACTCCATGAATATACGGGAAACCACTGAATTGTACACTTTAAATGCGTGACTCGTAGGGTATGTGAATTGCATCTCAATAAAGCTGTTACTAAAAAAAAAAAGCAAGAAAGAAAAGAAAGGAAAAGTTTTGCTGTCATACGAAGGAATGACAATAACATCACCACCAATGATGGGTTCCAGCCACTGTACGGACATGTTAGCCGGTGGCTCCTGAATACAGAGTGCTGGGTCTGAACAAGTCCCCACACACACCCTCCCACCCAAGAGAGAGAGGACGGCACCTATCTGCAATTCATTTGGCCAAAAGGCTGTCAGAAAGGCTGCTGTCCCCTGCCCCACAAAAAACTCTGATCCGCACAATCCAATGCCACTGAAGAGGAACAACACAACAGCCAGCCAGGAGCTCTTATTTTGTCTCCTGCCCCAAGCAGCTCCTAAACAGTGGGAGTTAAATATTTATAAAGCAGCCACTGTTTATTTAATGTTCAATCCGTACTTGCGAAGCCCGATGCAGGGAAGTGCTGAAGAGACAGCTGATTATACAACACAGGGAAGCACCACGCCGGGAGCCTGACACTTACCAGGACTCCGGCCTCACCTTTCAGCCGGCCTCCTCCTCTCTCCTCAAAGTGCCCGCAGGTTGGGAGCGGTCTCCAGTGTTTAGTCTCCTCTTCCCCAGTGCCCACGGCAGAAGACAAAATAGCCCTTTTCGCCAAAAGCTGCAGGTCGCATGGCTCTTCCTGGGCTGTAAGCAACTCCTGAGAAACTGGGGTGCCGTAGGGTCGAGGTCTGCCTTCACAGACCCCACCATGCAGAAAGGGTCGGGGACTCCCAACTGGGCCGGGGTCAGGCACGTGTAGACGAGGAACACCTTCTGAGGCCTCCCCAGGGTCGTCCTCCTCATGCTTGTCTGACACCCGGTGCCAGGCAGCCTCAATCTGAACACCAGACGGCAAAGGCACGTGTTCGGATGCAACTCCTAGGCCTCGCATCCCGTTTCCCCCTGCCCCGCCTCAGCTGCCCCCGCTGCGAAAGACGCCCGAAAGGCCCACCTGCCTTCCAGAGTTACTCTGGAGCGTTAATAAGACGGTCCTTTTTTTTTTTTTTTTT
>NW_006783414.1:4116638-4135156 GCF_000442215.2 Lipotes vexillifer | reverse complement strand
CGAACCCGCGTCCCCTGCATCGGCAGGCGGACTCTCAACCACTTGCGCCACCAGGGAAGCCCAATAAGACGGTCCTTTAAGGCAACATTACTGCGATGATGAGGGCGACCACCACCACCTGCTTCCGACTCCTGGCTCTGCCCTCACCCCACTGTGACCTTTGGAGATTCCCGTCACCGTCCCAGCCCTCCTCAGTGGCCTGATCAGCACGTGAGCATAAACAAGGCAGGGGGGAGGACATGCTCTTTGTAGGCTACAAAACGCTGCCCAAAACACACGTCAGGTGCTCTCCGCACTGCCGGGAAACAAGGATTGGGAAGGCGGCCGCTCACGTTTCCCAGCTCTGGGACCCCCATGACTCCTCTGGGGCCTGGACACTCGGGAGAGTGGCTAATACACGGAAATCACATTGCTAGCTGCACCGGGGTACAGCTTCACCGGAGTCTCCAAACCGCCTTTTCCGTTCATTCTAGGAATCCGCACCAATCCTGTTTTCCCCAGGTCGGTCCAGAAGTGAAGGGAGAGGGAGGGCCAGCCTGCCGCCCTGTCCCTCCGGTGGACAGCGCTGAGCCCGGGGGCCACGGGTGTCCAGGGGTTCTCCCCTGCACATGAGCCAGACACCTGGGGGGGTGTCTGATGGATGCAGCGATGGGGGAAGGAGGCTGAGAGGTGCAGAGCAGGCAGGGAACAGGGAGCAGAGGAAGCAAAGACCTGAGGACCTGGGGCCGAGTAGAGAAGAGGACCCAGAAAAAAGCCACTTGAGGTGAAGCCACTTAAAATAAGGTCCAGATATTTAGGGCATGTGTGTGTCATGGCGAGGGAGGAACTTTATCTCGAAAACACAAACTGCCCACCATCTGCTTCGGATTCCCGGCTCTACCTCTCATTTGCCTGCGATCTTGGGCCACTCATGTCACTTGTCTTATAGCCTGTTTAGGGGGACGACTTTACCTTGAAAAAGGAAACAGTTATAAATATAAACTATTCTATATTTATAAGTTAATTTATCCTTTATACATTATAAGCGCATAATATATCATTGGTAACCTCATTCTAAATATAAAATAAGCTTCGTCTGTCTTATACTTAAATTTGAAGCTTGTCATTTTAAACTCTGCTGAGTGTTAGGCCACCAAAACAATGAACCAAACGAACTACACTTCAATTAAAAAAAAAAAAAAAAAAGAATGAATGAATCTGACCCCGAGGCTATTTTAGCACATGTTTTCTCACAAAATACAAAATTCCTTCATCCCTCATGATGAAAAGGATCGTTTGCAAAAGACCTTTCGGGACTCTGTTAATGTTCCCAGGCCTCTCTTAATCTTTTGGATTTTTCAATCACTCTCTTATTTTGCCTAGAGGGTCAACATCGCTCCTTTCTCTTCTCCACTGTTAGGCGGTCTGATTCTGCCAGGCTCCCGGAGGCCTTCCCAAGGGCAGGACACAAGTCTCTTCCTGCTTCTCTTTCCTTAGAGCTTATGGCTAAGGTTAAGTACCTGCTATTTACCCTTCAGTTCCGTCTACAGTTCCCCCCTCCCCCGCCCATCGTGAGGTCCCATGAGGGCAGGGACTTGTGTCCACTTTGCTAGAAGCTCCCTGTGTCACCCCTGGTATATCAGACACTGGATCAGTGGCTGGCACATAGCAGGAAGGGCACGTGATTCAAGCAGCTCACCCACAGCACCTTCTGCATCAGGAAAACCCTGCAGTCTGGGCAAGACGTGCAATTTCTGGCAGTGGATCCGCTCTGGATAGAACAAGCCCGGTCACCCGCCTCTCCCAGTGCCATGTCACTGAACAAGTGGGCAACCATAAACAGGACGGACACTTAGATATTTTATCAGCTGCACATGGATGAGCCGATTGAAAGGCAGGGTCTTTCGAGATGCAGATGGTCTTTCTTTAGAAATACATACTCACAATTCTACAATTTCTGATTTCCATTTCTTTAAAGTAGTGCAAAAGTGACTCATCTGCAAAACATATGGAATACAGCTTCCTTAGAGTTTTACAATATTTTCTTCCTATTTTTTACAGCTGTTTTGCCTCTAAGTGATTTGGTGACAACTTTTGAGCAAATCAACGTTTTCCGTGTCTTCCAAAGTACTAAACTTAGTATTCATGCAACAGCTCAATTCTCATCAGTTTATGTAATATGCAGTTACCAACACAACTCACTTTTGGCCAGTGCAGGAATCAAGGGGTGGTAAAAGCCTTGCCGGCACACCAGTATCAATAGCTGACATTTAACGGGTGTAAAAGAAACACTGTTCTAAGCCTTCACATGTATTAACTCATTGAATGTCATAATCACCCTGGAAGGTAGGTACTAGTATTAGTCTGATTTTACAGATAAAGCATACAAGCACAGAGGGGTTATTTAAGTTGCCCAAGGTCACACAGCTGGTGGGGCAGAACAAAGCTTTGAATAGGGGAAATTGGGCTTGTGAGTAGCCCACCAGCCCCGAGCCTTCAGTGAGCCTGGGGTCTCACTCAGTTTGCTGTGCAAAGGGAATGGGCAGCGAGGAAGCCACATGGAGGTCAGTTAAGAGATTCTGCTACCCTTGCCCTGGACTGACAGATGTTTACAATGTCCGGCAATCAGTAAATGACTGATTATCTTCAGATGTGGGTGGGTTGGACGGACATGAGCGGTGAGTTTATGAGCGCATAGTTTCATGTTATGATGACTTCTCCTTCCCTGGGCAATCTGTCTGCAGGAGCACAGATAGGGAGGACTCCTCAACTTCTGTGTGGCTGGAGCATGAATGCTAGTAGCGGGAGGGGGGGCAAGAGTTGAGGCTGGGTTCAGAGTTAAGGGCAGATGTGTCAGGCCAAGGGGTTTCGATCTAACCCCGTCTAGAGATGCTCCTTCCTGTGCGGGGACTGGCCAGAGAATGCTCTCAGCCTGCGGAAGCTTCTGGCAGATGGCCTGGGAGTCAGAGACACCCCCCCCCCAAAAAAAAACTGCTGGCATGCAAGGCAGTGCAGGAGGAAAGGGGAGAAAAACCAGAAAACGGAATGGTGAGCTTATAGGTGAGGCCTTGTGGGCTTTCTTTCCACTTTCTGACCTTCCTAGAGACTCCTGGGGCACCCACACTGCTGGGCCTGGAAAGGCTGACCCACACCTTAAAGAGGTAAGGCTCGGAGAGGGTGAAAACCCTGAAAAGAGGCTCTTCCAGGCGGAGCAGCGACAACGCATCCAACCTTCAGGCTCTCAGTTTAGTGTCCTTTCCACTGCCCTGTGCCACAGTCTCTAACTGAGCCTGAGCGGTGACAGGAAGGCCCCCCTCAGACAATTTCACGAACGGAGGGAGAAGCACTCAGTCTCCAAGGGCCACCTCCTGGAATCCAGACAAACTGACAAAGTGTCACTAAATAAGTAACTTTCCAGACTAGAGAGTTAAGAAGAGGGAATGGCCTTTGCTACCTGATTCCCTTCCATGTGATAGAAGAATTCACCTCTCTCTCTCTATTTCTTGAAATCATCAGTATCAAAGAGGAACTCAGGGACCTTTCTGCTCCTCAGCGGGCTGAAAAGGTGCAGCCAGTACATCCTGTATGCTGGATGTAGGTGATGCCATTTAGCTTCGTCCTTAAATAGTGCTCAAGAGCTGGGTAAACAGAGGCTCAAGGTCAAGTGGCATAACTCATAACTTGTGCCACCCAGCTAGGTAGGTGGCTAACCCATTGGAGGAGAAGGTTCAGAAAGGACATGGCATCTGCCTTCATCAACTTAAAAGCTGTCTGTGAGAGGGGTTTGTTGCATCAGAGGGCCCCAAGGATCAGAACCCAGAGAGCTAGGACAGAGCCCCCACGCCTTGGGAGAGGGAGGACCATTGGAACTGTCAGCACCATCTTTCAGGGGCAGTGAGTACCCCATCAGTGGAGGTAATCAAGGGCTGATGGGACAGACAGGAAGCCAGGTTACTACAACTGGGGATTCAACTTATCTCATGGATGATTAGATAGAACTACAGCACAGGTTTGGTTTTTTTTGTTTTTTGTTTTTGTGGTACGCAGACCTCTCACTGTTGCGGTCTCTCCCGTTGCGGAGCACAGGCTCCGGACGCGCAGGCTCAGCGACCATGGCTCACGGGCCCAGCCGCTCCACGGCATGTGGGATCTTCCCGGACCCGGGCACGAACCGTGTCCCCTGCATCGGCAGGCGGACTCTCAACCACTGCGCCACCAGGGAAGCCCCAACAGCACAGGTTTTATGAATGAATCAAGTCTTAAGCGTTTGCTCCTTACATCAGGAATGGACATGGGAAAGATATACAACCTGGCGTGTTTCAGAGACTCAAATTACATGGCCTAACTCTTGGTTGGTTTACACACACACACACACACACACACACACACACTCCCCTTCTCTCTCTCCCTCCCTCCTTCCCTCTCTCTCTTTCTCTGCAAAGCCAGAAGAGTTGTACGGGTGGCATACGCAAAGACTCCTTTCTTCATCGAGCCATCTGCCAGTCACTTACAGGGACCTACGACATGGCAGGCACTGTGTGGAGAATACAGTGAATAATGCAAGTCCCAGTTCCAGTCCTCTAATGCCTAGAGCACAATGGGTCAAGTTCACCAATTAGGGTAGAAGCCAATGAACACTTCTGAGAGTCTCCTGGGCTTCAGACGGCGCATACGGTGAGCTGTAAAGACCACTAGAGTCGGTGGTAATATTATCCCACTGACAGATCAGAGAGGACAAACCTCCTAGGTTCACTCAGTGAGTAAGTGGAGAAACCAGCATTCAAATCCAGCCAGCCCTACCCAACTCCAAAGGGCATGCTCTTTCCACAGTCCCGCCGGGAACGGACATACACAAGCTGCTACCGACGGCAACCCCCCTGTCGCTCCACCAGGAGAGTCAAACTTGCCCTGCGGCCTCCACTAAACCGTCCATAGCCGGCAAGGGTCACTCTGCCGTTTCCTTTATACTTTACTATTGGCCCAATTCAATTCCAGTGGCACTGCCCGCCCCGGATGCAGGCCAAATATAAGCTGGGCTTTGATAGCAGAGATGAAAGGCAGGGTTGCAGTGAGCATGAGGTCCGAACAAATGTCAGCTGCTTTCATCAGGAAAACCCTAAATTACCCACTCTCACACAGCCTTTCATCTCCTACCCGGCAAGCAGAGGCTGCTCATTAGAAAAGCTGCCTTGTCCGCACTCTCCCTTGAGGGGGACGGGGTTGAGGGGTAAATGCCGGCGTCACCCTCGGAATCCCCACACCCTCAGGATCACTCTGAGGGGTGGCTGGGCTGTGGGAAACACAGGCTCCACTCTGCGCTTCACCACAGGATGCTGACACACGGGACAGACAGGAGGTCTGTCCGGGGCCCGGCCGCCACTACTGCTTGGGGAGGGAGCTGCCAACACATGGCCGTCCTGGGGCGGCAAAGCCACCGCGCCTCCTACACGTAGCCCCAGGAAATGGAGGGCTGGGACTGCAAACAGAAATGCACAGGAGGGCCGACCGGCCCCTCTTTCTTCCTTCTTTCTTTCTCTCCCTTTTCTCCAGCAAAGCCGGCAATTGAGAATTCCACATCACAGATTCCTGTGGCCAGAGGGGGCCACTTGAGGTCATCACCGACACTGCTCCCCCACATCGAGACCAGCCTGTCCTGAAGCTGTGGCAGAAGGAGGCCACAGTCCTCGGAAAGGATCTCAAGGAGAGGCTGCTGGCCTCCTCTGTTGCTACCAGAGCAGGGCTGCACCTTTCTGGACCACAGCACTCATTACATTTGCTTGTCCTCTTTTAGTCCAGCTTCTCTGTCCCACTCATGCCTGTGAGCGTGTAAGGCCAGGAACCCGGTTTTAATCTCCTCTGTATCTTCAGGACTTGGCATTATGCCAGGTCCAGGGGGGCTGCTTAGTAAAAGTGGGTGGGTGGGTGGATAGCAGGCGGTGCGTACAGGCAGAAAATGGAAAGAGAGACAGAAGATGGGGCTATGCAACACGCCCACTGTAGACGGCCAGAATCATGATGAACTTTGGGGCCAAAAGGGACTTGAGAGATCCTCTAAGCCTCACCCCCACTCCTCATGTGGCAGATGTGAAAACTAAGACTCCAACACGTGTGGCCTTGCCAAGGTCACATGACTGAGCATCCCCAGTAACACGTAGGGCCTCTGGGCAGCCTCAGTTGGCAAGAATAAATGCGATCCATCCTGCTGTCAGAACCAGGATGACACTCACGCTCCCCTGACTTGTGCGTGGAGAGGCACTGACACTGCCTCTGCCATGTCAATCTCCTTGCTCCTAAAAGTGTGATGGAATCAGGGCAGAAGAAATGTAGGTCTCCTGTCGTTATAAGGGAAGCTTCAGGAGACAGCCCGACAGGAATGCCAGTCCTGCTTCTGTCCTCTTCGGGGTGAAAGCAGAGCACTTTGATCTTCCTCCGTTCCATCTCCCTGCAATAATTCCTGCTATGAAAGAAAAAGCAGCCAAAATCCAGAGACCAGGACGAAATCGCACATCTCCAGCTCGGTTATGAATAAATACAAGCACGCCTCGGAGATATTACAGGTTTGGTTCCAGACCACAGCAATAAAGCGATATGGCAATAAAGAGGGGCGCACGAATTTTTTTGGTTTCCCAGTGCATACAAAAGTTACGTTTACACCATAGTGTAGTCTGTTAAGCACGCAACAGTGTTATCTCTAAAAAAAAAAACCGATGTACATACCTTAATTTAAAAATACAAAAGAAGGGCTTCCCTGGTGGCGCAGTGGTTGAGAGTTCACCTGCCGTTGCAGGGGACATGGGTTCGTGCCCTGGACCAGGAGGATCCCACATGTCGTGGAGCGGCTGGGCCCGAAAGCCATGGCCACTGAGCCTGCGCGTCCGGAGCCTGTGCTCCGCAACGGGAGAGGCCCCAGCAGTGAGAGGCCCGCGTACCGCAAAAAAAAAAAAAAAAAGAAAAAGAAAACCAAAAAATTACAATAGTAACCATCCAAAGATCACAGATCATCATAACAAATATAACAGCAATGAAAAAGTTTGAAATATTGCGAGAATTACCAAAATGTGACATAGAGACACGAAGTGAGCAAATGCTGTTGGAAAAATGGTGCCGATAGACTTGCTCGACGCAGGGTTGCCTCAAACTTTCAATTTGTAAAAGACGCAATATCTACGAAGAGCAACAGAACGATGTACGCCTGTACAGACAAATCAATTCACAACTATTTCCTGATGACCTACTGTGCGTTCAGTCCTGAGCTGAGTGCATACAAAGGACCACCGTAAGTCTAACTCCTGGACCAAGCCCACAATTGAGGTCCCTGACTGCTCATTCATTGAATTGTTTGTGCAACAAATCATTGTCGAGCGCCAGCATGGACCTGCCCTGCACGGATGACCCAGGAAGGACATGAGGTAGGTGTTCTCATTCTCTCCCATTGCACATTTAGGGAAACTGAGGGTTTAAGAGAATCAACCAGGATCACACAGTGGAACCATGACTCAAACCCTCGTCTTCCATCTTCTTTCAGCTACAAATCTCTGCCTCCCTGTAAGGGATGTGAGGAGTCCACGTTAGAAAATGATCCCTGTAGGTGGGTGGCCAGAGCAGGCTGGACCTCAAGGGACCTGGCTACGTGGGAAGCAAAGGGCAGACATCTCACAAATGGACCTAGAACTGAGTTCCTCGGACTCAGTGCGGCCCATCCCACGGGGCTTAGAATCTAAAACAAACAACATGACACAAAAGCCTCTGTGTTGCCGAGAAGGAGCACAGAAAAGTGATCAAAGGCAGGTCAGAGTCAGACAAACCCTGGGTCCACTTGTGTCTGGGCCACTAGAAACTCTCATCTGCGAAATGGTTATAAAGGGGCCTGTCCCTTCTCTATAGAATTCAGTGGGATCAGGTGTCAGACACAGTATTTGGCGTGAATCGAGGGCCCATCATTTCCTCTTTTTACCTAAGGGGACCTGCAATGCCACCATGTTTGTTTGTTTGTTTTAACTGAGGAGGTGAAACTCACATAAAATAAAATGAATCATTTTAAAATATACAATTCAGCGGTGTTTAGTGCATTTACAATGTCGTGCAATCATTGCCTCTAGTTCCAAAACCTTTTCATCACCCCAGAATAAAACCTCATACCCACTAAGTTACTCCCCATCGCCTCCCACCCCAAGCAACCACCATCTGCATTCTGTCTTTATGGATTTATTCTGGATATTTTCATATAAGTGGAATCAGAGAATACATGACCCTTTGCGTCTGGCTTCTCTTACCTAGCATAATGTTTCCCAGGTTCATCCGTGTTGTAGCATGTGTTAGTACCTCACTCCTTCTTATGGCTGAATAATATTTAATTGTGTGTATGTACGTGTGTGTATAGATAGGTAATGGAACATATATTCCACTATACTCCATTATATATATATTCCACTGTGTGTGTGCATGTATATATAGATATATACATGCACACACACCGCATTTCGTTTATCCATTCATTTCATCCACTGACGGACATTTGGGTTGTTTCCACCTTCTGTTGTGAACAGTGCTGCTATAAACATTCAGGTACAGTTTTTGTGTGGGCATATGTTTTCAACTCTCCTGAGTAAATACCTAAGAGTGGAATTGCTGGGCCATGCGGTAATTCTGTATTTCAATTAACTGTCTTCCACAATGGCTGAGCACATTTACATTCCCACCAGCAATTCAGAAGGATTCCAATTTCGCCGAATCCTCACCAAGACTTGTTTGTTGCTGTTGCCGTTGTTTATTAAAGCCATCCTAGTAGGTATTAAGAAGGGATATCTTCTTAATTTTTTATTTCCATCTTTTCATGTGCTTGCTGCCCATCTGCATATCTTCTCTGGAGAAATGTCTATTCAAGTCCTTTGCTCATTTTTAAATTGGGCTGTTAGTCTTTGTGGCTGAGTCCTCTGTTATCTTTGAGCAAAGATGCGGCTAACTCCTATGCTGCCCCAGGACTAGGGATCTGGTGGTGACGGGCCCCACAGACAGGCAGAGGGCAGGAGAGGACGCAGATGCTGGAGGCTCGGAAGAAGGTCCAGGGACAGCAGAGACATGGTCAAAACGGCCTGGGAAGCGGGACCGGCAAGGAAGGTTAGCGCAGGACAAGAGAGGGAAGACTGTGGGCGGCTTATCCCCCTTACTGGGGCTCACTCTGCTTGGAGTGGCTGAGGAGGTGATTTCAAGGAATCGGTGGCCAGCTGGGTCCCATTTCCAAGGCAGAGAGAAGGAAATGTGCGCCGCGGGGAGAAAGTTAGGCCGAGCAGAAGAAAATGCTTCCAGGCTGGAGAGCTTTAATGAGGCCCTGAACCCGGCAGAGTCTGCCAGCACCTGGCACAGAGCACAGACAGAGGGGACCCACCCAAGCAGCAGTGCCCTGAAGGGGTCTCTCAGCCGCCATGCCCCGTGGAAACACCCTCAACAAAGAGGCGGCAGTGGCCACAGTCACACATGGCCCGGGATTCATCTTGACACCCTGTGGCTTGCCGGCACCAAAGGGCACACACGGGGCCTAGCTCAATGGACCACGTTTTCTGATCATCCTACATGCAGGGGAAATCCTGGCTTGAATGGAGGTGCCGGGGAGCAGAAGCAACGAGGACACTGTGCTTGACCCTGCGGGACTGACGGGGAGGACGCTGGGGAAATCACCCACACCAAAACAGCAGAACACAGGCACCTGCACGGGAAGGCTGGCTGGACGAGGTGACGTGAGCTGAGCCTCCGAGTTAGGAAGAAAGGAGAGGGTATAAGAGTGACCCTGTATTTGGAGTCAGTCCACCTGGGTTCAATCCTAATGCCGCCATTTACAACTTGTTGAATTCTGGCAAATTCCTTAACTGCTCGGAGCCCTCTTTCCTCACCTCTCACAATGGGGATAATCCGACTTCTCCGGTAACATGGGGCAGAGTCAGCGCCAGAAGGCTGGGTGCCCCTCTCTGAGTGCAGCGCTATAACTCAGCAGAGTGTCACCTGCGTGACTCTGCAGCCTCTCCCTTGGTTCAAATCCCCACTCGGCCACCTGGCTGAGGGATCTCTGGCAGATTACTTAACTCCCCTGAGCCTCAGTGTCTTCATCTGTAAAATGGGAGCGGTGATAATAGTATCGATCTCAGAGAGTAGTTGTGTGGGTTTCATGAACTGACACGTGTAAAGACGCCTGGGAACTGCTCTAAACTTTAGCTATTAGGATTATATAACCTTCAGTGAAACAGACAATGCTTCTTCTAAACTGTCTATGTGTTTAGTATAGATTTCTGCACAGCGAGCTGAGTGCCAGCTCCAAACGCTCAAACTGCGGGGTCACAGAATTGAAAAACAGGCGGCATCTGAGGAAACGGACTCTCCCTTCGAGGCAGTGAAGAGACGGGCCAAACGCCCGAGGCTCACCCAACCGGGGGCACTCAAATCCAAGTCGCCTCCAAAGGCCGGCTGCACCCCTGCCCCCTCCCCATCTGCCAACGTCCCGCCCCGAGCCGCGCCCATTCTTTATCCATCCTGAAACCAGCACCGCCCAGGGACCTGCGGTGAGGTTCAGTTAAAACAGTTTATGGGAAGGAAAGCCGCACTTTCTGTCTTTGCTGAAAGATAAGAGGAATCTGAGACCCGGATGGAGCCAGGAGGTCCCGTTCAGCCCCGACCCCGGGTCACAACAGACACACTCGATTTCCCAGAGCAGGACAAGCGCGCTGAGCACGCCCACAGATACACGGCTGGCGCTGGGCTCCAGCTCTATGGCTGTGCCTCTGGGCAAGTTCCTTAACCTCCCTGGGCCTCAGTCTCCTGTCTGTAAGACAGTGAGTACGCAGGGGTTGTAGTCGTGACAAGACGGAGCCCCAAGCAGCGCCCGGCTCGCAGGATCCTGTTCCTTGGGACCGTCGTCTCCCTGGGGGCTCCAGCTCCATACTTCACAGCAGCTGCAGTGGTCATGGTCTACAGCCCTGCAGAGCCTTTGCCAGGCCAGCAGGTTAAGCCTGGCAGCCGGGAGCAGCAGCCACTCTGTTGTGCGGGTCCGGGGCGCACCGGGCAGGAGGCAGCGTTCCTGGAGGTGGGGGGATGTCCCCGACACAGATGCACCTGGATCCACTCAGCTGACACACTGCCCGAAAAAGCAATGTCCAGATCAAAGGACCCTGGCGGTCAACCAGAGGGAGGAGTTCCTGAGAGGAGCTGGGCAGGCGTGGAGCCCAGATGGGGAGGTCAGGCAGTTCCGGGAGTCCTGTCGGGCCCCCGCCTCATCCCACACAGTGCAGAGCCGGCAGAGGAGCAGGTGGGTGTCCACAGGTGCTGCCCCAGACCCTCCCAGTGCAGGCACTGGGACTGACAAGCTGCGGGAGCCTGAGTAAAGCCCACATCCCCATCCCTTCCAGAATCCTCAACTGTGGTGTCTTTGTCAGAGCTTCTGCAAGCAAGCCTCCCCCACCAATATGTTAGCACAGAAATGCCTTACAATGATCTCTAATGCCCTCCACCACACACACACACACACACACGCACACACGCACGCACGCACACGCACACACACTCTGTCTCTCTCCCTCCTCCTGGCAAGCTAGTACAGTGATTAACAGCACAGGCTCTGGAACCAGACTGCTGGGGTTGGAATACCAATGCAGCCACTTTTCAGCTGTGTGACCTCAGACACTGTACTCAGCCTCTCTGATCCTCCATTTTTCTCATCTGTAAAATGGGGCTAATTATAGCGCTGCAATCCTAGGATGATTGCGGGAATTAAATCATATAACAGATGAGGCCTGATGTGCATTGCCCAGGACTTAATAAGCACTAGATGAATGTCAGCTCTGATTATTTGTTACTAATCTAATTACTATCATCAGGGAGCCATTTAATTTCACTGATCTGACTGGTATGGGCTTCATAGGGTATCAGTCCAACAGAGATTTACCAGCGACAGAGAACAGTTAAGAAAATAGGGAGGGGGCTTCCCTGGTGGCGCAGTTGTTAAGAATCCGCCTGCCAGTGCAGGGGACATGGGTTCGAGCCCTGGTCCGGGAAGATCCCACATGCCACGGAGCAACTAAGCCCGTGCACCACAGCTACTGAGCCTGTGCTCTAGAGCCCGCGAGCCGCAACTACTGAAGCCCGCGCGCCTACAGCCCGTGCTCCGCAAGAAGAGAAGCCACCGCAATGAGAAGCCCGCGCACCACAACGAAGAGTAGACCCCGCTTGCCGCAACTAGACAAAGCCCGCGCGCAGCAATGAAGACCCAATGCAGCCGATTAATTAATTAATTAAAATAAGAAAGAAAAGAAAAAAGGAAGGGATTAGACTTCTTTGTCGGCTTCCTTCAAGCATGACCATTTCAGGTCAGGATTTCACGCCTGCCCCACAAAACGGAGGTCCCTACCCCCAGTCTGCAGATCAGGACACCAAAGCTCAGAGAGGCCCAGACAACAGAGCAGGTTCCAAAGCTAGGAAATGTGTTAAGGAACAAAACCCAGCTTCAGAAGTGTCACCCCGTTGTACATGTTTTCATCACTCCACACCTCTCAGCACCCTCATCAGCCCATCGCCCTCCCCAAACGGCCAGGGGACACCCACACCCGCTAACCGCTCCCCCAGCCCTAATCAGCAGAGCTGGCCTCGAGGCAGGGTCGAGGATGGACATGGTGCTCGGGAGCCTCGGGGCTGGCCCCATAAGCACAGCCTCTGCGCCCCCCTGCCCCGCCCCCAGCCCCGCCCCCAATTAGAAAAACCACCTGCCGCTCTGGAGCTATAGCTGCAGGCACACAGTGAGTCCCAGCCTCAGGGACAATCCCAGGACAACAATCCTAGAAGTGAAAGAGCTCGGAGGGCACTGTTTCTGTCTGGTTCCAGAATCCTTTGGCCAAACAGTTTCCCCGCAACCTCTGCTCCAGATGGCTGGTCACTGCCTCCCAGAGGGTAATCCTTGTGTCTCTGCCCGGCTTTCCACCATGCAGGCCTCCCCCATTCCTGGACCCCCATACCCGCCCCACACACACCAGGCCCCCTAAGGACAGCACTAACCCCCAGCAGAGCACACTGTGGTTCTGAAAAGTCCATCCCGCCCACTGAGCTCATAAATGAAAAGCAGTGTCCATGGGTCACTCCCCAGACAGCTCCCTCCCTGTATTAAATCCGCATGCGCCAGCTCAGGGAACCATCCCCTGAGTGTGGGCGGGTAGTACTGCTCCCATTTTGCAGCTGGGGAAACTGAGGCTTGGAGAACTGCCCGGTCTAGGGTCACCTGCTCGTAAGTAACAAGGCCACGGTGCAAACGCAGGCTTCATCACTCTGAGACACACCATTTTATTAATCCCCTTTTATACTGGTTTCCTGCCGTCTCATCTGATTTAGGGAGGGGGAGGCATGTCCTTCTAGGACCAACCCTGAGAACACAGCAGACATTCACTTACAACCACTGACTGGTACACAAGGGGAAAAGCAGCCTGCAGGATCCCATCCCCTTTAAATCTGAAAAGTCCCAACCGGGTCTCTGGAGAGCCCTGCATTCATCCACAAACACGAACTGGCCCCACGTTAAGGGCTTTGAGTACAAGGTGAGCTAAAACCTTGTCCTCCCACCAGAAACGCTCCCGGCCTCCTGGCAGAGACTGACCCACGCGGCAGAAGCACATCAGAGAAAAGAGCACACAGGACAGAGCAGCTGGCTGTACCAGGGAAGCCAGGAGGCCCTGCAGACCCCCCAGCTGGGCTCAAAGCCCAGACCAGCAGGGACTGGCAGAGGTGGACCGCCGCCCAGAAGATCTGCCAACTCCTCTCACCACTGGTGATGGGGGCGCACTTCACCCCCTTGTGACAGTGGCCCTTGGACAGTGGCGGCTCTCCCATCTAAAAATTCCACCTGGATGTTTTTTTTTTTTTTTTGCGGTACGCGGGCCTCTCACTGTTGTGGCCTCTCCCGTTGCGGGGCACAGGCTCCGGATGCGCAGGCTCAGCGGCCGTGGCTCACGGGCCCAACCGCCCCTCGGCATGTGGGATCCTCCCGGACCGGGGCACGAACCCGTGCGCCCTGCATCGGCAGGCAGACTCCCAACCACTGCGTCACCAGGGAAGTCTCCACCTGGACGTTTTTAACCAGAAGTCCCACCTCAGATTCAGAACTGCCTGGAACCCAACAGGACTGACAAACACAGTTACAAGGACCAACTCTCCAAACTGCGGACCCCGCCTTGAAAACACGAAGCCCAGCTCGCCTGAAACCAACGGTGTGCGGGAGACGGAAGTTTGGTTGGGTTTCGTGGAGTCGTAGCCCACGTCGCCTCAGCATATTACCCAGAAGAAAAAGAAAGGAAAGAGGCAAATGCCAAAAAGATGAGGCAGCTGCAAAATGCAGATAGAGAAGAGCCTGAAGGATGCAGGACCACAGGATAAGTGAAATGGCATTTCCTCCTTAGTCACTGGCAGGCACGGGCCCAACTCCAGGCCAGCAAGGCCGCTGGAGGCACGTGAATCAGCCCCTTGTTCCTGGGAGAGAAACTGAATCCGGAAGCTGGGGTGGAATGTGCCCATTCCTGCCCCATCTTCCTCTTCCTCAGCTCTCACCCCTCCCCCCCCACCCGCCCCCCCAACACCCCCATATTCCCCATAAACCCCTGCCTCGGAAAACCCAAAATCCATGATCCCTCGGCTGATAACTTAGAAAAAAAAAAATCCTTTAAAAGGCAAGAACTCCCGGAAAAATCCAAAGATTTCACATTATCTTCCTGCAGCCCAGGCTTCCTGACCCAAATCTGGTCATTTGAGCCATCTCCTAATAATCCAGGAGTCGTCCACTATACGACCTGAATTGTCTGTTGTAGGGTTTTTTTGTTCCCACAGTCCTGCCTGCCCCACCCCGTCTCCCCTGTGGCCACGGGAACAACATGCCCCCAGCAAGCCAGCAGAGCCGGGGTACAACTTCCTGTCCTCCCCAAGTGCCGGCCAGCAGGTCGTGACTTCCGGAGACACCGCGGGAGAACCAGGGCCTGTAAATAGAGCAGGCTAGTGTCACTCCCATCAGGCACAGAGAGCCAGGCCCCCTGCAGGATCCCCTCTGTCCATCTGGGACCAGAGTCCTGGCTTTTCCCGCAATGCGTTTTGACATTTCTGGGGCAGGGAGCAGGCAGCCTGGGGAACATGGTCCGGTCCCACGGAAGGTCAGAATCCCAGCTTCAGCCTTACTCGCTGGGTGTGTGAACCCATCTGAGCCTCCGTGTTCACACCTGTGACGTTAGACTTGGAAAGCATTTACACCTGTCAGGGTGGCTGGGTGAATTAGTTTGATCTTGGCACATCACAGGAACTCAACAAAGGGTAACAGATACCCAAGCACTGTACCATCAATGCCTACACATAGACACCTGCTATGCCCACTATGCCAGACCTGACCACTTGACAGAACGTTTGAGAACAAGACTCAAACATTATACCACAGAAGCCTCAGGAGAGCACTGACTTCTCCAGGCAGCAAGAAAAGAGTCCTCCCCTTCATGCCCCCCATCCTGACACCTGGGAGCACAGGATGCCAGATATGTCCGTAAGTCTTTTCTCACCTACTCACCACACCACAGTCTGCTTAGCCTGAGCCTGAATTTCCCCTTTCACCATTATCTGTGTTGCTATCGAAGCATTTATCATCCTCAGGAAGATGCAAAACATCAATGCTATCTGAATTCAAACGCATTGTCAACTTGGAAACCTCAAAGCCACGTGGAGGTGGTGCTACCTAGGGAGCAGATGAAGCCTCGGGACAGCAGTGCGGCAACCTGTGGCAAGGCTGAAAGTGTGCCTTCGCCGTGCCCCGCGTCCCTGGGGACACCTACGCGTGCACCTGGAGGTGTGTGCAGGGAAGCTCACCCCAGCATTGCCTATGGCCGCAAAAACCTGGAAACAGCCCAAAGTCTACCACGAGGGGCATGAAGGATCAGCCACAGCGGCGGCATCACCCAAACATAAGGGGTGAAAAGAGCAAACTGCAGCCATCTCACCCCTACATTATGCCACTTCCATAAGAATTTTAAATTATGCCACTTCCATAAGAATTTTAAATATCCAAAGGGTGCCTTGAATGCCCTCCAAATAGACCAAGTTCAGAAGAGTGGTACTTCTATGAAGGGAAGGAAGTGGAACGGGAGACGAGGCCCTACAAATGTCCATTTTATCTCTAGTTTGTTTTTAATATCTACAAAAGCAATGATCCAAAGCAAACACGCAACATCATGTAACACTTGTTAATCCTGGGTGTGGGAATAGAGCCATTGTTAAGTGGCCCTTTGTGGCTTCTTGATTTGTGTTTCAGATCTGGATGATTCACATCATGCAAAGAAACCCCCAAACGCAGCAGAGTCACCGAGAAGAGAGAGCTGAGGCACCCATAGCATCCCTAGACACCACTACTTTAAAGGGAGGCGGGGCTGCCTGCATCCTGAACACGCCTCAGTGGTCTAGTGCCACTTGGCCTTAACCCTATGGCATGTGCTCAACCCAGTCACCTCTGCCACCTTCACACTCCCTCCCCGAGGAATCAGGCTCAGCCACCAACGCTGGGCTCTGAAACTCAACCAGACACGGCCACGCTGTCCAGCTCTCAGGCACCTTCCCAGTGGTGACTCATTCGGTCCTCTCAACAAGCGCACGAGGGGCACAAGGCAAGGACCGCCCCTTCACTGAAAGATGCGGAGCTGAAGCCTCAGAGAAGTCCAAAGAACAGCATGAGCTGACTCAACGGCTGGAAAACAGGACAGTCTCAGAAGCAATCCGCCTCGCAAATCTGACCTAAGTCCGGGGTTTACTCTGCGTCAGGTTCCGAGAAGGGGGACTAACCACCGGCTGGGTTTTACGACTGAGGTCATCTAAATTTCACAATAACCAGCTTCACAGAGGAGGCGATGAAGGCCCAGAGAGGCCAAGCACCCTACCCAAGATTACACAGCCAGGAAACGCCAGATTTTTCTAACACACCCCCATCACCTCCCTGGAGCATTTCTCCATCAGGAAAATTCGCTTTCTGATGAGTATCCTCATATTCCCCGAACATGCAACAAGGAGTTTCCAGGGCCCCTGGGTGAGCAGAAAGCTGGGGGCTTGTCCTGGCTCATGTTTATTTGTTTATGTCATCGCCTGCTAAACCCAGTCCTGAACCTCTGAGTGACTCAGAGAACTCACCGGGAGCAGCTGCTCTTTGGTTGGAGCCAGATAAGCCTCCACGGGGGAGATGGGGAGGCTCAGGGCCGTTCCTGGTAACTAGGTGGAGCCGACCCCCTCTCCCCAGAAATCCCCACCCCCATGCGGAGTCATAGACAGTAGCAGATAGGTAGACGGGAGGGAAAGACCCCACTGCCAGCAACTGCCCTGCAAAACCAGCTATGAGCACGGCTGACACTTTAACAAGACCAAGAAAGGGGGACCAAGCTTCCCCCCACCACCATGGGTGCCAGCAAGGTGACAGGTGAGAAGAGAGAGCAACCAGGGCAGAGGGGAACACAAGTGCACAGCCAAGGCCCCGAAGCTCCTTGAAGGCCCACCATAGCCACCCAAGTCCCAGAGTGGCAGACACAGACAGAGCTGGACTCCAGCCTCCAGCGTCCTAAGCTATGGCATGTCACTGCCTAGCTCTGGCCTCCAAAGCCTTTTCCCTGAAGGTTCTATAAAGCAAAAGCAGACAGCATCTCCTGAAACTGCAGCCACCCACAAAAGCGTGTTCTCTTTATCCTACACCACTAGTCCTAACTGAATAGAATGTATGGGTTCTAATGTCAGAATAATGAAGAAAATGTTCCCCCCTTTTTTTTTCCATTGTTTTCTTTTTATTGATTTTTGCTCTTAATTTTCTTCCTTCTAATTACTTTGGGTTTACCTTGCTCTTTCTTTTTTTTATTTTAACATCTTTATTGGAGTATAATTGCTTTACAATGGTATGTTAGTTTCAGCTTCACAACAAAATGAATCAGTTATATATATACATATGTTCCCATATCTCTTCCCGCTTGCGTCTCCCTCTCTCCCACCCTCCCTATCCCACCTCTCCAGGCGGTCACAAAGCACCAAGCTGATCTCCCTGTGCTATGCGGCTGCTTCCCACTAGCTATCTACCTTATGTTTGGTAGTGTATATATGTCCATGCCACTCTCTCGCTTTGTCACAGTTTACCCTTACCCCTCCCCATATCCTCAAGTCCATTCTCTAGTAAGTCTGTGTCTTTATTCCTGTTTCACCCCTAGGTTCTTCATGACATTTTTTTCTTAAATTCCATATATATGTGTTAGCATACGGTATTTGTCTCTCTCTTTCTGACTTACTTCACTCTGTATGACAGACTCTAGGTCTATCCACCTCATTACAAATAGCTCAATTTCATTTCTTTTTATGGCTGAATAATATTCCATTGTATATATGTGCCACATCTTCTTTATCCATTCATCTGACGATGGACAATTAGATTGTTTCCATCTCTGGGCTATTGTAAATAGAGCTGCAATGAACATTTTGGTACATGACTCTTTTTGAATTATGGTTTTCTCAGGGTATATGCC
>NW_006783414.1:4111722-4115751 GCF_000442215.2 Lipotes vexillifer | reverse complement strand
ATGGCTGAGTAATATTCCATTGTATATATGTGCCACATCTTCTTTATCCATTCATCCGACGGCGGGCACTTAGGTTGTTTCCATCTCCGGGCTATCGTAAATAGAGCTGCAATGAACATTTTGGTACATGATTCTTTTTGAATTATGTTTTCTCAGGATATACTTTTCTCCACACCCTCTCCAGCATTTATTGTTTCTAGATTTTTTGATGATGGCCATTCTGACTGGTGTGAGATGATATCTCATTGTAGTTTTGATTTGCATTTCTCTAATGATTAATGATGTTGAGCATTCTTTCATGTGTTTGTTGGCAGTCTGTATATCTTCTTTGGAGAAATGTCTATTTAGGTCTTCTGCCCATTTTTGGATTGGGTTGTTTGTTTTTTTGTTATTAAGCTGCATGAGCTGCTTATAAATTTTGGAGATTAATCCTTTGTCAGTTGCTTCATTTGCAAATATTTTCTCCCATTCTGAGGGTTGTCTTTTGGTCTTGTTTATGGTTTCCTTTGCTGTGCAAAAGCTTTGAAGTTTCATTAGGTCCCATTTGTTTATTTTTGTTTTTATGTCCATTTCTCTATGTATGGTACTGGCACAAAAACAGAAATATAGAATCAATGGAACAGGATAGAAAGCCCAGAGATAAACCCACGCACATATAGTCACCTTATCTTTGATAAAGGAGGCAGGAATGTACAGTGGAGAAAGGACAGCCTCTTCAATAAGTGGTGCTGGGAAAACTGGACAGCTACATGTAAAACTATGAGATTAGATCACTCCCTAACACCATACACAAAAATAAGCTCAAAATGGATTAAAGACCTAAATGTAAGGCCAGAAACTATCAAACTCTTAGAGGAAAACATAGGCAGGACACTCTATGACATAAATCACAGCAAGGTCCTTTTTGACCCGCCCCCTTTTTTTTAAGGCAGCTGAGTCTCCTTTCAAACTTCTCACACAGACCCTCACTCCGCCCCTCCTTTGGAGAAATTGAGAATCATTCCCCAACTTTCTCAAATATGCTCCCCTTCTCCCCCGATGGCCTGCCTTGCCTCTCACATTAGCCAGGTTAAACAGGCGCCATAGGGAAGAGGCTCAAACTCACCCACACTGACCCAGGCTTCCAGCGGCCAAGGCCATGGCCCTGCCCCACTGCGTGAGAAATTTTTTGTGTAGTAGCTATAAACCTTCCATTGCCTCCAAACCCGCTCAGGGATAACAGGGTGTTGGGGAAAGGGTGAGAGGTCAAACAGAGACCCTCCTGGAATCTGCCCCCTTCATTAACTTTGGAATTCTGCAGGCCAGTGTTTTCTCAAGGTTTTTTACACTAAACACTCACCCAGGAGGAGGGGACGGCCATTCTCACACTTCAGGCTCCAGCTGAAAAAGCCAGGACCTGGCTTCCTGGGATGAGGGAGGGCCAGCAGCCCCTGGGCCCCCACGGGGAGGAGCTAACACTGAAGGAGCAAATACTCAGGTAAGAACTAGAGATTCAGCGGTGTTATGGTCCTGACTTTGCAGATGATGAAAGTGAGGCTCAGAGAGGTTTAGGAACTACAGTAAGGTCACACAGCTATGAAACAGCAAAGTTTCACAACCTGGCTATGTTTTGCTCCAAAGACCGCAGTCTTCCAACAACTGCAGCTCTCAGCCAAAGGAGGGCTAGGATCTCCCAGTCGGTCCCAGGCACCCTGTGAGGTAGGATCCGGGCGCCCAGGCCTGCCACTCAAATTAGCACTGAGGCCTGTGTGTAATTCCAGGGCTGGAAAAAGCATCCAACACTGAAAACACTCCTCTGAAATGACACCCTGAAGAGTCACCAAGATGACCCCTTGCTAATGCTGCAGCCCCTGCCAAAATGCACGTGTCTTTAGGTTTTACTGTGGGTCAGAGCATCAGAGGATGGCACATAGTAAACCTTCAACAAATGTCTGCTATGCAAATGGTAAGAGAACCGGCAGTGCGAAGGTCTTTTGGATTTTCCATAAAACCCCAAAGAAAGCACCATCCATTTGCTGCTTAACAAGCCTCACATAAAGACTACATCTTGTAACAAGTTTTTTTTAGTGTTTATATCCAGGAGGAGTCTCTCACTTTCAAAGACAAACGGGTTTCCTTCATTTAGACCAAGGGGCAAATTATAGCCTGTAGGCCCTTTGCCAGTTCTTTTTTTTTTAATTAATTAATTTATTTTTGGCTGCATTGGGTCTTCATTGCTGGTGCGGCTTTCTCTAGTTGCGGTGAGCAAGGGCTACTCTGTTGCAGTGCGCGGGCTTCTCATTGTGGTGGCTTCTCTTGTTGCGGAGCACAGGCTCTAGGCATGTGGGCTTCAGTAGTTGTGGCTTGCGGGCTCTAGAGCACAGGCTCACTCGTTGTGGCTCGCAGGCTCTAGAGTGCAGGCTCAGTAGTTGTGGCGCACAGGCTTAGATGCTCCACAGCATGTGGGATCTTCCTGGACCAGGGCTCAAACCCGTGTCCCCTGCATTGGCAGGGGGACTCTTGACCACTGCACCACCAGGGAAGTCCCTATTGCCAGTTCTTATAAATAAAGTTTTATGGGAACACAGCCATGTCCATTCATCTACATACGGTCTATGGCTGCTTTCCAGACACAAAGGCAAAACTGACTAGTAGTGACAGAACTGTACAGCCCACAAAGCCAAAGATATTTACTACTCAACCCTTGAGAGAAAAGGTTTGCCAAGACTTGATTTAGACACAAATATAATCTAGTCAGTGTGTCGTGCTAACCAGGAACTCAGAACTAAACTTAATGTTCAATATTAGTAACTCACGCATCCTCAATGGTCTTTATTTCCATAGGTCTGTATGTTTTGATCCTCTAACTCCATTTTAACACTTGGTTGAAAAATAGCGAATAATCCCTGAGTGCTGATTATATGTCAGGCACTGAAGTAAAAGCCCTTCAATATGATCTCTTATTTAATTCTCACAATAAGCCCATAGGGTAGGTAATATTTATCCCGTATTTACTGAGGAGAAATGAATGGAAAAAAAAAACGAATGAATGAGTCATGGATTGATTGCATAGTGGTAATATTTACTACTTTGTAATCCAATCCCAGAGAGTAATACAGGAGTTGATTGGAAAACTTCGGTGCTCAGTAAGTAGAATAGAGTTGGCAGAGCTGAGATCAGTGGACTTTGTCAATTCGAGCAGAATTATAGGATTACAAAGCACTATCATTCCGAGATTCTTTTTGTTTTCAATCTAGCTTCAGACTGAGCTGTGCAATCGTTTCATCATGAATCTTCTGGATTTAGGGAGGATCACAGTGGACTAAACAGCACAGTGACAGAGTTACTCAGGTCAGTCTGAGGAACACTCTGTCTCCAGTGATGTGGCCAGGGCCACACAGCCAAAGTGCCACCAATCGAAGCAAGGACATGTGCTCCAAATTTAGCCCTCTGCAGGAGGGCTATGTCCACATGTTGCTACCTTAACATTTTTGCAAAACTGACCTTTTTTTAACTTACATAACTACATCCTAAGCAGTAATATCTGAAAAATCACAGGTCTCCTATGCCAATCATGGTCTTTTTCTAATTCAAGTTAAAATAAATATAAAATGATTTTTTTTAAGTTTGCCCCTCTATAACCTAGAGACACCTTGTACACCTCACTGCACTCTTGAGAACCACAGGCCAAGCAGGAGCAGGGAGGCTGAAAGCTGACAGATAGGAGGGCATGCCAGCTTCTCCGTGCTCTCCTGAGATAATCTTGGTAGTTTTCTGGATCTCTCTGAACCTCAGTTTCTTCAAGTGTAAAAGTGGGGTTCCACCCACTTCCCCAGGTTGGAAGATTAATCAAGCTTTGATAAACACCATCCATTAAGCAACCCCATGGCTGTTCAGTGACAAGCCTGGTCTCCAGACTCAGCCTGTGTGGACCCCAGGAGCCCAGGCCCCGCCATGGGAGAACAGGTCCAGGCTGCTAAGCCATCTCCAGGAATGCTGGCTGGGGTGTCCGTGGAGGGGGGGGGGGGGGGGGGCCCCCCTCCCCCCCAC
>NW_006783414.1:4107120-4111506 GCF_000442215.2 Lipotes vexillifer | reverse complement strand
CGGGGGGGGGGGGGGGGGGCAGCCCTGCATCCCCCAGACCCTCCCCCATCAACTAGAATGTGTGCTATCAATCACCACAAGGGCCTATCAGTTAATTAAATTTAAAAAAAAAAAAAGGTCGGGCATGCTCTAGCAGCAGCCTGGGGTAACAGGGCTCAAAGAAAAATGGGTTCTTCCAAGCAGCTAAAAACAGACTTGTGAGATGATATTAGGCCAAGCAGAAATGCGAACTGGCCACACAATTGGCAAAGGAAAAACTGGAGGAGCCGATGTGGACCCAGAAAATGGCAGCATAGCAGCAGCGCCAGGCCCACCAGGACCGGCAGCACCAGAGGCATCCTGGCTTACACCTGTCTTCCCAGAGTAAGTGCTGCTGCCTTCACTCCCAGGCTAGAAGAGAAATTAGACAGTCTCCCTAGCAATGAGGGTACCAAGGCCCAGAGAAGGGAGGCGATCTGCCCGAGGTCACACAGTCACTGGGGGCTAAGAAGGGAGCAGAAGTTGTGTCTCTCAGTTCCAGGCTGCGTGAACCAGCGGCTTTGGAATCAGTGAGAACTGTGTTCCGATCCTGCCTGTGTTCCCTGGGGGAGACCTGCTTTGCCTGTCTGGGCTCCCAGTTACTTCAGCACTAAAAGAGACTGTTCTAGTGCCCACCCCATAGGTCTGGTCTGGGGCTGGAATGGAATAAGGTCTGACACGTGCCCTGCACAGAACGTGGCTTAACAAATGGCGATTATTCCTACATCTGTGCCCGCAGGGTGCACCCTCGCAGACACGGGGCAGCTGCTCGGAGCAGCCAGAGAGGGGGGAAAGCGGGCATCTGCTCGCCGTGACCATTCTGTGCCTTCTGGTGCCCGAGCCCACCCACCCCCTCCCGGGAGGAGCGTGAGATAACCCAGACCACCACAATGGGGTTATTCTAGGGAGTAACTGATAAAAGGAGAAAAAGCAGGGCTGCGGGCCATGTGATAAGTGAGGGCGCAGCTCTGCAGCAGGAGGGCGCGGGGAGATGGCAGAAGACACGCGAGAGGCCTGGGAGGGCAGAAGCGGGAGGGGCAGTGCTGTGCCTCGGTGTCCCCACTCACTTGCCTAGCTGAGCCCCTCACGTCCCCAGGAAGAGCTCTGATGGCCATTGCAAGCCCAGCCCAACCTCCCAACCCTCCAAGGACCCCCAGACCCTCAAGAGCCCGCCCTGGAAGACTCCTCTCCCTGTCCTGCTTGGCCGTGGACAGCAGCGAGCACAGCAACTGTCACCAATTCCTCCCAGCAGACCGTGGACCCCTGGGGGCTGCACTGTGACCCCAACCACACCTGGTCCTGCCGCCCAGCATGGGGTCTGCTTCCTCCATACAGGGAGCACAGAGTTCTTACTGAAAGCCTGTCTCTCCCAGGTGACAAAGAGGAACCCCGACCTAAGGGCCCCAGGAGCATTCCACAGCAGGCAGTGCTACACACACACACACACACACGCACAAACACACACACAAACACAACACACACACGCACACGCACCACACACACCCCACACAACACACACACACCTCACACCACACACACAACACCCTTCTCAGCCTCCTGCTCTGCCTTCTCTTGGATAAATAACCTTGGGCAAGTTACATGGCCACTCAAAGCTCTCAACTGTAAAATGGGCACACTGCTGTCCACCGGGGGAACTGTTGGGCTGATCAAGTTACACAGATGCTCAAAAAGCGTGTCTCCCTCTAGTCTGTCCTTTTCACAGCCGCCGAAAGAAATCACCACCTGATTTCTGTGAATCACCACCTGATCTAATCAACTACGATGCAGTAAATAAGAGGCCTGCTGTGTGTTTAGGCTGTGAACAAGGCACACAGGTCTCCTGACCTCAGATTACCTTCTAGGGTGGGAGAAAGACAGGAAATCAAATACCTTGCCTAAGTGGTTATAATATCACAACGCATGGCGGAGCTGTGGACCAGGAGAGCGGGGAATAACCAGAGGGCCATTACTTCCACGAGGAGGTCAGGGAAAGCCGTGCTCAGAAGTGCCGTCGGGCCTGAGCGGAACCGGAAAGAACGCAACCAAAATCGGACCCCAGGCACCGCCCCTCGTGCCGTCCTGGCAGCCAAGTGCCAGGTGGCCCCAGGTGACCCGAGCACATGGGGCACTGGCTGTTGGAGCCGCCACTCTCCTGTGGGCAGCACAACGCTAAGGCAATATCTCTCAAAGCCACCAACCTCACAGCTGCCTGGTCAGGACAGCTTGTCAACTGCAGAACTGCCGGAGTCCTCCGTCGCTGGGCCCAAGTCCGGCCGCTCACTCCCTCACACCGATAGGAGGCTCCTTTCCCTCGCCTGCTGCTGGCCGGCCGCTCGGCCTTCCCGTGGGCTCTGGGGACGGGGACCTTTGATCAACTGTCCACGCCAACCAGCAGTTCCCAGTTCAAAGGCCAGCACGGCCCACCTGGCTCTGCTCAGAAAGACTTCCAAGGCCCAAGCAACACCCCCCCTTCCTGGAAGCCTTCCCCCAAGCAGCCGTGAGTGACCTTCCCTACCACGTGCTGACCATCTGCTGTGTGCCAGGCACGACGCTGGGTGTCGGCACGTGCACGACTATTTTGGGACCAACACCAACCCTATGAAGGACGACGATGAGTCACCCCCACTGAGTAGAGAAGGGCAAGGAATCCAGCAGTCACTTGTCCTGAGTCACTCCACAGATACGGGTTACAGATTCCAACCCAGGCCCTTTCGGCTCCACAGGCACCCAGCGGACACTCAGTTCTTGGTTTCCAGCTGTAAGGACAGAGCCAGAAAATCCTCTCCCCATGCCTACCCTCCCTGTTTACAGTGTCTGCAGTGTCTTAATTCGCCAACGATCGTGTCCTCATTCACCCTTTCTGCAGCAGGAGACGTGCCAGGCACTATACAGTGTCTTGGAGACACAGAGCCACACAGAAGAGGCCCCGGCCTTCAAGGCACGTATGATCTGGTAGATGAGGACAGACACACGAACCAGGAAAATCAGTAGAGGGTGACAGGCATGATGACAACATCAGTGACGGCTCCTTGGAGGCACCTTTCCATTTCCATCTGTCCCACACACACACACCCAGCACGATGCCAGACACACAAAGCGAGCTCATTAAATGTCAGCCCCTTCTGAGAGCCGGCCACGTGGTGGTGACCTCTCTGAAGCCCAGGTGGGTGCTGGACAGAACACGCGGGAGATACGTGAACAAGGAGAAGGTGGGCCTTACGTTTCATAGGGAGCCCCCAAGGGAGCTGGCAGAGCCCCAACCGAGCATTCCTGTCGGCAGCAAAGGCAGGAAGCTTCAGTCCTCCGTCCACCAGGGGCATCCAGGCTGCAGGAATCCGCGAGGCACTCAGCCAGGGCCTTCCTAACACCACCTTTAGCATCCAGAAATGGGGCGGGTATGTGTCATTGGAGAGAGGGCTTCCACCAGCGTTATTCCTCAGGCGGCCGAGAATCACTGTACATCCACACGGCTCAGAAAAGCCTTCAGGGAAGCTCCACGCAGCTGACAGGCGCAGCCATCACGAGGGACCATCTTTTTCATTCCTTTCTGGTCAAAAGATCAAGCCTGGGGATGGGAAGGAGAAAAATCGATCTTGTTACAATCACGGACCCAGAGCAGCAGTTATTCTTCCTTCCTTATGTTTGACCTAAGACGCTGAGAGGGGAATCACTAAAAATAAGGCCCTGCAGCTCTGACACTAAAACAGAGATGAGGCCAGAGATCGAGGGGGAGTGTCCTACAGGCACCAGAGCCCTCTCACCAAGGGAACTTTCTACTGCTTAGGGTTCCTCCTTAGGAACTATCCAAGTAGGGCAAAGGGGCTGAGGTACGCCCGTTATAAAGAGGAGGACAGAAAGTTCCAGAAAGGTTAGGTGGCTGGCTTAGGGAGTGACCGGCACAGCCAGGCCTGGCACACTGCCCTGGGCTCCCCTGCAGGGCCCAGAGGCCCCAGCTGAGGGGGTTTGGGGTCAGCTGGTAGGAAGTTGTTCTCTGTTTTCTTTTTAAAGATAACCGCAAAGCCTTGGCATCCTTCCAGGCCTTGTCCTGTGCTATGAACGTCTTCAGGGGCAGGGCCTGGGGCCTGTTCCTTTTTTATTCATTCCTTCAGCAACTGCTGAGCGCCTACCAGGTACCCAGTACTGTTATAGCTATATGGGGAGACCTTGGTATCCTAACCCGGAGTACTTAACTTACTCTAAAGATAACTGAAAAACAAACAGATGTGGGAGGGAGGGAGACGCAAGAGGGAAGAGACATGGGAACATATGTATATGTATAACTGATGCACTTTGTTATAAAGCAGAAACTAACACACCATTGTAAAGCAATTATACCCCAATAAAGATGTTTAAAAAAAAAAAAAAAAA
>NW_006783414.1:4079667-4107039 GCF_000442215.2 Lipotes vexillifer | reverse complement strand
CCCCATTGAAAAGAAATTAACCCCCAAAAAAGATTTTAAAAAAAAAAAAAAAAAAAACAGATGGATCCACAATGCTTAGGGCTTGGGGCTCAACAGCCACCTACCCACCCATGATAACAATACCTGCCCTTACGGAACAGCAGTTACCCTGCTAAAAGCTCTGGCCCCCATCTGATATAATCCCCAGCCACCCTGAGACTCCTGCCCTTATTTTCCAGATGAGGAAAGATAGCCATAGACAACTAGGAAGAGTAGAGCCCGAAACTGAGCCCAATCTGTCTCCTAAGTCCGCGCCCTGATCCGGGATGCCTACCCGAAGGGCCGTGGCTAAAACTTAGTTCCAGACATTCCCCCTGCATAGAATCCTCATTTAATCCTCACCACAACCCTATGTGTTATAGAACATTCTCATCTGACTTCAGAGATGAGAAAGCTGAGGCCCAGACAGCTTAAGCCACTTGCCCAAGGTCACACAGCTAGAAAAACCACAGAACAGGGATTTGAAATCAGGCAACCTGGCTCCAAAGCCCATGAGCTTGACCATTACGCCAACTGTCATCAACAGCAACCATTGCTGCAATTACACATTTTCCAATACTTAGTGGTATAAGACAACACAATTCATGAGCTTACAGTTCTGGAGGCCAGAAGTCCAACACAGGTCCCACTAAGCTAAAATCAAGGTGTTGCAGGCTTTCTGAAGGTTCTAAGAAGAATCCGCTTCCTTGTCTTTTCCAGCTTCTAGAGGCTGCCCACATTCCTCGGCTAGTGGCCCTTCCCTCCATCTTCCTCTATCACAGCACCTCTCAGCCCGTTTCCATCATCTCATCTCCTCTGACTCTTCTGCCTCCCTCTTCCACTTTTAAGGTCCCATGAGATTACACTGGACCCACCCAGATGATCCAAGATAATCTATCTCAAGGTCCTGAACCTTAATCTTATCTGCAAAGTCCCTTGTGACAAGTAAGGTAACATATTCACAGGTTCTGGGGATTAGGACATGGGCATCTTTGGGGGGCATTATTCCATCTATCGTTGCAACCATGCCAAAGGGCATCCATCCTCTGTGTTACTCATTCTTCAGTGACCAGAGGTCAAAGAGTGAGTCCCCTTGTTCCATTTAAACCCACCTGACACAGCTTTTAGACCCAAGAGAAAGATGGGTTCAGAAGGAAGCTTACATGTTTAAATATCAGGCCCCAAGTCAAAAGTACAGGAGAGTGGCTTACACATTAGAGTTGGAAGTCAAGCTACCAAATTTACTAGCTATGTTACTCTGGGGAAATATTTTTCTCCCTTGGTTTCCTCATCTGTAAAATGGGAGTAAATCACATCTACCCACTTCTTGGAAGTGCTGTGAGGCTGACATGAAATAACCAACATAAAGCACTCAGCATGTCGCTGGGCACACACTAAGAGCTCAGGGTCAGCCCTCATTTCACACATCAAACGGAAGCGGCCTCCCACCCGTCGAGGGCGGTCTGTCCCAGGACCCCTCACACCCGCCCCTCTTCCCTCCTCGGCTCCGGCCCAGGAGCAGCACCGCACCAGAAAGTTAGGACCGGAGTCGGGTCGGCTGAGAGGGGCTGCTTACGGCAGGAGGTGGGCAGGGATTTATGGCACCAGCCCTGGTTAATGGCAGGGGAGAGAAGGGGGCACACGGTCTGTTAAATGTTTACTGAGGCCCACAGGCAAACATGAAGCCCAGTTTGTTTTGCTGGGGGTTGGGTACATTAAAGCTCTGTCATCTGTCATCCATGGTCTGCTGGGTATTTACTGCAGCAAAGCGGCGGTCCCTGACCAGGGGCAGGGGCAGTGCTGATGTTCTCGCAAGAAGGCAGCTCTGCCACGGACTCCACCTGCGAGAACTTAGGATGCAGGGCGCTGCACACCACGGCTTCTAGGACCATCAAACAGCAACACTTCTCCCTCAGGGAGCAGTTCTGTTTCCTCTGCTAGGTGACTCCTTTTGGGTCACTTGCTCTTCCTGTAATGAATTAGCCAAAATAAAAAAAGACAGGCAATACCCAGGATTGGCTTGGCTGGGGAAGTGGAATTTTCATACAAGCTGGTGCACAGACATTCTGAAGAAAGAAAGACAAACAACCACTTCGGGAAGCTGTTTTGCATTATCCACCAGAGCTGAATATATGCTTTACATATTCCACGCTTAGGTATAAACTCACAGAAATGTGTACCGATATTCACCAAAAGATATGCTGTCCGATATTCATGGCAGCACTACTCATGACAGCCACACAACTGGAAACTACTCAACCGCCTCCCAGCAGGAGCATGGATATTAGACACACACACACACACACACACACACACACACACACACACACACACAGGAATATTACAGAGCAACGAGAATGATCTACAACCGCACGTAGCATGTGAATACATCTCACAAATGTAATTTTGAGTGAAAGAAGCCAGACACAAGGGAATGCATTGTGATGTCATTTATATTAAAAACATAAACATGTCAACCTAATCTATGCTGTTAGAAGTCAGGACAAGGTTATCTGAGTGAGGGGGGGAAGGGACAGTCAGTGACGGGAAGGGGTCAGGAGGGGGCTTCTCACACGCTGGTAGTGTTCTATCCATCCCGGTGGCGGTTACACTGGATGTCTTATCAAGCTGTTTTATATGCTTCTGATATGTGTGCTTTTTTATGCATGTAACCTCAATAAAAAGTTAAGTAACATTTTTTTTTTAATGTTTCCCATGCAAGTACGTTTGCTGGAATACTGAAGACGTGGCAACACCCGCTCAGGCCTGGGAATGGCCCCTTCTAGGTCTCTCTGCCTTGTGTTTTCATGCCCTGCTGCCTTACAGCTGACCCTGCCCCGGGGAGGGTGCTCAGGGAAACACTTCACAAATAAGCTCGCTCTGGCCTGGTGACACGGAATTTGACATGGAATTGCCCCACAAGAAAATACAGCCCCTGGCCCGATTCTCTTGGTTGAGTCTTCCCCCTCTTAGCCTCTGCCTCTGTCAGGCCCAAATAGGTCGCTCGTTCTTGACCGTCCCTACCAGGTATTTCCAACAGCTGCCCGCTGCCCGGTAGTCAACATGCTGAAGAAAAACGAGAAACAGCCTCTGCCTCTATTTCCTACCCAAAACCGAGAGAGCATCTTTCTAAAATACCAGCTTCCCCTAAAGATGGGATGCACAGAGGAGTGCTCTGGGAATAGGAAGGCTTAAGGGATCCTGGGTTGGCAGAGACTGGAATGCACAAAGCCAGGTCACGCAGCCCCCCGCGCCGACACTGGGAGAGAAACAGTGTCTCTGACAGTGATGGTGGGAGCCGGAGAGTGTGTCTCCTAGTGGGTGCCTGGCTGGCCTCCAAGCCCTCTCCCTGCTTCTGGGTCTCCTGGACTCCGTGTGTATGTTTTCCCTCTCTTGCAGCAGTGATCAGTCAGAGTGTTAATTTTAGTAGGAGCAAGAGTCAGCAGATGCTGACCGCGCCACCTCTGAAAGCTGCCGGGGCGGGGAGGGGGGCCAGCTGTGGGGAGGAGGGACCGGTTCCCCAAGGGGAGGATCCAGTCGGTAAAGCTCGCACCATCTTAGCTGGCCTCGCTCTCTCTCGGGTACGCAAGACTCCATCAACACGGATGCTACCAAGCAGGTGTCTGCTTCAGCTTTTTCTGAGGAAGGGAGTGGCGGCAATTTCTCCAGCCGTGTCCATATTATTTCTCAGTGATACCTCGAGAGCTGGGGCCTGCCTAACCTGGGGAGATAAATCAAGCAGATTTGTTCCCAGGGAAAGCGGCAGCTGTCCGACTGCTGGCTGACTCTATTTTTGCTTCGTTTCAGTTTCTCCCCAGTGTGTGCTGGGATGACACGGATCAGCTGCCTTGGAATTTCCAAGCCTTCCAGCCCATGCTCCCCCACTCCCCCGGCTCCCACTCGCCCAATTCCTCAATCAGGGGATGGGGGCTCGGGGGCCAGATAAACCCGGGTGGGAATCGCAATGGGGCCGGTCGCTCGCTGGCCACGGGCACAGCCCTTAGGCTCTTTGGAAGTGTTTCCTCACCTGTTGAATGAAAACGAGGAATCGAAATGCATGTCCCCTGGGGTTCGTTTGTGGAGGAGACTGTATACAAGATGCTCAGTGCCCAGACCTGCCCACGGGGGCTCCTGACTCAGCAGAAAGTCAGCATCACCTCAACCATCCTGATCAGCCAGTACTGTTGCTTGGGAGACGCAGACTGAGCCCCGCCCCGCTCACCAAAGTCAGCAAGGGACTGAAGTTCCTCTGCTCTGAACCATCTAAGGCCAGGTACCTCCACCTCCACCTCCACCGATTAGAGCCATTCTTCAAAAATTCTGACATTCGGGTCCAGCCAGGCTCCCGGAGACCTGCACAGCCCTTGAGAACTCAGCAGAGGTTCAATAAATGTTGGCTGGAATAGTAAGTGACTAATCATAACTGCACATTGAATGCTCACAATGTCAGGCATGGTGCTAGGAGCTGGAAATCACATCAGTCAAGAAAGACAGGATCCCTGCCTTCAGGGAGCTTTCAGGCTACACCAAGAGACCCAGAGATATGAACGGGCAGATGGTGCATGGCCGTAATCGGATATGCTGGTGATGGCCGGGTACCCATGGCAGGGTAGTGGGTGCTCGGCAGAGGAGAGGCTGGACCACGCTGAATGTGAGAGGCCCCAGCATGTCAGAGCACAAGAAACCTTGCAAATAATCTGGTTCCTCACTGAACAGCTGAGAAACAAGGCCCAGAGAGGTAAAGTGACTTGCCCAGCGTGGCCTAGCTAAGACCTGTGCGATGCAGAATAAGAAGCACATCTTGGGCGAAAAGGGTGGGCTGGGCACACGATGCCTGGGAGAGGCACTGCTCCTGAAGCCAGCGTGACGAGAGGCCTGGCAGAGCAGGGCCATACCACTGCAAGCTCGCTCTAAGGGTGCTGGTTGTCTTACGCTGTGTAACCTCAACAGTGCTGTGAGGTAAAACTCGTTTTCAAAAGGGGACACTGGCACACAGCAAGCTGTACGCCCAAAGCCATGCGGGAGTCGGAGACCCTGAGATAGGAGCCCTGGCGCTCTGCCTCCACAGCCCTTTTGCCTAACCACTAGGCTGTCCTGCCTTAGAAGGGGGATATGGAGGGAAAGACCGGGGGGCAGGGTGACAGGATAAGAAGGTTCTGGAAGACAGAGTTGGGGAGGGCTCTTGGGAGTTTGCTCGCTAGAAAATGCAATGAACAGAGACTCCCGAGGCATCAGTATCCACTGCCAGGAGCTGACCAGAACGCGCCGACCCAGTGACCTGTCGGCGGGTCCCGGGCTTTGCTCTTTTCCCGAGGTAAGTGTCTCCTGTTGCCCACAACGTGCTGCTCCAGAAGCTTCCTCGTCAGAGTGGGACGTTTGCCCATCACATCATTCCCACCAGGCTCAGGGATGACAGGGTGGGAGTGCGGCAGTGGGTCTCCCCAAAATAACTGACCCCTGACTGCTTCTCCCCACCTGCAGGTGAGAAGACAAATGGTCCTGGAGAAACCTGGGAGCAGCGCCCACCCAGGTAGAATGTGATGGCACCGCACTTGTTACACACTGTCTGTCCTACAGACCCACCTGTTTTGGGGGTACAGCTGTCTTGACTACAGATCCCTGGGATTACTTCACAATAGCTTTCTTTTTCATTAACTAGACCAGACCAGAGAGAAATAGCACCAGCAATTATAAGAGAGAGAAAGAGGCAGGCAGACAGACGGATGGATGGAAAGACAGACAGCAGCGTGGGCGGGAGGGAAGCCGTGCCCAGCAATGACCAGCGTTTTACAGACAAACAGACTAGGGTGAGAATTCTAGCTCCAGTGCTTACCAAGCAGCTGTGAAACCTTGAACTTCAGTTCTCTGAATCTGCTTGCCTCCCTGCAAAATAGGTCCTGCCTTGCACAATTAGGTGGGAAATTAGAATTAACCTATACAAGCCCTTACACATAATAGGTCCTCAATAAAAGAAAACCTTCCATTTAATCAGCTCACCTCCATGATCCTTTACACCCTGAAGGTGATTAAGACACTGAAATGAACTGAGAAAGCCATGAACACTTTCCTTCTACAAATGACAAGCCTTCAAAGCCTTTTTTTTTTTTTTTAAGTTCCTTCTGTTTGCTTTTGCTCCTAAAGAACCACAGGGAAAGGTCAGCAAAGACCCGACTGTCAGTCAAATCCCAGGAAGAAAGGGGACAAAGGGCCACGGAACTGAGCCACCCAACAGTGACTAAAGAGACAGTTCTTTACAGGACAGCAGAACTCACCCTTGAAGACTCCAAAGAGAGAAGCTCTAGGACGCATTATGTTCTCCAAGAAAGTAACTCTGAAGGAGAGTCAAGATTTCACACCCTGCCTGCAAAGAGCTTCAAATCTCATTAAAGCAACGGGGCTACGGGAAATAAAGAGTCCACTGAAGGACTGAGCCCACAAACTGCAGTGGACGTGCTCCAGGACCTCAGGGAGCCCTGCGCGGGATTGGAGCTGTTTTCATGGACGGATCACGAGCAGCCTGAGAGGTGTACGAGTTGAGTAGAGAGGAAAAGAGGCTCAGGGTGGCGGGAGCGGCAGAAGGAGGAAGACGAGAAACAGCGTTTATTAGTCGCCAGTCACAGGAGAGGCCCTTTTTAATTACCCCATTTAATCCCCATTAATGCTCACAACCCCAGAGACAGGTCTCAAACCCCCAAATTACAGAAATGTCAGCATGGAGAGGAAAGGCATCTTGCCCCATGTTGCACAGCTCTCAAGGGGTGGAACTGAACTCGGGACCATCAGACTACAAGCCTCCTCCAGATCTATCACGACACGGAAACCCTGGCCTTGCTTTAGGATTTGGGTCACGTTCCCAGCACCCTGAGCTCCCAGGCTCTCGGGGGCTGGGGACTGACTTCCTCCGCATGAGCTCGTTTCCTCAAAGCAGAGCTTTCCACCCGGCAACCCTGCTGCACCTTCCCTCCCCACCCCATCCCACGGCTCCATACATCCCATAATCATCACCTTTATTCCAACTCCTCTTATTACCTGGATTAGCTGGGCTTCCGGGGAGGTCACGATTGTGACTTTGGAATGCATTTCTGACTTTCACGGAAAAGGTCTTTCCTTCAAGTCACATGGGCACGTTTCACTAAGTAAACTCGGGGGGCGAGCTGCCTGCCCACTGGACACTGGGTAAATCCAAAGTGGCAATGGTGGGACAGGAGGCAGAGATGACAGAACAAAAATCCAGCAGACTGGGTGTGAGGTTCGGGAAGTGATCACCGCTGTGCTGTCACCCCAGCGCTCCATGGAAGAAGGGAGTAGTTTAAAACATCCAGTGACTGACAAAGGAAGCGGAGCGGCTTGCACCTGCCTCTCCTTCCCCTGCATCAAAGGCAAGCCCCTCTTCCACCCCATCCCGTCGGCATCCGGGGTCAGGAGACAGAAAGTACACGGGCAACAGGAACATTATCAAGGGAAAGAAAGGAGACAGAGGGAAGGAAGGTAGAAAAGGAGGAAAAGAAAATTTTAAAATAAGCAGCAGAAATTCAAACGCATTAAAAAACATATCAGAATCGTAGTCCAGATAAAAACCCTGACTTGGGGAACGTAAGTCTCCAGAGCTCCGTGGGAACTGAGTGGCATGGCATCACAGCATCCATAGCAAGTCAAGTTCAACATCGCACACACGCACACACGCACACGCGTATATACACACACACGCACACGCACTGCTGTGTGTGGGGTGTACGTGAATCACTCCATATTTACCAAGTGCCTTCACGGTGTGAGTTTCAGTACTAGGCTCCCAAAAGGTTTCTCTGGGCCAGTGGGTCTCACACCTGAGTGTGCCTAAGAACGACCTAGGGGCTTGTCACAATACAGACCCCCCCCCCCAAGGCCACCCACAGCAATTCTGACCAGTAGGCCTGGGGAGGGGTCTACTCTATAGGTCCCTCAGGTGACAAAACAGCCCCCCCCCCCCAAGGTCCACCCACAGCAATTCTGACCAGTAGGCCTGGGGAGGGGTCTACTCTATAGGTCCCTCAGGTGACAGACATGCAGGGTGATAGTGATGTGGGGCGACACTGATGCAGGATTATACAGTGATGCAGGGTGGTATGTGATACAGGGCGATAGTGACACAGGGTGATGTAGAGATGCAGGGATGCCACAGGGCTCACTGCAGAAGCTCTCTTTCTGGAGGCTAACTGCTCTCTCTTCAGTGTGAGGCCTTTGAGATAAAGTGAGGCTGTGAGTGGTTGTTGCTGGGAGGGAGTGAGGGGGTTACCCTTACCGAGCACCCTTCTGGGCCAGCCACGAGCTGGGCTCCTGGGGCTCAGGGTCTCGCTTTGCGCCCACCCACCCCTCCGAAGCAGCTACTGATGCATCTCACAAGTGAACAGCTAAGGCTCACCGGGGTGGCCCGTCCAAGGTCACCTAACTCGGAAGTAGAACTGGAAACTTCCTTTTGTCTCCGAGGGGGAAAAGATAAAAAGGAAAAGGATACACTCTAAATCCTGAAAACGTGGAGTGGTTTAGAGGAGAGGGAGGAACTGGAAGAGGAAAAAGGAAAAGGAGAATAGATGCCTGAGCGCTTACTCCTCACGACGCCTGGCTGGAGCGCTTCTAATCCTTTAGACGGGCTCCAGGGAGCATGCAGCCCCAGCAGACCCCCCTGGACCCCACAAACCATAGCAACGGGACGAGAAACAGATCTCAGAGGGTTCAGGAGGGGACGCTGTGCAGCCAAAACACTCTGATTTCTCCCCCAGTCACCACAGAAAACTCAGTACAGCTCACAACACATCTCATCAGTTGCTGCTTCCTCTTACAAACACACAGGCACCCAAAGGGTCACGTCGAAAGAAACCCGCACGTTGAGCGCCCAGCGGCACCTCAGCATAAGCCGTGAGAAGGACGAGGACCTTCCTTTGAGGGTGAACAGGATCATGGGACACATCTCATCATTTTGCTTCTCGGTCTCAAACCTGCAGGATGACAGTCAATTGCTTCACAGTCAGTCTGAAGGTAATGCCCACGGCTAACATTTACCGATTGTCTTCTAGGCAGCACACACCTCAAATTGGTGTATTGAAAAAAAAAAAAAAATGCAAAATCTATAACACGGGTGGCAATAAACCGAGCTGGGATTGAGGTCCCAGGGTCCCAGCTCTTAAAGTTTCAACTTTGGCTACAGACACCCCTGCAGTCTGAGCACACTGGACATGTCACTCACTGACTCTCCCCTGGGCCTCTGCTTCTGCCATCTTTCCAACTGCTCAGCCTTCTTGGTGAACTTCTACTCATCCTGCAAAGCCCTTTCTCTCACTGTGCCTTCCCCAATTGTCTCATCATCCCCCTGTGACTTACAGCTAAATCCACTGCTGCCCTTCCCCAGCGCTCCCACCGCATAAAGGCAGACACCATATCAATCCAAATCCCAAGCCTGTCACCTCTGGCCAATTTGCTCCGGCACAGTGACCCAATATGCAGAACTGGCATACCCTAAAAGCACACAGGCCTTATTCTCTCCACGGCCCTAACCCCACGCTGAGCTGCCATCATTTGTATCTGAGCTTTCTCCATTACAAAGCTGTGGGTAAGCAGCTTGAGGATAGCAACTATGTTATCCTTAAATTTCCCAGAACCCAATCCTGCAGCTGCTTAGCAGCTAGTAGCTGCTCAATTAATGCTCACGCTGGAGAGTCATCCACTGAGCATTTACTGCAAACCTACTGTGTCAGTCACTGTGCCTGGCCAGAATGATGGAGACTGTTTTTTAACGGAGAGAAGGCAAAAAGATTCCAAAGGAAAAGTGAACGGTGCTGAATCACCGATTAACGGAAGGAGTAGAGCAGAGAGATTCTGGAAGGGAAACATCCCCTTGGAGACTCAGGCTCTGGAATCACAACAGCCCACTTGCATCCTGTCTCCTTACTCACTGTGCACACCAGGAGGCTTATTTATTAGCATTTTGAAGCTTCACCTTCCTCCGCAGAAATTAACACCTGCCCTTATGGGGCTTCATAGGGCCCTATAAGGCCTTCATAGGGCCTTCAGAGTGGCTGCTGGGAGGATAAAATGAGATAATGCAGGCAAAGTGCATGGCAGGGCCCGCACACACAGAAGGTGCTCAGCACGTATTAGCCATTATTACCAGCTCCAGCAGCTCAGTAACTGAAAGGCAGCCAATGGTTTCTCAGCAGCCAAGAACACACCTGAATGACAGACATCATTCTTCACACTTCCAGAAATCCAAAGGTATCTCCCTTCCGTTCATTTTCCAAATTAGCTAACGATGAGAAAGTGGTGTCCTTCAGGCAATTCAAGGCGCCAAGTACACACACCTCGTGCTCACTGAAGTGTGTGTCGTGGGCACCTTCGAGAGTCTGCAAAGAGGAGCGTGCATTTGGCCGGAACCTGCCCGGACTCCCTCCAAAACCCTCAGGGGGACACGCCTGGAGCCAGAGGCAGGCCCAGGTCTTGCGACACCACAGCCGCTCCCAGCTGGACGCCTGAGGCTCCACTGTCCTTGCCTAACCGGGGTGGGCAGGAGAGCAAAAGCCAGCCACCCGTGCAAGCGAGAGGACAGGGCAGGGGAGGAGACGGCGGGCGGGCCCCGTGCAACAGGTCAGAGAATGGATACTCTCACATGTCTGGATTCCTTGAAGATCAGAAGCAAGGGGCAGGGATGGGGACAAAGAACACTTATTGAACCCACAAAGGACCAATGACAGCCCTGGACAGAATTTCATCAAACGTCTCCTGTAACTCTCACGAAGTACCTTGGAGATGGCAGGACTTTTCCCTCATGTGAGACCTTTAAGAAACTGAAACAGTCACGGCAGGATTCCAAGCCGGGGTTTTTCTGACTCCTTTCGTTAGGTTCTCTGCCAAACGACAGGGATGACATTACACGGGAAGGTCACTTCCTCCTTTATACGTTTCTGTAAGTTTGTGGAGGCCATTTTTCAACAAGCATATATTAATTAGGAAAAGAATTCCAGATGTTTTGCTGGGTTTTGCTTCTGAATCCATTATCTGGTGCTACAATTTGCAGATATTCTTCTCTGGGTGCCAGAACAGTTCCTGGCTGTAGGTCCAAAAGCACCAAAGAACTGTATCTTAATCATTTCTTTCCATGACCCATGCTGAGGGGGAGTCACACCCTGTAACTGATCTGAGGGACTCCGCCTTGGGACAGATAAAGCCTGGGGTCCCTGGGTACCCGGAGTCTAGCACATCCAGCCCCCAGCAACAAGACTTAAATCAGAGATGCAATCAGCTTCTGTGGTGTGAAGCAGCAGGTAGCTGGGCAGGGCTGATCTGAACCAACCTGGCCCTGCCACCAACGCCCGGACCTCATGAGCCAGGACTGGGAAGGAACAAGGGCACAGGCATGAGGGAGCATGCGGGCTCTTCCCCAGCTCTGGGAAAAGGCCATGAACCCAAAATAACCTGAGACCATGTTTCCTAACCTGTGAGACAGGATTGCTGTGGGGATGGCAGAAGCTAAAATTCAATGCTTCCCCAAAACTCTTTCACCCCAGTGACCTGCATGACCAAACACAGGGGCGGCGAGACACTGGAGAATTCCCAGTGTAGGAGAATTCCCCTCTGCCCCTTAATGTTTATTTGATTACGAACGTGTTGATATCCACTGCCCCTCTCCCATTTATCCTGAGGTTGCCATCCCCTGGGAGCACTCCTGGGTGTCCATTCAGCAGAAGGGCACTTATATACGCTAACACAGGCCACAATGCAGATGGGTGGTACCTGCTATGCAGCGTCAATTTCCAACGCCCTCTCTTCCCTCGTGGTGAGCCTGAAAAAGCCCCCATCTAGCAATAACCATTCCTCTTCACTGCATATTCCTGCTTTGCTCTCGCGATTTTTTTTTTTTTTTTAATTTATTTATGGCTGTGTTGGGTCTTTGTTGCTGCGCGCGGGCTTTCTCTAGTTGCGGCGAGCAGGGGCTACTCTTTGTTGCGGTGCGCGGGCTTCTCATTGCGGTGGCTTTTCTTGTTGCGGAGCACGGGCTCTAGGCGCGCGGGCTTTAGTAGTTGCGGCACGCAAGCTCAGTAGTTGTAGCTTGCAGGCTCTAGAGCACAGGCTCAGTAGTTGTGGCGCACAGGCTTAGTTGCTCCACGGCATGTGGGATCTTCCCAGACCAGGGCTCGAACCCGTGTCCCCTGCCTTGGCAGGCGGATTCTTCACCACTGCGCCACCAGGGAAGTCCCTCACTATCATTTTTTTCTCGTGGAGGACATAGACAGGGCATGGCTACTCGACCCACCTACAAGATGATATGGAAGACAGTCTAAAAGGAGAGAAACTGATCCAGCATTTTATCCTGTGGGCTTCCTGCATTCCCCAGTCACCGGACAGAGGAGGAAGGGGACAAACAGCGGGGAGACGAGACTCCAGTGGTTACAGGGTTCATAGGGAACGCGGCACGCACAGCAACACTACTCCTCTCTTTGCAAACAATAGTAATAAATGCTAACATTCTGGGGGCACCAACCACTCACCAGGGCTCTACGAGCATCATCACGTTTAATCATCACCATGACCCAGGATGGGTTTGTACTTTACGAATAAGGTTACCGAGGTCCAAGGATGCTAAGCCACTTTCTCAAAATCCCATAGCTAGTACGTGGGAGAAGGAGGTTCCTTTAGCTAAAGAGGATATCTGTGTGGACAGCTCAAGAGCACCTAGAGCTGCGGCCAGGGAGCGCACAATGAAATCACCAGCTTCACCGCATACTCTGCCTTTCCTTCATTCAGCAAACATTTACCAAACGCCTGTACCTAAGGGAGAGAGCTCTGCCCGTCCTTCCGGCCACCTTCTCCTCACCTCCTCCTTCAAGAAGGGAGGCTGGGGCTTCCCTGGTGGCGCAGTGGTTGAGAGTCCGCCTGCCGATGCAGGGGACGCGGGTTCGTGCCCCGGTCTGGGAGGATCCCACGTGCCGCAGAGCGGCTGGGCCCGTGAGCCACGGCCGCTGAGCCTGCGCGTCCGGAGCCTGTGCTCCGCAACGGGAGAGGCCACAGCAGTGAGAGGCCCGCGTACCGAAAAAAAAAAAAACTGACAAACGTTCTCAGACTTTCGGGTCATGGAGTTACAAGGAACTGTACTATAAAACCAGGTCCTCAAGCTCTCGGGGAAACCAGGAGGGAGGCTACCTTAACAGAACACAGCTGCCATTGTCTCACATGGGCTTTGTTCCTCTGACTTTCGATGTTAGTCAAACGCTATAAAGCTTAATACCCAGTAATGAGACTCAAATAATTAATGCTTGATAGCATTAGCAACATCCTGTTATTTAATAATAAAGAATAATAATGTCAGCTTCAGTGATTTACTAATGAGTGCTTAAATAATTAATTTTAAGATGTAATATGCAACCTGCAAGTTTGTTAACTCATTCACTGGACTTCCTCCCAAACCTGGCCCACAGGCCTCTGGTCACTCTCATCACTGCCGTCAACACTGTCCTAAGTTGCTTACAACTAAACTCCGTCCACCAGAAGCAACTCCAGAACAACAGCAGAGTATGCCCTGAAGACACTTCCTTGAGGCAGTGCCTATGGGAGGGTTTGGGGAAATTTTAAGCCATTCTTAAAGTCTAGTAAACTTTTCAAAAGGAAAGAGATGCCACGAAAAAAATTGACATGTGAAGAGGAAGTAAGGCCAGGATGCACGAGTATATATGCAAGGACCATTTTGTTAAAAAGAAACTGATTCAAATTATGGGCAATTCATATAGTTAAATGAACTATGATACATCTATACTATGCCCCAAATTCCGGAAATACTGAGAGTATTTATTTCTGGGTGGCAGAACTAACATTTTTAATTTTCTGCTTTTCAGAGAGAAGGTCACAGACCCTGAAGCAGAGCTGCCTGGTCATTTCCAGGAAGCGACCCGGTGCCCTCAGCCCATCACCTAACCTCTGTGCCTTGCAGCACCATCTCCCAGGGCTGCCACGGGATGAAACTAAATGAGTTAATATTTGCCAAGGGCTTAGAACAGTTGCCTAGTTTATAAGAAGTGCTACATAATTCTTTGCCAAACAAAGAATTATTTTATAATAAGGAGAAAACGTTATTATTTTACAAGTCAAGGAAAAATCTATCGGTGGATGAGGACAGTATCGCAGAAACCCAAATATAATGCCATTGGGACTATGTCATTGCTTCTTTCCTATATTTTCCTTTCCTAATGGTTTGCGGTGGACCTCCCACCCTCAGTGAAGGCATCGTTTAGATTCACCAGGAAACAGCACAGGGTGATTTGATCAGGGGCGGGGGTAGATGACCTGGGACCTCTGGCACATTCACATCAAAGGAGATGCCCCAGGAGGGGTGACAGCTCAGAGCACCTCCGTTTCATGACTTAGGACTCCCCAGGCCCCTTTTCCACTCTCCCCAAGCATCCCGATCCCCCCAGCACATCTGCATAAAAAAAATGAGACTGTATAGCCTCAAGGGCAGGCCTCCGAGTTCATTTTTCACCTGGAGCCCAGGCCAGCCGAGAGGGCATTACCATCCCAATGGCCCGGCCTTCGCCAGAGAAGGAGAGGAGAGAGGGCTGGAAATGCAGGGAAGTAAGTGCTGGCTCAGCAAAGCCCTCCCAGCGGAGCGTCCTCCACAATCGCTCATTGTCATTCCGGCCAGGTGTCTGCAGGCCGCCGGCCAGCCCCAGGATTCGGCAGCGGAGATGGGGGCGGTCCAGGCAGAGGAGCTGATGGGTCGGGTTTGCATATAAAAGAGCTGCCAGAAAGCAGTCTTGGCCCCCCACAAGACTTGTCCTTCCCACAGCTGAGATTCTCCCGCTTCACCTTCCCTGACAACTTGACCTTGGCTGAGGCCAAACACAAGCCCGGGCAGCATCCCCAGCCATTCCTCACATTCTGGGTGACCCAGCCAGCTGCTCCAGCCAGCTCTGGAGCAGGACCGAGGAGGGCACCTGAGGCCAGCCCCAGCCAAGCCAGGACCGGTGCAGAAAAAGAGCCACTCATTCGGGACAGCCTCACCCTTCAGGGGAGCGGCCCCACTCCACCCCAGTACCCGTCAGGCCCAGGTGATGATGACCCCGGCGCTGTCCTGGCTTGGCTTTAAAGAGGCGTTTAATGGCATCCTATACACTGAACCCACCCCTGACAGACACACACACACACACACACACACACACACACACACACACACAGTATTAGTGAGAAAACCCCTCACAGACACAATATGACTTCTTAAATGGCCTCACTGAGGCAAGGCTCGGGACCTGCATTCCAAGAGTGGGACCGCCAGGGGCCAGGGTCACCTCCATCCAGCCCCCACTGCTGCCTGAGAACCCATTCCTGTGGGTCAGGGCAGGAAAGCAGACAGGCAGCGGGGCTGCCGGCCACACACCCTGGACAGGCAGCTCAGCAGGGCCCCGGCAGGAAAGACTGAGAAGGTGCCGGGCCCTGAGCCTAGGCACAGCCAACCTGCTGGATGGACGGGCTCATCACCTGAGCCTAGTGTGCACCTGTTGAGCACTCCTGAGATGCTTTAAGAAATACTCTAACAGACCGACAATTAAAACTTAAAAGAGCAGGGCAGGACGGGGAGAGGTCCCTCCCAGCACCTAACGCACCGTTACTCCATTCTTCCCAAGCTGCCAGAGCCAAAGGCTGGGCTGTCAGAGGGAGAGGTGGTGGGCATTTGGCATTTACACAAGCCCTTATCACACGGATCTCAGCACACCTGCTTAGCCAAGCCTTCCCTGCCAGGTCACCAGGCAGGCCTCGGCGGACCCAGTCACCGATGATCATGCCCAAATACAGGGTTGTCTGCGAGTGCCACACCCCAAAGGACATTCCCCTCTGATGGTCCCCAGCTCCCAGCACCCCCCCCCAGGAAACAAAGGGTGGCCAAAAAATGCTTTCTCCATCACATTAGCTTCCCAGGGCTGTCGGAACAAATTACCACAAGCTCCATGCCTTAAATGCAACACAAAAGAACTAAATACAGTTCTGGAGGTGAAAAGTCCAAATGGGGGCTCACTGGGTTGTCAGCAGGGCGACATTCCTTTCTGGAGGCTCTGGGGCGGGGGAATCCCTGCCTGACGTGTCTTCCACCATCTTCAAAGCAGCAATGTTACTTCTCACATCACGTCACTCTGACCTCCTCCTTGCCTCCCTCCTCCACTTTTAAGGACCCTTGTGATGACACTGGACCCACAGCAAAATCCAGGATAATCTCCCTATATTAAGGTCAGCCTTCATTCCACCTACAATCTTAATACCCCTTTGGTCACATAACATGTAATATTCACAAGGATTCGGATGTGAATGTCTTCGGGGGGCAGGGGGTAATTATTGCATTATCCTCCCAACTACATCCATATCTATGTCAGGCCCCAGGCTGCTCTGTGCCTGAAAAGCCCCCAGAAAAGAAGCTTCACAAAAAGAAACCCCACAAATCGCTACCTACCCCCTCCCCCATGGAAAAGCCAGGCCAGCCCTGATCCCAGTGGCTCTTCGATGGTTCCAACCACCGCCCATCCCGAGGGTCTTCATCCAACCTGTGGTGCAGTGACCGCCCCCCCCCCGCTACGCCCACTTCACGGGTGAGGGAAGAGTGGCAAGACACGCACCCAGGGTCATTCAGCTCCAAGGAGCGGGCCTGGGAGTGCAACGTGGGGTTCCAGCCCACACAGACCCCAAGGTCTCAGATGTGTCCCGGACTTGCGAGTTCAGCCTCCTAGCAGGATCCCTTCCAGCACGGGGGCAGCCTCGCCACTTTCGTCTGGTGCTCTGGTGGCCCTGAGGACCTCCAATTTGAGTTCTCACTGACTCTGCTGAGAATTTCCCAATGTTAGCAATTTTCTGACACGTTCAACGTGTGTCAATTACGGAAGCGGGAGGTGGATGGGGAGAACAAAAGTAAAGGCAACATCCACCGGGCACTTGCTAAGTGCCAGGAACAGGCATCCAGTCACTGCATCTGCCCACAAGCCCTGAGAGTAGGTCTAGTTAGTTCCACTCTCCCGAGAGGAGGCTGGGTCTCCCGGAGATGGGTATCAAGCCCACACTCACAGAGCAGGGGATTGGCGGCACCCTGATTCCAATTCCAGCTGGCAGGCTCTCTCCCCTCCAACCAGAGACCTCCCCCAGCCCTGGCCACCCAGGAACCAAGCATTCCAACCTGCACGGAGGTTACCCGACCACCCTGGAGACTTCCTCTCCCTCTCCCTCTCCCTCCCCACCCGCACTGCCAACCCCCAGGCCACCTGCGGTTCCTCCTGCCAGCAGGACGGGCCCTGGAGTGGTGGAACCAGAGTTCTCCAGTGGTTTCATACCTCTGCTCATGACGACGAAGCTTCTTTCTCCTTCCACGGCAGGCCCGAGGAAGCCACATGGAGTACAGGACTTGGGTGTAGCCAAGCAGAGGGTACAGCTGGCTGTCACTGGGCACTCACCTAGAAGCCAGTCCCAACACTTCCCCTAGGATCATACTCTGTCCTCAATGAGCCAAAACAACCCAGAGGGACTGACGCCAGCGGGGCGCAGGGACAAGGCCCTGCCATGCCAGCCGACCTTTGCTCTGCTCACCCAGACATCAAAGCCAAGCTCTGGCCACAGATGCAAAGGGTCCTGGGAGATCCAGCTCAAAGGTGGCCCAGTCAAGCTCTGGGTCAGCCATATCCACACAGGTCATTTTACCACGCTGGGTATCCACTTCCAAGCCCTGCACGAGGGGCTGAGGGAACACATACAATGCAATAAGAGACAAGGTCCCTGCCCTGGAAAAGATTTGAGTCTACAGAAGGAATGTAAACAAATGTTCCTAAACCATCCACTACGTTAGAAACTGCCACCAATGCTGTGAAGGAGATGCCAGCTCAACCCCCATGAGCAGTGAATCCGGGGGTTCCAGGGTGGAGGTCTTTGAAGAGCTGATGTTTGCAATGACACCTGAAGGGCAGCAGGACTTTTTATTTTGCTTATGAGGAAAGGAAGGAAGAGAGAAGAAAGAAGCTCTCTGGCAAATACCGCTTAGGAAGGAATATTTAAAATTGGCAACAGCCCAGATTAATGAGACAGGCCCCCCTGCATTCATTTGCAAAGCACGGTTTTGCTACCATAATCAGATGCAGATTTGTAATGAAATGTACCCACAGAAACGAAGGCGTCATTTCCTTATGCCTAACAAAGAGTCCAGTGGGACTCACCAGTGCCCCATCCGCAAAATCCGCAAGTTAGTAGAGACAGATCTTACCACTCTATGAAGAAAAAAGCCCCTGCTAAACACGCCAAAGGAAATGACCAATTGAGAAAACACAAGTAGGCAATACACATGAAAAGCTGGTCAGTCACAGCAGTGGTCAAAGAAAAGCAACAAGAACACGGTTTTATTCTGGGTGTTTGCCGATCACAGAGCTCCACACCCGCCATGGGGTCCCTTGCGTGAATTAAGATGCTCACACTTCAGAAGGCTGCCTCAGTAACCCCTAGCACCGTCTGCGGAGTGGCTATGGGTGAACTGTACCTGGAAAGTTATGCCGCACTGTATCAAGACTCCATAAAACTCCTCAAACCTTTCTGGGGGGCTCTGCCAGGAAAACAACCCGAGATGTGTGAAAAGGTTCGTGCATTATACCCGGCAAAGCAAAAGGAAATACGAATGCCCAGCAGAGTCCTAACTTGGCCAAAGATGACAAGGACAGCAATACCGGCAGCACGTGCTCTGTGCCGTCCTAGATGGGGCACCTGGACGAACTTTCCTCACCTCTCCTTCACATCAACCCCACGGAGAAAGGGCTGTGATTATCCTCCTTTTACAACAGGTACATGATGGCACGTGGGAAAGCTGCTCAAAACAAGTTTTCACAACTGAATGACACTGGGAAAGGGTCAGGATGTAATGTGAAGTGAACAAGGTCGAGATATGAAACCATCGTGAGCGGGAAGCAAGAGAGCCAGACGGTAAAAGAGCAACTATCACGGAGCATCAGGATGATCTGTCACCTGTATTTTCCAACATTTCTACAAATAAGCAAGCTCGGGGCGGGGCGGGGGCGAGGTTTGTTTTCCTGTTAATTCCCCCTTGATTCTGAGACTGGGGCTTGAGTGAAGGTGGACCTGAAGGGGGAGACTCAGAGCTATTCTGCCAGGACACGGCCCACCTCACCCCACTGGGGCACGTGCTTCTCACGGCAGCTGCTAACTCACCAGGCCGATGACTAGAACTATGGACAAGGGCAAGGATACAAAAGGAACTCACTTCTGGAAAGGACAGCAAAGGAAGTGAACTAATGGCTATCAGGAACATACTGTGTGCTGGGCACTAGGGTGACAAGGCAAAAAAGATGTAATAAACATCTGCAGGTGGATCCCTGGCCTGAGTCCATCCACGCCTTACAGTTCTATCAATACATAGCAAGGTCTGGGGACCTCCATACTCACCTCTGCCTCCTCTCCCTGACCCTCATAGGCCTCGAGAACCACGTCATCCTCTGAGACTCAATTCAAGCAGTTCTCCAGCGAAACCGTCCCTGGGCCACCCACGCTGAACCCTCACTCCCCGCCATGCTCCAGTGTACCCCTGTTAGTACTATTACAGCACCTACCTGACTGTGCTATGAGGACTTGGTTATATGCATGGCTTCCCACCAGAACGTGACCTCCTTCAGAATAGGGACCTTGCTGGCTCTTAGCCATCTGTGCATCTCCAGAGCCAGGCACAGTGTCCCATGCATCGTAGGTAGGCAATGACTATTAGATGGCTGGGTAGCTGGGTAGGAGGATGGCTGGATGGAAGGGTGCCTGGATGGAGTGGAATATATACAAGGATGGTTGGAAGAAAAAAAGGCACGGAAGGGTGGAAGGAAGTGTAGAATTATAGATGGAAGAACAGATAGAAGCATAGAAGAAAGGAGAGAGGGAGGTAAAACCATCAGAAAGAGATGAAGTAAGACATTTCTGTCTTTGGGATGCCACTCTGGATATGCCACTCTGCCACAGACAAGAAGGAAGGCGAGGTTACATTTCCACAGTGGCATCCAAAGTTCACATTTTGCCTGTGGGTCATCGACGGCCATCAACATGTTGCAATGGGAAGGGCACTCTGCAAGGAGTTCGCCGGCTCTTGAGAAGGTCACACAGCAGGAGAGAAAGACAGCGCCATACAGCAAAGTGATAAACTCGGCAGGAGAGTGAGAACTCACACGCCAGTACCCGGTCTTCAACCCCTCTTCTTTACAAGACCACTCAACAGGCAACCAGCCTGGCAAGTCTCCCCCGTGTACGTCTCCTCCCACTCCTAAAGCCCCTGAAATCCTTTCCCTAAATGCCCCTAGCTGGGATGCCCAGACCTCTCTGTGCCTCCCGAAGGTGTCTTTGGGGGGCAGCCCGTTCCTGGTCCCATACCACACCCCAGAGCCCACAGCGGGGAAACCCATTCCGCCAGAAGGAGCTCTGCGTCCTATAGCACCACCTCCACTGCCAAAACCCGTTCCTCTGCTCTCCGCCCGGCAGCCAGTTCCCTTCACAGGGCTGCCCAGTGGTTCCAGTAAGTCGTCCTGCCCGGATCTGCACACACCGTTCCCGCAGCCCCTGGGGCACCACCCGTTCCCATCACTGCTGGCAGCTGCCGGCCAGTCACGGGGCCCCACGTGAAAAGAGGTGTTCACGGGTTTTCTGTCACCAATCGGTTTGTAGGGCGGCTTCAGTCCTGGGGCTCACCACACCCAGACAATACAAGCTTAAGGAGAGGGAGATGACACATTGAAGGTGGGAAGAGAAAGCGATCTCCCCTCAGGACCTGTGACTCAGCCCCTCTACTTGTAGTGAAGAAGAAAGAAATGATGGCTGAGGGCCTCCCATGTATCGATACCAGACACTGCATCTGTGAGAGGCTCATCCAACCACCTTTGACCTAGGTACTATTGCATCCATTTTACAGATAAGGAAACTGAGGCTAAGGCAGGTTAAATAAATACCAGACCCAAGATCAACCTCAGCTGACTCTACAGCCCAGATCAGACTTCATACCAATGCCTCCCAAGTTGAGCCTTGCCCGTCCACTCAATCCAGACAGAAAGCACAAAGATACTGAACAAGACCCAGTGGGGAATCGATCTGCGTGAACAGTCCACAGGCTAGCTATGGACATTTCTGTCCCAGCCTCAGAGCTTCTTATGCACTACGGCTTGTACTCTACTGGCCACTTAGTTATTTAGGAGTAGTCCAGGATAGTGGGAGGAAAGCGAGCTCAAGAGACAGAGACCGGGGCTCAAACTGTGACTCTGCCACTGTGTGACCGTGACCGAGTTGCTTAACCTACACGTCGATCCTTAGTAAAGAGCCTGTACCATCAGGCCTGTATGGGTTGTTGGCCACCCAGGAAATGTTGGTTCTTATTTTTTCTTCCGCTTTCCAATAAGATAAGAACCCACACTTAGTCATTCTGTTTGTGCTAAGAATGCAAGAATATAGTTGGGGAGTTGGACAGCCGAGCCATCACCTGAAATTGTGCAAAATGAGGGAGCCGACTGCCAACAAGCATGATAACACTGGGAGGAAAAAATACTCAGTTTTCCTTCCATTTAAAAGTGCCATTGGGCTTCCCTGGTGGCGCAGTGGTTAAGAATCTGCCTGCTAGTGCAGGGGACACGGGTTCGTGCCCTGGTCTGGGAAGATCCCACATGCCGCGGAGCGGCTGGGCCCGTGAGCCATGGCCGCTGAGCCTGCGCGTCCGGAGCCTGTGCTCCGCAACGGGAGAGGCCACAACAGTGAGAGGCCTGCGTACTGCAAAAAAATAAATAAATAAAAGTGCCATTGTGCTTCCCTGGTGGCGCAGTGGTTGAGAATCTGCCTGCTAATGCAGGGGACACGGGTTCGAGCCTGATCTGGGAAGATTCCACATGTCGCGGAGCAACTAGGCCCGTGAGCCACAACTACTGAGCCTGCGCGTCTGGAGCCTGTGCTCCGCAACAAGAGAGGCCGCGATCGTGAAGAGGCCCGCGCACCGCCATGAAGAGTGGCCCCCATTTGCTGCAACCAGAGAAAGCCCTCCCACAGAAACAAAGACCCAACACAGCCAAAAATAAATATAAAAATAAATAAAAGATGACTAATAATTAAAAAAATAAAATAAAATAAAAGTGCCATTAAAAAATGAATCTTCAGGGCTTCCCTGGTGGCACAGTGGTTAAGAATCCGCCTGCCAATGCAGGGAACACGGGTTCGAGCCCTGGTCCGGGAAGATCCCACATGCCGCGGAGCAACGAAGCCCGTGCGTCACAACTACTGAGCCTGCACTCTAGAGCCCGTGAGCCACAACTACTGAGCCTGTGCACCACAACTACTGAGCCTGCATGCCACACTACTGAAGCCCGCACACCCAGAGCCCGTGATCCACAGCAAGAGAAGCCACCACGATGAGAAGCCCGCACACTACAACGAAGACCCAACACAGCCAAAAATAAATAAAATAAAATAAATTTTTTTTTTTTAAATGAATCTTCAGGTACAGTAACAGGAGAAAGAGTCAGGAGTGGTCGAAAAGGTCACAGAAATGCTCTATATCAGATTTCACTCAAATTCATATGATATTGGCCACCTCGTGTGGGCCAGCCACGGTTCTAGAAACTCGGATCACCATCATTCCCTTACAGAAGACTGCACTGAAACTTTCAATCAAGACCAGAAACCCCACTTCAACATCCGGCCTTCCTGCCAATACATCTGTCTTCAAAAAGCATCCACTGCAATACCACTCCCCGTCTCACTCACACACCCACTGCAGGAGAGGACCTCAAGCTAATAGAGACCTCACAGCCACCCTGTTGGCCTGAGTCTTCCGGGGTTTTACACTGTGAAGATAATAACTGAATTCAGATCCTGAGGCCTTTACAGGCAGCTCCAGCCAGGGTGGCCCTGGGAAAGTAGGACCCACCACCCACCCCAAGTGAAGCCAGAAATCCGTCTTTACACGAAATATACGGGCTGTCACGGTGAGTGATTTCAAACACAGGCCCAAGAAAACCCTATCGGAGCAGCCCAGTCAGCCCTGAGCATCCTCGCTGGCTGAGACCACCAAGGGCAGGAAGACTGTAAGGCCTTACCTGCATCTCAGGGGCTGACCTGAAAGCGGTTCTCCACCTCACCTGGGGAGCTCATGACAAATGCAGATTCCGATCCCCTCACCCCCATGCAGATGTCCCCGCCCCCTCCCCCTTCCTGGGAAAAAAGGGGGGTGCTAGCACCCTGGTCTAGCCCAACTTCCTCTGTGTAAGGGATAACCGAGAACAGCAGAAAGAAAAGGACGCTCCCAAAGCCTCCTGACTAAAGAGGGGATACATCTAGAACCTGAACCCTAGGGGGCTTCCCCAGCACCCTGCAGCCTCAACACGGGTCTCCCCTCAGAGTCAAGGAGCTACTCAATCTCCTCGCACTGTGCCGCATCCCCGTGCCCGCCTCCCAGACATAGACGCTTGGGGTTCGGTTGTCACTGTCAAGGCCTACAGCTGCTTTCTCCATCCCAGTGGCTGAAGTCCACACCCCAGCTTGCCCTCAGGGCTCAGGCTGCAGGCTGAACCTACAGTGACAGCAGGACTCCCGATGCCACTTTAGTTTCCACTAGCTGCCACTATTAAGTGGTTTCCTGCACTGCTGACAGCTGCCTTCCATGGGGAAGACTCCAGCAGCTAAGCGGCAAAGGAGAGAAGAAAAAAAAAGGAAAGGGAGAGGATGAAAGGAGTATACAAACCAATGAACTTGAATCAGAGAATCTAACATAGAACTGAGGTCTGGGGTCAAACTCCAGACACACCACTCTCTAGCTCACGGGCCCTGAGCAAGTGTCCTCTACTAAACCCTCAGTTTCTTCCCCCAGAAATGGGTATAAGGACAGAGCCTGACATCTCTGGACAGGAATTAACTGCACACAGCACAGCCAGTGCCAATACATAGATGTTACTGTCTCACCTGGTCCCTCACGGGGGTGGGTTTTCAAGGTCATTTCAAGATGCTCGCAAAATACGCAAGACACAGGAGACTTGAACATTCCTCCTGTGGCCCTGTCATGACAGGTGACCCGGCCGTCCTCCCCCAGATCTTGCCTGGTTCGCTCCTGCCCCAGCTTGCTAAACCTGCCCACGCTTCCTTCCCGTAACTCAGCCGCTGGCTAGAGTCAGACTCCTGGGTTCTGGATCACGAAGGAAGCCAGCCGATCCTGTGAGGAAGACTTGGGATGGGGCCTGTAACGGGGCGGGGGGGGGCAAGAGAACTCGAGGGTGGCCAGCGGCACACAGGGTCAAATGCCCATTCGGCCCCAGGCAAGTCCCACAAAGGATTCGCTGTGGAGGACAGGGCTGCAGGGTGACTCAGAGGCCACACTTCAGGACCGTGACTCAGCGGCCCGGTGCAGAACTGGCTGGCCCATCGCCCTAGAGCCACCCCCAGAAGCAGGGGGTCCCATGCCAGGCGGGCTGGGGAGAGTCAGTCCTGAGGAATGCCCCCTGCCCTCCCACCTGTGCCCGCAGCTGGCAACTCATGCAGCTGGCATGCCAGGGTGGGAGTGGGGGGCCCCCACGTGACCCCATCTCCCTGCCGCTGCGCCAGGGTAAACAGGCGGGAACGGGAGCCCCGCTTCCCGGTCATGGGGCGAGGTCACGCCTGCACAGGGCTACTGGGATCGGAGGAGGGGGGCGGCCCGCGGGGCAGGAAATGGCCGGGATGCCCGCTCACTGGCTTCTGGGGCCGTGCGGGGAGCGGGGAACCTGGAAGAGAAAGGATGGGGGGAGGGGCAGGACAGAGGAGGGCGGGGCTGGAGCATGCCCCTGGGGGACAGTGACCGCCAGCAGGGTACATTACTCGGATGCTGTTCAGAGGCTCAACTAGCATCCGCTCCTCTGTCCCTCTCTGGATCCCTCTCTTTCCCCTCCTTCTCCTCGTGTTCTCTCCCTGCCCGCCTCTCTCTCACTCATTTTTAGACAGTTCAGTCATAAGCATTTCCCCTACAGAAAGCCTCTGCCACAGCCAGCAGCCCCCTCCGACTCACCGTGGGGCCTCCCCTGCAGCCCCCTTAGGTAAACCCGAGCCTCTACCGGCAGAAGCCCCTACACACCATTCTCCCCCGCCAAAATCCTAGGTCAATCCCACACCACCTCTTCCAGGCAGCCTGCCAGAGATCCTCAAAGCCAGCCCTTGCCTTTCCCTGCCTGGCCTCCTACTGGGACAACTCACCTACTCACTCTCACTAATGCTCCGCATTTCCACTGCTGCTAGTTCTTTAGGAGGTTCCATGTGGCTTCCTCTCCTGGAGCCCAGGTCCCCCAGGACCCACTGTCCTTCCACTGTGTACTTCTAGGCTCCGGCAACAGACGATCTTGCCCATGAGAGATGCTCGATAACCTTACGCCCCCAACTTTTTCCAATCAGAAATCTGCACAGCCTTAGAGAGAAGCGTGTTCATTCTCCCAGCAACTCTATACCCCCAGAGTCACACCTGGTCACTGTTGACTGAGCACCTCTCCACGCAGCTGGGCACTCACCACACCAGACACCGCAGAAGCAGAAAGGACCAAGACCCAGGAGCCCTGCCCTCAGGGGCCCCACTGTCCAAGAGGAGCAGACCTGTGAGATCAGCTGCTATGGGGTTGGGAGGGAAGAGAAACCAGGGCAGGTTCACTAATAGTAATAAAGGTCCGGCATCATCAGCTCATGTCTTACTGAGCCCTTAGTTTGTGCCAAGGGCTTTACCTCCCTGAACGAACTGTCACAATTCCCTCTCTCACAGATGAGAAAGCTGAGGCCCAGAGAGGTTAATATCACACTGAAAATCACACAGCTGAATTCGAACCCAGGCAGGCTAGTGCCAGGGGCTGTGCACTAACCACTACACATCACTGCCTCTTGACCCAAAGCGTCCAACAGATTAATGACATGACATATCTAAATGGGAGGTAAACGGGAGCCCGGGCAACCGGGCTGCTGTGAAACGTGGCGGTCGGCTGGGACCGCAGCACAAGCGTGACTATGTGAAAGAAGGTTTTCCTGAAGATGAGGCAGCTGAATCAGAAGAAAACCTTAAGTTTGGTGAAAGAGTTGGATGCCTTTCCACAAGTTCCTGACAGCTCTGTAGAGGCTTCAGCCAGTGTGGGGTACAGTTTCTCTAACAGCGTTTACCACTATGGCTTTATTAACTATAATGGAATTTTCAGTATATCAAGATACATGGAGGAAGAATGAATATGAACTAGACAAGGATTTTTCCAGCAAATTGAGAATCAATATAGATATTACTGTTGCCATGAAGTGTCAGTATATTGGAGCAGATGTATTGGATTTAGCAGAAACAATGGTTGCATCTGCAGATGGTCTAGTTTATGAACCAGCAATATTTGATCTTTCGCGACAGCAAAAAGAGTGGCAGAGGATGCTACAGCTGATTCAGAGTAGATTGCAAGAAGAACATTCACTTCAAGATGTGATGTTTAAAAGTGCTTTTAAAAGTACATCAACAGCACTTCCACCAAGGTGGGAGATTTTGTGAGACTATTTACTGAGAATTTACGGTGACATAATTTTAGTACTGGTTTGCTCCTCTGAATCTTATATTTCTTAGAGAAAACGTAATCATTCTGTGCGATGAGATTTTTTTTTTTTTTTTGGCCGCACCATGCGGCATATGGGATCTTAGTTCCCCAACCAGGGATTGAACCCGTGCCCCCTGCAGTGGAAGCACAGAGTCTTAACCACTGGACCACCAGGGAAGTCTCAAGATGTCTTTTTTACTCTTAAATTTAAGGCCTGTGATATTGATCAGGATTATCCCAAATATTATTTTCATTTAATTTTTCTCTTTTATGTGTGTATGGTATACCTTCATATGAAATTGTACTAGGTTTTAAGAACAAATTAATTTCATTTACCATTATGAGGATATATAAACTTTGGTTAGGAATTTCATGTTTTTATTTCACTTTTTGTCTCTTTTATAGATTAGAAGAGGTGATATTTGGAAATGCTATAATCATGAAAATGATCATTTAAATTTAAAACTATACAGGGGTTTTACATTTGCTTAGGAAGAAAATGTTATCGTCTATTTGAAGTTAAGTGACATGCCCTTCCCTTACTCATTCTTTTTCCCAACGTTTCCTGTCCCCTAAAGTACCAGAAACAGGATAAAAGCATGTCTTTGTTGGACTAGTAATTCTTTACTTTTAATTTTTCTTCTCTCATTAGACTTAGTCCTCTGGTTAAATTTGAATAACCTTGAAATTTTATATTTGTGTAAATAAAAAATATATATATAATAATTACGTAATTTTTTTCATTTTGTAGATGCTTTTTTTTTTTTTTTTTTTTTTTTTT
>NW_006783414.1:4072287-4073691 GCF_000442215.2 Lipotes vexillifer | reverse complement strand
CACCGTTGTGGCCTCTCCCGTTGCGGAGCACAGGCTCCGGACGCGCAGGCTCAGCGGCCGTGGCTCATGGGCCCAGCCGCTCCGCGGCATGTGGGATCTTCCCGGACCGGGGCACGAACCCGTGTCCCCTGCATTGGCAGGCGGACTCTCAACCACTGCGCCACCAGGGAAGGCCCTGTAGATGCTTTTTAATAAATGTGTAGACTTCAAAAAAATAAATAAATGAACCGAATTTAGATAACTCATATGAGCCCCAAGCTTACTCGTGGCAGGGACAGTCATCCAGCTGGCCAAGCCGCCAAGAGTCTCTCCAGCGGGCCGCTGGGCTCACAGCCCCTTGCAACAGGATGCAGGGTTAGTGCGATGTGGTTTCGAGATGCCTCCCAGCTCTGCCTGGAAACTGCAGACCTGCTCTGTGCCAGCTGCACTCACCGCTGCTTCAGTTTGGGATCGTTCACTGAATAAACACAACTAACCACCACAATCACTGCTGCTGTGATTCAGCCCCAAGGATTCTAAAGTCAGAAATCAAGGCAGCCCCCCCAGTGCCCCTGAGCCTGAGTATGGGCTCCCTAAATCACAGATGGTTGGCTGACAGGCAACCCAGCTCCAGGTCATCCTCATAAAGCGCCAGTGGAGCTACAAGCACTTGGAAATCTAGATGAGCCCTCACCTGAGCAACTGCACTGACTCCACACCTAGGACGGAGAGAGTAGAGATGGTGATTACAGCCTGGGAGAGACGGGCTGGAGAAACCTGATAGGTTCCTCCAATGAGGCCAGTCCACGGAAGAGCAGGGCACAGAGCCCAGGAAGACCACTTTTGCCAACCTCACTCCTGCATGGAGAAACCATGGTCTAGAGACCCCAGTGACCTGACACGGAATGAATCAGGTCTCATCTCTGCCACTCCTGACCCCTGGTCCAAATTGCCCCTCCTCCAAGGCTGAGATGAAATGACCCCTGCCTCTTAACCCGAGCCCTTCACTCCCTGGCCTGCGTCCTCTCACTGGAGACAGAAGAGGCCACGTCTCTGCTCTGGATTGGAGCATCGTGGACTGGATGGCCATCACCTGATTCTGCCCTGAAGCCTGCAAGGTGCGAACCACCATCTCCAGCAGACAGATGAGGCCCATGACGGGGTCCTCAGCGGTTACATAACCAGGTCACACAGCTTGGGGCTGGTCTGGAGTAGAAGCTCAGGAATATCCCACTGCATGACCTCTGTCCTTCCCACACAACCACAGTGCATCCCAAAGAAAGTGAAAAACCTCCACGGAAAGGTACCCACTCCCAAACACGCTGACCTGACCAACACGCACAAGAGGCTACGGTGAAAAAAAAAAAAGTCCATAGGGCTTCCCTGGTGGCGCAGTGCTTGAGAGTCCGCCTGCCGATGCAGGAG
>NW_006783414.1:4069004-4072156 GCF_000442215.2 Lipotes vexillifer | reverse complement strand
GCAAAAAAAAAAAAAAAAAAAAAAAAAAAGTCCATAAATTATTCACAACACCCTTATTCACTGTCACCGACCCCCATAAAGGTTTTATATTTAAAATTTAGGAGACGTTCCCCATACCCTGGTTTTTTGAGTTTGTTTTTATTCCTCTGCCTTCTTGTTTTCATATAAAATGTCTAGACTTTTCTGAGAAGGGATAGTTAGGGAGTTTGGGATGGACATGTGTACACCACGATATTTTAAATGCATAACCAACAAGGACCTACTGTATAGCACAGGGAACTCTGCTCAATATTCTGTAACAACCTAAATGGGAAAAGAATTTGAACAAGAATAGATACATGTATATGTATAACTGAATCACTTTGCTGTACACCTGAAACTAACACAACACTGTTAATCAACTATACTCCAATATAAAATGAAAAGTTAAAAAAAAAGAATATAGGGGAATACTTCCAAATTAAAGTTCTGTTTCAAAGCACAAAAAAAAAAATGTTTAGACTTTTCTGGAACAGCATTTTCTTAATTTAAGGCAAAGAGATTACGACCCACCGATAAGTCTACACAAGAGACCAAAGGACAAAATTCACATCATCTGTCTTACAATGCTCAACCCCATGTGTAGACACGATGTAATTATGTGCTTTGAAAACTGCCATGAGTTCCACGAAGATTAGGCAAAGCGACTGTTCTCAATACTCAGAGCCAGCTCTGCACTGGTCCACACCATTGCTATGTGTCATTAAGCCAAATCACAGGGTCTGGTAACCTATATAAACATCAGGTGTTTTTATTATTAGTTATCTTTTTTAGAGTCTCTGAACCAGGAGCAGTGGCATCACCACCAAAAGCACCACCTGCATGACCCCAACAGGTACACACAACCAAGTTCCAGGTCAAGGTTCAGATGTTGTATCAGGGAAACCAGAGAAATTAAAAATCTTTTACAAAATAAAGGTTCCTTATCAATGTCAAACTGCTGGTCCCCAGTTACCTATTTTGTAAACTGGATGTCTGACCATCAGGTTCCCTTCAAAGGAGGCACAAGCTTTGCCTAACTGCCCGTTTAAAAAGTTTCCAGGCCTGGGGCTTCCCTGGTGGCGCAGCGGTTGGGAATCCGCCTGCCAATGCAGGGGACACCGGTTCGAGCCCTGTGGGAAGATCCCACATGCCGCAGAGCAGCTAAGCTTGTGAAAAAAAAAATGGGGGGCGCTTCCGGGGGGGGGGGGGGGTGGCCCCCCCCCCTGCCAATGCAGGGGACGTGGGTTCGAGCTCTGGTCCGGGAAGATCCCACATGCCGCAGAGCAACTAAGCCCGTGCGCCACGATTACTGAGCCTGCGCTCTAGAGCCCGCGAGCCACAACTAGTGAGCCCATGAGCCACAGCTACCGAGCCTGCGTGCCTAGAGCCCGTGCTCCGCAACAAGAGAAGCCACCGCAATGAGAAGCCCGCTCACCACAACGAAGAGTAGCCCCAGCTCACCGCAACTAGAGAAAGCCCGCGCGCAGCAACAAAGACCCAATGCAGCCAAAAATAAATAAAATAAAAATAAATTTAAAAAGAAGTTTCCAAGCCCTCACGGCTGCCATGTGGCCATGCAAGCCCCACGTGCCAACGTGCACACGCGTGTGCTGCCACACGCAGGCACGCACACAAGCACACACAGTCTCCTTTCTCCTATTTTTAAGTTGCCCTGTTTCTTCCTCTACCCGCCATTACCTCACCGGTGTGGCCCGGACTGTGATGACATACCTCTTGGGGACCACAGGGCCCTGGAAGTTTCTGCAGGATCCTACCTTTATCTGATTGAAAACCCCTCTTTCCGCCTCCTGGGAACACCCTGTTCTAAAAGCCAGGCGAGGGGGCAAGTTCTGCCTTATCCTCAGGGACTCAAAGGATGCCAGCCTAGGAAGACCCCGGGAGGTTTTTCACTCATGGTTTATCTGGGTCCATCCCCAAACTGCCCTGACCCCGCTACAGACTCTTGAGAAAGTAAAGGTCTTCTGAGGTCTAAGAAAATGAACAGAAAACAGTAACTTTTAAGTTTACAATGTGATGATTTGATACATGTATATATTATAAAATGATTACCATAAGATGCTGGATAACACCTCAATCACTTCACACAGTGACAATTTTTATGTGATGAGAGCACTCGAGGGGACCCCTGGGATCTGACCCCTGGCTGTATCTGTAACCCCAGCTCCCTACAGGATGGCCCACATCCACACACTGGGCTAGGACTTAGCTCCCCTTTCTTGTGCCCCAACAACATCCCAGAGGTCCCTTCCATGCTCGCCTGGCACCACCTCCCCTGCCAGGCTGAGCCACACCTGGGTTCCTACCACCACGTTCCAGCTGTGGGCACCTGGGCACATTACATGACCTCTCTGAACTTCAGTCCTCTCATCTGTAAGACAGAAATGACTCATAGGGTATTGAGAGAATCCAATGAGGCCATGATTGTTTTTCTGCTTATTTTTAGATAAACCTGAGTTTTTAGCACGGTTTTAGATTTTACGGGAAAATCTGAGTATAGCACAGAGAGTTCTCATATACTTCACACCAAATTATATTATCATATATCTCCACCCCTGCTGCCATCACATATTAGTATTAGATGATATATTTCATACAGTGAACCAATACTGATACAATATTATGAACGGAAGTCTGCCCTTGATTCGGATTTTCTTAGTCTTTTCCTAATATTCATCTTCTGTTCAAGGATCCCATCCAGGACCCCACATTACATTTAGTCCTCTCTTCTTAGGCTCCTCTTGGCTGTGGCATTTTCTCAGACTTTGCTTATTTTTGGTGACCTTGCCAGTTTTAAAGAATATTGGTCAAGTATTTTGTAAATGTCCCTCCATTGGGATTTGTATAAGCTGTGCTGATAGTACACACCCTTGATGTGAATGGATAAGAAATGGCACTTAGGGCTTCCCTGGTGGCGCAGTGGTTGAGAGTCCGCCTGCCGATGCAGGGGACACGGGTTCGTGCCCCGGTCTGGGAAGATCCCACATGCCGCAGAGCGGCTGGGCCCATGAGCCATGGCCGCTGAGCCTGCGCGTCTGGAACCTGTGCTCCACAGCGGGAGAGGCTGAAACAGTGAGAGGCCCGCGTACCGCAAAAAAAAAAAAAAAAAAAAA
>NW_006783414.1:4065869-4068902 GCF_000442215.2 Lipotes vexillifer | reverse complement strand
CCAAAAAAAAAAAAAAAAAAAAAGTGGCACTTTACCTCTGTGGTCTTCCTCCCCAAAACCCATAACCCCAGTCTCACCTTAACAAGGTCGTGAATTTTTAAAATAAAATGTATGATAGATAATACACTCAATATGGTTCAAAATTCAAAAGATGCCCAAAGATCCACAGTCAAAAGTCACCTGCGTGCCCCTTTCCCCCTCTGCCCAGTCTCCCCCCTCAACACTCACAGGCTTTCACTTGTGTTAGTCTCTGGGGCCTCCTTACAGAATCGGGGCACATATAAACTCTTACAACCCTGCCACACACGCACACGTTTTACACAGCTCACTATTCTGCTCCTTGCTTTTTTTCTCAACAACACATCCCAAGATCTGCCCGCGTCATGCACACAGCACTTCCTCACTCTTCCACACCTGGCCCACTGTGCCAGGGCCATCGTTCACTAAATGAACTAGTCTCCGACTCACAGACGTTGGATGTACATTTAGTCCCTCTCTATATAGAGTCCATATAAATGCTTCTCTACACATACCGTGAATAATCGTGTGCATTGTTCGTTTCACACAAATATCTGCAGGTACATCTCCAGGAAAAGCATCCCCACGTGAGGCTGCTGGGTCAAAGACCACGCGCGCATGTGCAGTTTGGATAAGGAACACCAAAGTGGCCCCCGACGGGGCTGGACCCACGCGATTCCCTCCGGCGACGGACGCACACGGGGGCTGCTGCTCGGCAGCTCTGGCCGCTATCCAGGACGTGACCAACTTGTGCATTATGCGATCTTCATAGGAAAAAGTGGCATTTTTCATTTACATTTCCCTTTTTATGACGGGGTAGATGAGCTTATGTTCAGGTGCCATTCGATGAGATTCCTCTTCTATGAAGTGTCTTCAGATCCTGGGCTGCCCCTCGGCCACAGGCCAGGCTCTGTAGGTGCTACACATCACATGGGCTCAAGTTGTGGAATGCAGACTGAGGAAGCCCAGAGCGAGACTGCAAGGCTAAGAATCAGGACCGTTCCAGAAGGGAAAAGCTCAGCCGTGGCTAGAGTCGCCAGGGAAGGTTTCACAGCTGGAAGGTGGGACGTGGCCAAGGCCTCCAAGTTTCTTCTGTTCCTTGGAGAGACAGGCAGAGAGAAAAGGACCTCACTCAGAAGGAGCCCCACACAGGTAAACGCTCCAGGGAGACCTGAAGAGACAGCAGACTCTGGGGTCTGGTTAGAGGGAAGGAAAGACTAAAGGCAGCATGGATGCCGGCCAAGGCCTCGAAGTCACGCCAAGCAGACCACAGAACTGGGTCTCACGGTGCAAGTGGAGGGGAACGCAAATGTCCTTTCTTTATATTCTATTGGTATTTTGACAGCAGTTACTGCATTCGCTTTTATGACTGGTTAGTTCAGTGGCTTTTAAAGCTTCAATCACCTGAAGAGCCTTTAAAACACACCTTCCAGCCCTGAGTGGGGTCCGGGATGTGTACTTGGCAAAGGGTCCCACGTGGGTGGACATCTCTGATAAAGGACCACTCCTGGCCCCAAGGTTGACAGGGGTGGGAAGAGCCCTACCTGGGCCCCCAGGGAGAACAGGATCTTTCAGAACCTCAGGTTAGATGGGAAGGTGAAGCTTTGACAAACAGGAATGACCTTTCCTCAAGTTCTGTTCAGGACAGAAAACCACTGGTGCTGGAGAGACGTCCACACTGGAAAGCTTTCTCGCACTCACGACTCTGTGCCATGCCTTGAGGCTGTGGACTGGGTGGGAAAAGGAACATTCCGTTCTGCAAATATCTCAGGTCCACTAAGAATTCTGCCCCAGACCAGAGACACCCTGGGCCATTCATCTGCGTATCTGATACATTATTTATGCTCCTGCCAGCGTCCGGAGTGTGCTGGGTCACGTCACTTGTATAACTTCCTCTGGCAGATGGAGGATGGCAAGGTTGAGTCAGCTACGTGTGTGCTCAGGGTCAAGGGCTAGAGCTCTTCAATTTCTAGACTCAAATAATATCTCTGTCACCTCATTCCTCTCCCTCCCAGGATTCTCCTCTTCACCCCAGCCAGTCCACCAAAGAGACAAGCCGATTATCTTGGGGAGTGTCTGCTCAAAATCCCTGAGGGTCCCTCTAGTCCCTAAAAACTCAAGATCACACTCTTCACTTAGGCCGTTAACGCATCCGTAAGCCAGCCTTATGCTCCCTCCCCATGCTCATCCCCGAAGGCTCTTACTCAGCCCATCAGCTCCAAGGAAAGGGGTCATCTCAGCACCCACAATGAAGCCTTTCCTTCTGTCCTCCACTGTCAAGCCCCCTCACAACACCCACCCTCCACGCACTCTCCAGACCATAAGAAGGGCTCAGTTCCCATCCCTCCTTCTTGACGAAATCTTTCCCCATCACTGCAATCAACACCCCACACTGAGCACCTGCCAGGTTACAGGCGCCATCCCAGGAAATGAGATGCCTATGAAACACAGGTTCATCCCCACAGAGTTCAGTCTAGTGGATGAGACAGACATTCTGACGCGAGGGGATGAGAAGGGCTCTGTTCAGTTACTACAGGTGGCTATCCCAAGTCTACCCCAAGTCTAGAAGTCAGGGAGAACTTCCTGGTGGAGGCGGCACTTGAGTTGCTGCATCTTTAAGAAGCAAAGAGGCTTACGCTGCAGGAGGGTTGTGTGGCTTGTAGAAGTACGGCAGGAAGAGAGCTCAGTTCCGAAGGCCCCGTGGGTAAAGGGAGGAGAGAGAAACAAGCTGTGTGTACGGTTGGAGCAGAAGCGCCAAAGAGCAGAGATTGCTCCACAGTTATTATTCAGACCAGTCGTGAGGCTGCAATTAGCACTGGCCTCCCCAGGCAGCTTTGCTATTCACAGGGGCACCAAATTCAGCTAACTAATGCAAACAGAGTCTCTGAATAATGTAGACATGCATCAATAATTCAGAGGCCAGGAGGCTCCCCAAAAGAACCATGAAGAGCATCAAGAGTCCCCCGCCCAGGGCTTCCCTGGTGGCGCAGTGGTTGAGAGTCCGCCTGCCGATGC
>NW_006783414.1:4061695-4065435 GCF_000442215.2 Lipotes vexillifer | reverse complement strand
TCCCACGTGTCGCGGAGCGGCTGGGCCCGTGAGCCATGGCTGCTGAGCCTGCGCGTCCGGAGCCTGTGCTCCGCAACGGGAGAGGCCACAACAGTGAGAGGTCTGCGTACCACAGAAAAAAAAAAAGTCCCCCGTCCAGATTTAGCAGCTTCAGAAGGCATGGCCCTTGAGGCTGCGCCCTGGAAAGAAAGGGGCTTCTCTCAAGGAATCTGTCCCAAGTTCTGCATGAGGATCTCTAAGTCTGCCCAGGAAGATGAGCAATTCCGACCTCGTATAAAAAGCGAGCATCACTCACAAAGTGTCTGATTGTTGAACACCTGGCCCATTAGAAACCTCTTCCAACCACATCACCTGTTTTCATCCTCACAGCAACATGAGTGGTAGCAGGGTCCTGCCTGTGGCTTCTGCAGACCAGGAAGGCGGCACGCTCACCTGAGGGCGTGTTGGACGATATGACAGAAGGTTCCAGAGAAAGGATTCTGATCTGGCCCTTGAGCCCTACTTGCTGTCCAGTAGTGAATCTAGGACGTCTGGAACAGGGCAGACCCGTGGAGGCCACTTAGTCCAGTTCCCCTCGGTATCCAGTGAAGGACTGGTGGCCAAGCTGGGTCAAGATGCCGATGCTCTAAGGTGGATTAATCAACTGGGGGATGAACCAGGTCTTTTCTGAAGCGAGAGGGAGCACTCATGCACACCAGTTCCTGTGGACCCAGCTGGGCCCCGCATAGATGACATTCCAGGGAGCTGGGTCTGGGAGCAGCACACTGTGACTCAGAGACATGGCCTTTCCATGAAGAGTCAAGAATTGCTGCCTGGACTGGGGCCTTAAGAAATTCAGTGTGAAGTCCCATCAAAGTGCAAAACGGTTTTCCAGCTTTTGTCTTAAAAACCCAAAATGGATAAAAGGTCATAGGAAAGACATAAAATTCCAAGGATGTAAACATAAACCATACAACTTAAAAAATAATAAATAGGGGACTTCCCTGGTGGTCCAGTGGTAAAGAATCCACCTTCCAATGCAGGGGACCAGGGTTCGATCCCTGGTCAGGGAACCAAGATCCCACAGGCCGCGGGGCAACTAAGCCCGTGCGCCACAACTACTGAGCCCGCATGCCTCAACGAGAGGGCCTGCGTGCCACAACCTACAGAGCCCACGCACTCTGGAACCCACGCACCACAACTAGAGAGAGAAAACCCACGCACCACAACTTGAGAGAAGCCCGCGTGCCACAACTAACACCCAACACAGTCAAAAAAATAAAAATAAAATTAAAAATAAGGAAAATAATAAATAAATAAAATAATTTTTAAATAATAAATAATAAAAAAGAAGACTAATAATAGTTAATAAAAAAAGTTTTAATGCACTAAAATGCCTTTGCAAATAAAAATGCAGGTGTACATCTCCTTGGTCAGTTGATAGGGTACAAAAATGTTGCTGTGATAAGGAGCACACAGGGTCCGGGGTCAAGATCTGGATTCTCCATGGATCCCACTTCAGGCATGGTGTCCAGTCTCTTGCCTTCTCATCTGACCACCTATCAAATGGGGCCAGCAGTATCTGTTTCCCTTCCTCCTGGCCACTGAGAGATGGATAAAGATAGAATTCTGAGTTGAAAGGAAATTCACTGAGCATGTACTATGTGCCAAGCACCTCGCCTCACTCCCAACAGCCCTAGATGGATATCATCCCCATTTTACGGGAGGGTTGACTGAGACTCAAGGACATTAAACACTCGGCCCCAAACCATCCGTTCCCGGGGAAGCTTTGGGGGATAAAAATGATGAGAAAGAGGATTCCTGCCAGCAAAGGGTTTCTGGTCTACTTGGCCACAGTGGTAGAACTGGACAGAAAAATAAGTTGTTCGAGCCCCAGCCCTCCCTCCTCACTCAGTACCCCCCTTGAGATGGACCCGAGACCCACAAGCGTGCCCTCCCGCCTCTGGGCATCCTGTGAGAACCAGCTGACCAAGAGGGACTTGGCTGCTCTTTGGCCTGAGAAGACGCCAGGCAACGCTTCATGCCTGGCTGGGCTGGACCAGCCTCCCACGTGGGCAGGGCCACTTCAGGGAACTCAACCAGATGAGAAAGCCTCCGTGCGCCCAGCTCTGGGAGCGGCAGGAGTGGCCAGGGCTGTCCCACCAAGGTGTGGCCAGTGCAGTAAGCACACGACCTTTGTCCCTTCAGAGTCTGTCTACCAGCATCCCACACTATTGTAAGGCCTTCTGAGATCCAAACAGGATTCCGGGCTCGCCAGGGACAGTCTGTAAAAGTTTTCCACTGGAACAAAGATTTCAATGCTGTAACTCAAAGCATGACTTTACAATGGGATCTGATTATCAAGAGCTCCAGAATATCCTCTTTCGAGACGCAATGCTCCTTTCTCTTTCCTGTCCTTTACGGGCTGGCAGGCACACAGCACGTAGACCAGGCAAATGCCTCACCCCGGGGTTTGGAGGAGGACCGGTTTCTCCCGGGGGTCAGCTCTGGGGTCCCAGCACTCATCGTAAGGGGCCTCTGTCCACACCCACCACAGAGACATTATCGTGATGGTAGCATTGATATTTAAGCACATCTGCTCCAATCCTGCACTGGCTTCCCACTTCCCTCCAAACAGAGCCCGAAGGCTGCCCGTGGTGTGTACCCCCATCCCCCTGACCTCCCCCCGCACCCACCTGCTCATTCCTCTCCAGCCACGTGAACTCCCCACTCTCTGGGTTATTCTCCTGCTGCCGTCTCCCCACAGCTCCAGTCCGGGGCCTACCTTTCTCCACCGCACTCTGTGCCAAGCAAGCCTACGGGCTCCATCCACCACCCCTGATGCACCGGCTGTCAGCCGAGTTCAGCCAAAGGGAGGAACCAGCAGGAGGTTAGAGGGCGGAAAGAGGAAGTGTTCGGGGTAGAAATTCCGGGACCCCCCTCCACGGGTCAGAGCCTGGGCCCTACCACACTACAGCCCTGCCGAGCGGCCCCTCCTCTGCCACCCTTGCCGGGGCCGGGCCTGCACGATGCTCCATGTTGGTTCTTAAACTGCCAAACCTCTGTCCATGTCCCCTTCATCAAATCCTCCTCAGCTGAGCCACTGGGACGCTGCCTCATCCAACCTCCTCATGCCTGGTCTGGGCATTTCCTGGGCTCTCTGCCTGCGGTCTTCCCCCAGCTACTGGCCGATTCATTCCCCAACTTCATTCCTGTCTCTGAACACCTGCCCCTCTAAGCCGTCTCTCTGTTTTATTTTTCTCCATAGTGCAAATTACTTCCTAACATACTCTAACTCCCACCCCCTCTAGATTTAAGTGCTATCAGAGCACGAACTTTGTTCCCAACGCCAAGAGCAGGGCCACGTGAGTGTTTCCTACTTGTTGAATGAATCTGTTAACGGACATGTATAAGGCTGAGCTCGTTAGCTGTGACCATCACAGGACGAACAAGTATTTACCGAGCACCTGCTGCATGCCAGATTCTGTTAAGATGCTACAGATACACAGTGGCCAACACGGTAACACGCCAGCCCCCGCTCAAAAGAGCATCTTCCAACTCTGGCCTGCTCAGTCCAACCCTGCCTCTGAGGGTCTGTGTCCAGATCTGGAGCCTGAATGTCCTTGTAGATTAGCTAGCTGCCTGCAAACACTCAGCCTGCCTGATTGTAAAGGCACAGAACTGCTCTCCCAGGCCATCTGGACCTTCCACTAGGCAGCTGACTTCAGATGTTTGCAAATAAGCCGGGGTGGGGTGGCGGG
>NW_006783414.1:4046856-4061590 GCF_000442215.2 Lipotes vexillifer | reverse complement strand
GGGGTGGATCTGATTTGAAGCGGGAGCTCATGTTACTCTGTGTCCTGTGCTGGCTTCTAATGACTGCAGGATTGCTGAAGTCAGGTGTGACAGGTTCAAATCCCTGCCCCACTACTCACCAGCTGCATGACCTCGGGCAAGGTACCTTACATTTCTGAGGCCTCAGTTTCCTCACCCGTAAAATGGGCAGAATCATCTTTAGTTTTCCCGGAATGACCATGAAGATTCAATACTCTTGACTGCGAAAGGTCTGGCACAAAGCAAAACGGCACCAAAAAAAAAAAAAGCAGCAACAGCTATCATTATGTCTCTGCAGGGTAAATGCTGGGATAATTTCCCAATGCATTATTTTTAATAGCATGCATACATGGGGTGGGGCGGGAGAGGAAGTTCCAAGCTAAAGAAACATTAACTATATTTAGTCATTCCCAAGGACCTGGTTCTGTGAAGTTTTAGGGATATAATTCATGAGTTTGAGAAACCTGCCTTTTAAGGAAAAGATAGCTTTTCCCTACTTTGAGGTGTCACCCAATTGTGTACAGAGGCGGCATTACAATCAAAGGCATCCTGGTCTTATATAAAGGTGACAGCATTGTGAGGACACACATGTGGTTTTCAATACATGCCATCACTTCAGGAAGTTAAATATCTGTCCCAATTATGGACCCACTAAAATTCATGCATGGAGCACCCTGCTCCAGGTTTAATTCTCACTTGCACTACACGCCCATCTGTCGTGGGTCCTCTGCTCAGCACTGTCCTCATCCTGGGACCCAGGATGCAGAAGCAGCCACCATCTGGAACCCTCCGCCCACAGTAGCCGAGGGAAGAGCATATGGGACGCTTAAAGCTTCCACAAGGAAGTGACACCCATCTGCTCACATTTGATTGGCCAGAGCATGTCACTTGACCCAGCCTCACTTCAAGGAGGAGGGATGCATCCCCACCCCTAGAAAGAGGAGCAGTGATACAGTTTAAGACAGGGACCTGTTTTTTTGTTTTTTTTGCGGTACGCCGGCCTCTCACTGTTGTGGCCTCTCCCGTTGCGGACCACAGGCTCCGGACGTGCAGGCTCAGCGGCCATGGCTCACGGGCCCAGCTGCTCCGCGGCATGTGGGATCTTCCCGGACCGGGGCATGAACCTGCGTCCCCTGCATCGGCAGGCGCACTCTCAACCACTGCGCCACCAGGGAAGCCCCAGGGACCTTTATTTAATTTCTCTTTCTAACCCGGCTCACCTAGCACAGTGTCTGACAAACTGTCAAGACACTCCGAAATGTTCCTTAAGTAAATGAACAAATGCTTCTTTGTGCTTGACCTTCAGTGCCTGCTTATGAGACCCACAAGAAAGGCAGACCCATCACTGGTACGTTAACCCAGCAGTTAGCCTCCCAGCCTGTGGAAGCGCCTCATTGCCTGGGTTCAAATCGCAGCTCTGCCTTTTATTACCTGGGTGACCTTGGAGCAAGTCAGTCAACTTCTCTGTGCCTAATGTTCTTCATCTGTGAGATGGGGATGGTGCTAACAGTACTTAGAACATAGGGCTGTTACGAGGATGAAATGAGTTAACTGACAGAAAGCACTTAGAATTGCACCTTGCACGTGGTAAACACTCTATAAATAAAAGCTATTATTATTACTGTTATCACTGGAGTCAGGTCTTGTTTTGATCCCATATGGTTTGAGCTGAGTCATTTGCTTTAATTCCTCAATAGTCCTCCAAATGACAAACCTTCAAACTACATGGCCCCAGTACTTTCCGGGTACAGGCCCACTGTGGACATCTGTCTACAGCCTCCCGAGACAACTGCTTTGGAAAGGACCACCCTTCGTCTCCAGGCAAATTATGACGCAATACATAGTTATATACACATTGTATGTATATACATATTATTAATATATTTTATAATATTAATGTATTTTAAAATATTAATTATGCACATATATGTGTGTGTGTATATATATATATGTGTGTGTGTGTATATATATATATATGTATATATATATATAATATTACATCTGATATCCACAACTCCACCCAAAACAAAGTCAAGGAAGCAATACGTGGACCCATCACATTCGGCAGCCCCACACTTAACGAATGCTGGGACCTAGTGTGAATCCTGGCTATGAGCAAGTCCCCCCGCTGCGCCACCCTCACCTGTAAAGTAGGGATTCTTATCCCACCACCTCATAGGATAACTCTGTAGTAGACAAAACCAAACTAAAAGGAAGGACCATTTTGCCCAGCACACAAGAGGGGCTCAATCAATATTAGTTCTCTTTTCCTCTTTAATAAAACAAAATGCTTGACATGGAAAACTCAGGAAATCTTACAGGAATAATATAAAGTTATCCGCAGCCTCCTAAAAACAATAAATCAGGGGCATTTTTCAAAACGTCCATTTTCCAAGAGCAATAATGGTTCATGAAGCCATAATGAAGTTTCTAAACTTCCTCTTAATTTCCGGTTTTCAAAAAAAAAAAAAAAATGTGCTTAAATGATAAAATGTCAGCAGCTGAGGTGTGTCCACCCTCAACCTTTTTTGATTCTTTCCAGGTTAAAGGTGTTGTTTGAAGCCCAGTCCGGCCTGGGCCAGATGGAAGGTGAGCCCAGCCTCTTCTCTCCCACCTGGTGGCCCCAGCCAGATGGCATCTCCTTAGTCAGCTCATCCATGGCTCGTCTGTGGGTACTGAGTGGTAATGACGGCTGCACTGGGGAGAAGGGCGTTGTCAGTCGTGAAATGGAACAATACTCCAAAGAGCTCTGGCATTTGCCAGGCAAATAGTAACTCAGACTCGGGAGCCCTGGCTTCTGGCCCCGTGGACTGGAGCCCACTTGAGTCCGTATTGTCCGGTGTGGGACAGGCTAGTGAATGCTAATTGTAACGTGAACCAGCCATGCCCACCTACCCCTCCAGCTAGAGGACTTCATTGCATCACCTGGCATGGAAGCTTTGTAAAAAGGGAGCAAGTGAGAGGACCATCTCCTCTCTCTCCTGCCTCATCACAGCCTCCCTAAACATGGTGCAGGAGTTAAGTGTCGAGACCCTGCAGCCCTGGTGCCCAGGTTCGAAGCCAGGGCCCCCTGCTTACTGTCTGGGAAACAAGTTTCTTAACCTCTCTGTAAAATGGACACTTAACGTACATAAAGCAGTGCCTGACACCGTGCAAGCACTCAGTAAGTTCTCATTATTTTATGATTAGCAATTAGCATTTTTCCCTTCATATCCAGCCTCTAGAACTGTCTAGTTCTGGTCCGCTCCAGTGAGGACATCCCATTTTCTTCCACAGTGAAGGAATTCAAATGCAGTCCCTCAAAAGTTCGGACGACATGGTTCAGCCTTGACCTGACCCTCTATAATCTGCACTCAAGCATTCATTCATTTTTCATTCGTGCAAGAATATTTATTGACCACACACTAAGCGTCAAACAGCACAGAGAACAAGAAGGTCGGAGCCACAGACTCTACCCTCTAGTGGAGGAGACACAGCAAAATCAAGAAGCAAAATAAGTCAATGAAAGTTGTTTGAAGACTGTGATTGGTGCCATGACAAACATCGGCAGCATCTGGTGATTCAGAATAAGAGCCTGGGGAAGGGGCCTATGAGATGGAGTGGTCTAAGCAGGCGACCGAAGTTGAGATGAGAAGGAAAGAGCCTTTCAAAGAGCTGGGGGAAGAGTGTTCCAGGAAAGAGGGACCAGCGAGTGCCGTGTCCTGTGGCACGTAGCGCCGGGTGTCAGGGAGGTAGCAAGAGACCGGGGTGGGAGGGCAACCAGATGAGGCTGGGTGATGGGCAGGGCCGCTCAGGGTTTCCTAAGAGTGAGGGGCTGCCAGGGGGAGGCTGGGGAGGGTTCAAGCGGCAACATGACACGACTCCGCCGGCTCAGACGTGTAGAATGGGCTGTAAGGGGGCCAGGGTGGAAGCAGCGCGACCAGTCAGGTAATAAACTGCATACGGGCAGTGGAAGATGAAGGTGGCCTGCACTGGGGCGGGTAGCATCAGAGGCAGAGAGGAGGGGACTTGGAGGGAGAATGCTCCCTCAGGATGGGACATGAGATCCTTAACTTCGGCGTTAAGGATGGGAGGGACTGGGCAGGGGGGAGCAAGCAGAAGGGAGCTGGCATGACCAACTCTGGGGGGGCCAGAGCACAGGGCAGCCGGGCCAGGAAAGGCTCAAACTCCCCTGCAGCCATTGTCATGGCGGCCACATTCCAGTCCCAGCAGAAGAATGCAGGCAATGTCTCAGAGTCCCGGGGGCAGGGTCGTCCTGAGGTACAAAGGACGACGGAATGCCTGCTGGTTGACCAAAAGTGACCTATGGAATCTGACTGAATCCCTCAGCAAGCCTTGTAGCCCTCGCCCACTTATTCCCTGGGGCTCAACAGGGCCCAGCGGGCTATGAGCAACTAGCAGGTAACAGAGTCAGGACCCAGAGGCGCAGAGGCCAGAAAAACCATTCCCTTCGTGGGCCCTGGGGTCAGACTTCCCTCGAAGACTCTAAAGCATTCCATTTTCTCCGCATTCCTCTCAACCTCTGTGGCATTAATCATCCAAGATGACGCAGCGAGGCAGAGACCGGGGCCCAGGGCGGCCAAGGGAACAGACAGGGAATCACAGAATGCAGCCTCTTCTCTCCACTTGCATGGTCACCACCCTGAGCAGGCCACCACTGCCGTCACCTGGAATGAAACAAATGTGGTTTCCCCAGCTCCAGGACCAGCTGCTTCGTCCCGTCCCGCCTCGTCTCCAACCACCAATCCTGCCACCCGCCCCTCCATCAGCTTCTGCTGCCTGGCCGTCCTTCTGTTCCCCAAGTAGCCAGGCTTGCTCCCATCTTATTTGAGGACTATCTCTCCAGACCTCTGATAAGGGACAACCCTAAAAATACCAAATGCTGTCATCTGCCAAAACATTATCTGCCATAATATGCAAGGCACCTCTACTACTGACTGGGTTCCATAATGCCCCACCCCCCGCAAAATTCATATGTCCTCAGAACCTCAGAAGGTGACCTTATTTGGAAAGGGTCTTTACAGAGTAATCTGTTAAGGTGAGGCCACAATGGATTAGGGTGGGCCCTAAATCCAGTGACTGGCATCCTTACAAGAAGAGGAAAGAACACAGAGACACACACAGGGAGGAAGCCGTGTGAAGATGGAGACAAGACACTGGAGGGATGCAGCCACCAGCCAAGGAAAGCCAAGAATTGCCAGCAACCACCAGAAGCTAGAAGAGGCAAGGGAAGATGCTTCCCCAGGGCCTTTGGAGAGAGCATGGCCCAGCCGATACCTTGATTTGGGGCTTCTGGCCTTCAGAACTGTCAGAGAATAAACGTCCGTTGTAAGCCACCCGGTTTGTGGTAAGGTCTTAAGGCGGCTCTAGGAAACTAACGCAGCATCTTATAAACATTCTCTCCAGTCCCTGCCCCAACCCTGCAAAGGCAGAATTCTCATTCTCACCCTCCAGGTGGGAAGCAGATGACCCTTGCTCAAGTTCACACAGCCAGTAAGTGGCAGAGCTGAGATCCAACCCCAGTCTGACCCCAGAAAAACGGGTGCTTTACACTGGGCTGAGGGGTCAACCTCTTTTTATAGAACGGAGGCCTGCGAAGCAACACCTGAATGAATGTCCTGCTTCCTTAAAGGCCTCTGGAAGCTCTTCTGTCAGAAAGGGTTTCTGGGAAGCTCTGGGTACCAGGGAGAGAGGAACTGGCTACCAACTGCTTCTAAGAACAAACAAAGGCAGATGGAGGCTTAATTCTGAAGCTGTAACATAAATTTTTTTGTTGCTGAGACCATCCCATCTCATGTACATATATGTGTGTATGTATACACACGCACACATACACACATTTAAAAGGTTTCAGGATATGCAATAGGCAGTAATTATTTTTTTTTGCTCATCAGAGAGTCCTTTGTAGTCCCTGGCCTGAATCATTATTATTATACTTGGCTCAGACGCTAACAAGCTTACCTTCTGAACAAGCATTCTGAGCAAAAGATCCAAAAATCTTTAACTAGTTGAGGCGCAGAACTTGGAAGGGCATCTGGCGTGTAATTATTTTTACCAGGAAAAAATAGCCCATCTTGTCAGCCTTCCGTTTTGAGCTGAGACAAATTGGCCACAAGCACATACATAAAAGGGTGGGTTTGCTGGGCCGTGCATGCATCATCCCCACGCTAATTCACAGAGCCTCATCAAGATGAATGCAATCATTCACACTCTGCGGATGGACTGTCCTTAATGTCCCTCTCTCCCCACGTTTCAAGGGAAACTTGGCCTATCTGGGCTCCCAAAACCACCATGAGAGGTTTCAGGCAAGTTTTCTAAAGCTTCTGTGAAAACAGAGCTTGTTTTCTTTATCATTTAAATTGCAAAGTACACCCCTGGCTGAGGAGAAACACAAAACACCACAAGGCTTGTGCTGCCACACAGAAGGGAGGGAAAAGCCAGATGTCTTCACTGTCCCAGCGGAAGAGTAAAAGCAGTGGAGCCTACCGCTTCTCCTTCTTACCAATAATACCCAGCACCTTACAAGAATCTCTCCCTCAGGAATGTCACATCCACCCTGGACCTCAGTTTCCCTCATCTGTAAAGCAAGGAACTAGACAAACATTCAGAAGCCCTTGGCCTGAGGTGCCCATTGAGAAGGAAGAGAGGAAAAGGCTGGCTCTGCCCCGCTCTGCTGAAATGTGCCTAGGTGTGAATGGCCCCAGAGCACTGGCACTTCTTAGTAAGGGTCTTCTCTCTTAGGAAGTGGACATCCGAGTAGTGAGAGGCTCCACCTCCGACACTGGGATCAACAGGGCCATTTTCGACTTAGATGGAAAAATAAAAAGCGGACCTAGAAATGCTTCCGTGTTTCCTGAATTGGTCATCGGGCAGAAAAAAAGCTGCTCACCATTGGACTAGATGACCTCCAAAAACAACAATGAGCCTAGCCGCCGGGCTCAACAGATGTGACAACAAAGGAGCTGGGGGAATGAGGGAGGGGCTTCAGGCTGGGGTGGACGGGAGATCAAAGGCTTTGGGGAGGGAGGAAGATAGGGGTTTTCAGCGTTCTGCTTCTGCCCCACTGACGCCACAGAGCAAGATGCTCCTTCGGGACTCAACTCAAATAACCCCTGAGATGCACAGTCTGGGGCGGGCAGGGGAATCCACCCTACATGCCAGAAAGAAAAGGGAAAAGAAACTTTTCCAAGGAGCTGCCAGCTCCACGCATGGGGCCTGAGGGAGCAGCTCAACCCTGCCGTGCAAGCAGAGAGGCCCTGAAATTCCTGGAACAGAGCTTGGTTCAAAGGAGGGTAGGGAACAGGCTGCACAGACTTCTCCTTCCATGCTGGGAGGCGCTGGGGCAGGACCAGCTGGGCAGGAGGAAGCCAAGGCCTCCAGCCTCAGGCCTGCTCGGTCAGGCCCAGGGCTCCCCCCACACATAGGCCACCCCAGAGGATGGAACAGAGGGGTGGTCGGCCGCCTGGGGGGCGGGCGGCTGTCTAGGACTCAGGTTGGCAGATTCTGGAAGGCAGATCGGGAGGCCAGCCACGGGGCAGGAGACAGTCTGTGTGAGTGGAGGAAAGCCCTCTGGCCTGGGATTCAGGGGACGTGGGCTCAGATGGACAGCTATGAAACAGATTTTCTAAAACTCCTAGGGCTTCTTATTAATGCATTGAGAAGCAGGATGGCATTCAAAGATCTTTTACTACCCAGTGGTCTTTTAAGAACTTGTTTCTTATTGATTGAAGAACTGATACATACAACTGGTAAAAACTTCCAACTAGTTGAAAAGACTCAGGGGGGTCAATGCTAAGCTTCCCTCCTGCCCCCATGAGTTTCCTGAGAAGCAGGCACTATTACCATTTTTTGGTGCATCCTTCATGACCTAGTCCAAGCGTGTGTGTGTGTGTGTGTGTGTGTGTGTGTGTGTGTGTGTGTGTGTGTGTGTGTGTGTGTCTGAGAGAGAGAGGTCTTCCTCTTACACACAAATGGAAACAGAGGAAATTCCAAAAGAACAACTCACCATCTGGAGCCTGACTTTGTCATCCATCAAATGACAAACCTGGATGGTTACCTCCTGACCTGGAATAGTCCAAGCTACGAACCCACCTGCCACGAGCCATGGGCAACCAGCTTGAGGAGCTAACCTGCAGCTTGGTTGGACTCAACTCTGGGGTGCTCTCATGTCTGCTGGAGTGCACTAGTAGCTAACTAGTAACTAGTAAGCTAACCTTTACTGAGCGCTCCCCAGGGCCAGGCGCTGAGCCAATCAAGTTACAGGCCCCACCTCGCCCAGCCTTCCAGCCACCTCAGGAGGTAAGGACTGGTATTATTACTCCCATCTCATAGGGTTAAACAAAAAACAACCCTAAGGTCCAAGAAGCAAAGCGACTTGTCCAAGGTCACGTAGCTGGTAAGTGGTAGGTAGCTAGGATGCAAATGCACTTCTCTCCTGTTCATCGTTTTGGGGGACACACATAACGGGGGGAGAGCTGCAGGCCATGTGACATAGGTATTTAAATATCCCCAGTGAGGCTGGCTGACTGCAAGGAACACACAACCAGCCCAATGTGTAAGAGGCAGAACCTAAACCCTTCGGTTTTGCATCCAAGACCCATGCTTTTGATTATCACTAAAGCAGCCTGAAAACAGAATAGGGTAGGGCCCTCCTTAGCCATCGGATTTATCTTAGCTAGTTTCACCCTCCAGCAATCCTAAAGTAGGTGTCATAATCTACCCTTAATCGATGAAAAAACAAGGCTGATGGAAGCTGAGTGACCTTCCAAAATTCTCTTAGGGGAGACTGACAGTGATTGGTCCTCAGGCTCAGGCCAGAATTCTTTCCACTCAGCCACAGCAAACCACAGGGCATAACCTTCACTGCAGGCCTACGAAGCTGCTCCCATCTCCCAAGCAGCAAAGTGTGGCATTTAATGGAAACCCAAAATCATAATGAGAAGCAATGACAAACACTAAAGAGCTATCCCCGTCCCCTCAACAAGACCCACATCTTGCTCAGAAACCCAACTTCACAAGAAAGCAACTCCCTGAAGGGGAAATGTCAGTCATCATTTGGTAGCTGCAATGTGGCAAAACCAAATGGGAAAGCGACCTAACAATATGCATCAAGAACCTTTGACTTTGTCATTCGACTTCTAGAAATCTATCCTAAAGAAATCCGAAAGACGGAAATAGCTTCACTCGCACATGTGCACACCTACATACACACACCTGCACAGACACACACACACGAACATGCATCTCAGCACTACTGTGAAAGAAAATGACAGAGAAATATTCTTAATACTCAGATTACAGGTAAAATTGGGGAAATGACAAACTCTCCTTGCAACGGGAGGTTACAATGTCATGTTGCCTGAAAAATGATGCTTAAAAACCTGCTTTTGGGCTTCCCTGGTGGCGCAGAGGTTGAGAGTCCGCCTGCCAATGCAGGGGACACGGGTTCGTGCCCCGGTCCGGGAAGATCTCACATGCCGCGGAGCGGCTGGGCCCGTGAGCCATGGCCGCTGGGCCTGCGCGTCCTGAGCCTGTGCTCCGCAGTGGGAGAGGCCGAAACAGTGAGAGGCCTGCGTACCGCAAAAAAAAAAAAACAAAAACAAAAACAAAAAAACCCTGCTTTTAACACCATGTGGAAATACTTCTATTAAGTGAAAAATCCAATGAAAGTGTCAACATTAGGTGATCTCACATTCAGAAGAAATACACACAGAAAAAAGAAAGGAAATGCAGCAAAATGTGTTGACGTTATTTTCTTCCTTATACTCTTAACATTTCCCAATGTTTCTTTAAGACAAATCATCCCTTAAAAAATCAGCATTATTTGAAAGAAATGATGGCCCATATGCTCCTGGATAAAATGAGCAACAGGTGTAATCTGAGATGGAGAGAATTTGCTTTCCTTTTCAGAGTATGCTCCTAACAAGTTCCATGGTCCTGCAAAAGAAGGGAGCCAACGCAGAGACTGATGGGGGAATCCAGTAAGAAGTGGCTCAAGCCCAGAAGAGCCGCGGAGAGCAGAGAAGGGGAGTCCAGGAACCACATACACCATGGCAGGTCCGCAGGAAGCAGACACTGGGGAGCAGGGCGCAGGGGGGGTCCCAAGGGAATGACCTCAGAAAGGGGGGCAGGGGGGCGGGTGTTGGGAAGCTGACTGAGAGTTCAAAAAGCAGCCGCTCTCAGGATAAAGCCAAGTAGTTCAAGAGAAGGAGGCAATTTCAAATCCCAGGACAGAGGGTGCTCCAGACAGGACGCCTGGGCATCTACCGCTCTGATGTAAGGGGAAGGCCATTTGGAGGCGCGATGGCACAAACACTGTTTACCAGTGTTGCGACTTTTAGAATGAATCCTGCAAATAAAGCACAGAAGTCTGAATTATGGGTGTATTCACTGCAGAACTCGGAAGCCTGCCGTCCGTGTCACGGTCTAGCTCGGCACTGTCAGATAGAAAGGCAAGACACATAAAACTAATTTAAAATTTTCTAGTAGCCACGTTAATAAATCACAAAAAGAAAGAGGTAAAATTAGTTTTAATCATGTACTTTTACTTAACCTAATATATCTAAATCTTATCACTCCAACATGTAATCAATAGGAACACTTATTAAAGATATTTTACATTATCTGTTTTGTACTAAGACTTAGAAATCTGACTCACATTTTACACTTACAGCACATTTCAATTCGGACTTTTCCACATTTCAAGTGCTCAGTAGCCACATACCAGTGACCATACTGGCCAGCACAAGTCCTAACCTCTCTGGCCTCTATATTCGTATGTTAAAAACAAGGATGGACTTAACCTCTGTCTTCTTTCATTGTCAACTACAGTTCAACAAGCTTTCATTGACTGTAAGAGTTAATGTTTACACAGCCCCTTTCAGATGATACCAAACAATGCTTCTTCTAGTTCTTAAAATGTGCTTCGGAAACTAGAGGCTCAGAGTGGTCGTGCGCTCAGCTGAAAGTCACACAGCCAGCGTGAACCAGAACTCAGGCCTCCTGCCTACAAATCCAGTTCACTTATCTTCACTTACCGTTACCACGCTAGTAAACGGGTCCCTTCTTCCCTCCCTCCTCTGGGGACCACAGGCAAGTTGTTGAAATTTAATGAGCCATTCTGCGCAGCAACTTTTAAAGAGATGCAATCATGCATCCTTCTCGCTTCCTGGGCAGAGGAACATCTGGAAATTTAAACCACTCAACAGCTGGAAGATATTCTCATCCTTAAGAAGCATAATTCATTACGCCAACAATGAAAACCAGACTGTCAATCTGGTGGGTGGGGTGCGACTTTACAGCTATCAGTTTCTTGGCTGGGAGGGAGTGTGTTTGCCCTGGGCCCCTGGCCTACTAGAGTAAATGCAATAAGCCTGCTGCTAATCCCCTCATGCTGGTGAAGTTCCAAGCACCAGAGGGAAGATGGCCCAAGGGACATCTGTCTTCTGATCCCGCCTCTGCCACTTCAGCTCACCTTGGGGGGCTTCCCCCCACCGCTGTGCGATCCGGGGACCCTCAATAAACTTCTCTCAATGCCCCCAAGCTCTATCCTCATCTCACATTTCAATCAATGACCTGGAGCCCTGAGGGAGAGATGACCTCAAGGCAGGAGAGCAAACCAGTTAGACCAACAGATCTGAAAAGCAGGCTGCCTGGCTTCGCATCTTGGCTCTGGCCCTGCTACTTAGTAGCTGTTACCTTGGATAGTCACTTACCTTTCTGCCTCAGCTTTCCCATCTGTAAAATGGGGAAATTAATATTGACAGCATAGACTGTTGTCAGGATTAAATACACAGATTAGATATAGAGGCAGAGTCCTCGGAACAGAGGCAGGTAAACAGGTGGAGCTATTTACGTGAGAGCCGACAGGGGCTGGCAGATGAGAAAATCAAGGGAGGAAGTGATTGGCGTCATCCTGCAGGGACAGTAGGACTGGACTCCAAAGCTAGAAATTTAAGAAAGGAAGCAACACGTCTATCAATGTGCTTTTCAAACTGGAAAGTACTCAACACCTTCGCTCAGTCAGCCCACATTTCCTGACCCTCTGGGGGCTAGAGGCCCAGCCCTCATGTGCTTATGCGGGGCCCATAACCAGTGCTTACTGAGCACCTACTACATGCCAGCTCTGGAGGAAGCCATTAACGTACAAAATCGCACTCAACGCTCACAACAAAGTATCTAGTTGGTACTACTTATGTTCTAATTTTACAGATGAGGAAACTGAGACTCAAGAGGGTAACTTCTCCAGGGAGATCTGAGACTTTTGAAGGCAAGTGGATCTCAAACCGATGCTGTGCGAATGAGAAAACCACGCTCATATCCATTATGCTGTTTTTCTATGCTTCTCACACAGGTGAGCGATTATTTGTGGCTTTGGGTGGCCCTCTGCTACCAAGTACCAGAATGATTCAAAACACAAGGCAGAGCCCCCGGTTGCAAAAAGCCCAGGCTCTGGATCTAAGCCATAAACGAATGAATAAATCTTGCTGATGAAATGGGTCCCTCTCCTGGAAGAGGGACCTCCTTGCCCTCCTCTCATAATTTGGGCCTAAAGACTGGAATGTGAGGCAGGCGGCAGCGCAGGAACGATGTGGCTACATTTTCCTCGTGGAGGCTTATAGGCCAGGTGAGACCTCTTGGGAGCCCACTCTCTTCTGCTGCAATCAGTTCATCTGTTTCGGAAAGGTTTATCCTGGCTGGGGGATCTAAGCTGAAGACCACTGTAAACACGGGAGGAGGGGCCCGGCATTCCTACATTCCACCCAGAAAAGCTTGGGAAGTATGGATGGGAAAAGGGGGAGACCCCGCCTGGGCAGGCCAAGATGACCTGGCAGAGGGCAGTGATCCAGCTGGACTGGGAACCTGCCTGGAATCCTGGGCCCACATGGAGGGGAAGGTAATCTGGACCAGGGTTGTTTCATGACCATTCTGGGCGTCAGTTACTACCCACAGCATCAGTCTGGGGCGGGTATAAGAGATCCTTAACCGCCAACAGGGAACAATGCTAACAGCAGGGAGGGCTTATTTAGGGTCTGTTATCACCCCACCCCAGGTCTCGCACTATCTCATTTAAACTTCAAAATGATGCGGGGCCTTTTGTCCTCCGTTCCCAGCTGAGGAAACAGGCGGAGAGAAGTTAAGTTCATTGCACTGATGAACTAAGTAACAGAATGAGGCAAAGGCAAGAGTGAACCCGCGGCCGTCCCATTCCAGGAGCTGCACTGCTCACCATCACACCAACACCATTTCTTTTCAGATTATTGATGAGGGTCAACAGTCCTCAGCCGAAGACATCCCTTCCGATTTTGAAAGTCTATGATCCCAGGAAAATCCAAAAGCAGCCTTGGGTCCTACCACCTTAGCCAGAAACTCTGGCCCTTGTGACCACGCGTACAAGAACGCTCACAGCAGCTCTGCTTGTGTGTGGTGGAAAAAAATTAAAAGAAAAAAAAAAAAAGCTGCCAACAACTCACATGTCTTTGGAGAACGGGTGAATAAACTGTGGTCTATTCACACAACGGAACAGATGACGGCAGTGAGAAACAGACCACATCCACGTAGACTTATCAACATATGTCGAGTAGAAAAGCAAGTGCGTACGGTGTGGAATTTTGTAAAGGTCAAAAGGAAGAAAAGTAACGTCATATTTAGGGAGAAAAATATAGGAAAAAAGTTTTTAGCAAGGACATAATACACACCAAAATTCAGGATAACTCTTGGCTCAGGGGGAGAATACTAGGGGGTGGTAGTTGGGAGAGGCTAGAAAAAAGATGCAATTCATTCCGGGTCACACCCTAAGCAGGGTGGGGGACTCACGGGAATTCGTTTCCTATGATGCTCATGACGCCACCTCCTTTTGTAGATATCAAGAGAATATCATGGACTAACTGTTGAAACTACACGAAATTTGCTCCCCAAATGATTAGAAAATGTTTGCTAATCCTTTGTTTTGTGGGAAGCACAACTCCCAAATCATTTATTTTGTGGGAAAGTGATGTGGTAAGTCGGAATGTCCACGGTGGGTGCACTATGACCCCAGCTACGTTGCTGATGGCTGCATTAGTGAGTCTCTACCAGGTTCCAGATTGCTGGGTGCACCCCTCCACTGCTGGGAAACGGGGTAAGAGCATCCAGCTGGTAGAGATGCTGAGAAGATGAACAAGATAGCACACATAAGAGCTGAACTGAGGCACCAACCCAGGGTAAGCACTGGCCATGGGAATCCAAAGGATGGAGCCTCAGAGCAGTACAGTGAGCGGTCAGGACACGTGCTCTGCCACTTCTGGCTGGACGGCCCTGGCTAAGCTTGGCACAATTGTCTGTACCTCACACCAAAAGCACAGACAACAAAAGGAAAAATAAATAAGTTGGACTTCATCCAAATTAAAATCCCCCTGTGCATCAAAGGACACTTTCGAGAGTGAAAAAAACAACCCACAGAACAAGAGAAAATATTTGCAAATCATCTACCTGAAAAGGGATTTATATCCAGAAAATATGAAGAACTCTACAACTTAACAACAACAAAAAACCCGTTTCTCGGGCTTCCCTGGTGGCGCAGTGGTTGAGAGTCTGCCTGCCAATGCAGGGGACGCGGGTTTGTGCCCCGGTCCGGGAAGATCCCGCATGCCGCGGCTGCTGAGCCTGCGCGTCCGGGGCGTCCGGAGCCTGTGCTCCGCAACGGGAGAGGCCACAGCGGGGAGAGGCCCGCATACTG
>NW_006783414.1:4045293-4046706 GCF_000442215.2 Lipotes vexillifer | reverse complement strand
AAAAAAAAAAAAAAAAAAAAAACGTTTCTCCATAGAAGATATACAAGTGGTCAGTAAGCATATAAAAAGATGCTCAGGGAATTCCCTGGCAGTCCAGTGGTTAAGTGGTTAGGACTTGGCACTTGCACTGCTGGGGCCCGGGGAGCTGCCAAAAAAAAAAAAAAGGATGCTCAACATCATTAGGGAAATGCAAATCACAACCACTATGAGATGCCACTTACATACTATTATAAAATTAAAAAACAAACAGAATAGCAAGTGTACAAACAGACTGTAACAAGTGTTGGCAAGGATGGGGAGATTTGGGAATCCTTGTGCATGGTTGGTGGGAATATAAAAGGGTGCAGCTGCTGTGGAAAACAGTATGCAGTTTCCTATCTGTCACATGTAGATCATAAGCCCCAATTCACAGGTCTGTTGCCGGACTAAAATGCGAAGATTATTTGCATTCATTCGCTCAGCCAATGACCCTTGGGCTGGACAACAGGGAATACAGGAGACAATAAAGTGAACAAAATTCCCTTGAAGCTTGTTTTCTATTGGGGGTTACGGATCACAGGCAAGACAGATGACTCAGACTGGACTTTAGACTGTGGCGGATGCTAAACAGGGAAACAAAACAGCTCAGAGGACTGGGATGAGTTGGGGTGGGTGAGTGACACTGAAGGTGGAGAAGCCACACGGAAAGTGATGACGGGAGGGGGGCAGCCTGTTGTACGTCCCTGAACTGGGCCAGGTCACAGTGAGGTTGTGGGCTCGTCCCGAAGGAGACCAGGACTTAACGGGAGGGTTCTGAACAGGACTTACGTGATCGGACCTGGATTTCATCAAGACAATTCTGCTGCTGAGAGAACTTAGTGAACCACGGAAAGCCACACCAATGATCATTTATAATGACTTGATTTCCCCAAGAAAGCACAGATTGACACTGGAAGGTAAAAAACTGGGCAAAGTCAGGTGCGCACTGTGACCTCACAGAGAAAGCAGCATCAGGGATGAGGGTGTTCTGTGTATTCACTCATTTAATCCTCTTAACCGTCCTAGAACAGCAGGGCTGTTACTCCCATTTTACAGATGAAGAAACCAGGAGGCACAGAGATTTGAAGGCCATGCAGCTATTCAGTGGCAAAGCTGAGGTTCCAAGCAGACAGCCTGGGGTCAGAGTTTGAGAGGACAGAAGCACCCATGCTGCCTAAAGCTTGCGAGCCACTTACAATAATGACCAGAGCGAGAGAGGAGAATGCTGGTCCAGAGACCTAAACGTTTTCCTCGCCCTCGGAGCTTCTCTGTCAGTCTGCTCGTGGGCCTCCGCAACCCCACTCTTACTCACCAGTACCAATTTCTAGGTATAATTAAAACGGGTTTGTGACGAAACAACAACAAAACCTGGAAGCCTTTTTTTTTTTTTTTTTG
>NW_006783414.1:4025047-4044982 GCF_000442215.2 Lipotes vexillifer | reverse complement strand
GGCGGGGGGGGGGGGGGGGGGGGGGGGGGGGGGGGGGGGGGGGGCGGCTAAAGAAGAAGGGGATGGTAAAGCAGGGCTGGGAATACAAAGAAACTTCTTAGGGAAAAGGATTCATATTTATACTTCCCGGGTATCTGAAGTTAATAGATTGGTTAATGGATTGGTTCCAAACCTAGTCTTTGCACTCTGACCTGGGTTCCAACCTGCCTTTTAATAGCTGTGTGAACTTGGGCAAGTCAGTTAACGTCTCTGAGCCTCAGTTTGTCCCATCTGAAAAACGGGGCTGATGATGGTTCCTATCCCATAAGGTATTGCTGATCAGTATATGGGGTGACGGAAGGGAAGCCCTTGGCACTGTGCCCATCACACAGTGGGCTCTCACAGAACACCAGCTGTGGTCAGTAATCATACTATTGTTATTAGTACAAATCCTTACAACCAACCAGAGGCAGGAAATAGTATTCCCATTCCAAGATAAGAAACAGAGACTATAGCCCTTCTGTAACAGGCAAACCCCTCTCCTTCTGCCACCCATAATCCTATCGTAAGGCTCACCTTCTCTAAAAGAAGCCTCCCAGACCAGCTGGACCTCAGTCATCTTATGCTCATGGACCCACCTAAGGCACCTGCCATCTGAAGCCATCCCCTGTCATCAGCTGCTTCATCCCCTGAGAACCAGCATCACCCTGTCCCTCTCTGACAACCACGACCTCACCCTGGTGCTGTCTCCATGTGCAAAAGCACACGTCTGTATCCCTGCACTGGACTAGGGGGGTGGGGATCTCAAGGGATTCCCCAAGTGTAGCTACAAGCCCTAGCACAGCACCAGCAAGTGAGACACACAGTAAATCCCGGGTCACTGAATGTCACACTGTTCCACTGTGATTTTTCCATGTAATCAGTTCATAGTTATTATCTACATGGATGAATATGGACAAGTTCTTAACAGTGGCACAGAGTCAGGGCTTAATATCTCTATGATGCCATTTTATTGTAGCTCCTAATAATGCTAAATAAAGAACGTGATACTGCACTATAACTGCATTAACACTGTATCATCACTGTCGTTGGTTCTGCTCTCCCTCTGCATCTCTGAAAGGTAAGGATGGATCTTCCAGACTATCAAATCCACGGTTCTTTTCTATTTCCCCAGAGCCTTGCTCAGTTTCAGGCATATATTAAGGTCCTTATTGAATTTTGCCTCCACAACGTGAAGACAGATAACAAGACGGAAAACACGGAACAAAACAGGGTGGGATTTTTGCTTCCTCCTGGTAGCTGATTGGCTCGTTTCTTTAAGCAACTCACCGTAAATGAAGAGAAATCTGAAAGTCATGCATTTTCCCCCGATGGAAATGAGCAAAAGCTCACCAACTTGGAGGGCAAAAGTCCATGAGCTAGCCGGAAACCACCACTGCCTAATAACAGCTGACCAACACTTTAGGAGCCCAGCAGGATACGAAAGGTCTGGCTTCCCCCCCACACACCCCCCCAAAAAAAGGCCAACATGTGTTGAGGGGGTGGAGAGGGAAGGGGAAAAGGAAAAGAGCAGTTAACATTTAGGAAATGATTAGTCTTCCAGGGACACACAGCCTATCACAAAAGCGTGCAGGGGGCTGAGGAAGCAACTCAGAACACCATTATGTGCAAACAGTTCTAAGAGAAAAAATGTTAATGCCGTCTATGCAGGAGGTGCTCTATTTCAGCACCCAAGTCAACAAGGGTATAAGCAGAGAGCATCCACCAAGCCCTGCCAGCTCCCTGCAAGGTGCTGGGGGCACAGAAAAGCACGTCATGTCTGGAAGAGCTTGTGCAATGGGACAGGGAGAGCGGTAAGCAGGGGCTGCAAACTGCTGGCCCCAGGGGCCACATCGGGCCCACACGTGTTTTCTTTGGCCTGTGAGCCTTCTTTAAAAATCTGAATTGAAACATTTGAAAATCAGGAGAATTTTCATTAAAAAAAGGATGATACCCAGCTTCTCTTTCAAAAGTAGAAGGTCTGGCAGCCGTGAATCTCCTTTCTGGCCTGGGGAAATGTGGCAGAGAGGGGGAGCTGGAATCAAAGAGCAGCCGCCTGGTCCAGAGAGGGGACCGGTTGTCGGCCAGTTCACACCCTTCCTACTGTGTTCTATTGGGTTCACCTGGTGCATTTATATCATCTGCTCGTCTTCCTAAGCAACTGAGTTTGCAAGCCCTGTTGGGAATCCATGGCCACAACACAATACAACAGGATGTGAGTTGTGATAACTCAGGGTGCATGGAGGGGATGAAGGAATGTTTCCTGAAGGAGGTGACCCCTAGGCTGAGTCATAAAGCATCAACAGGAGTTAATTAGAAGAGGAAGTGGGAAAGGAATGGAAACCTGTCCCATCTCCCCAGCTGGGTGAGACGTGACTGTCAGAAGTGAATCTGCAGGCACCCACCCTCTCCAAAGAATAATGCCATTCCAAACCTTCATTATGCAAAACCGACATTCACCAGCTGCCTCTAATCAGACAAGCCTTCCTTCTGATCCAAGCAGAGGCATCCATCTGGCAGAAAGCACTCAGCCTGGAGGGTTGGTGAGGGCTGGGTCCTTATCCCAGATACACATCACTGGGTTCACATCACTCAGCAATTCAATCAATACTCATGAGGGTCTATTATACAGCAGGTACTCGAACTAATAATGGGAAGCCATAAAAGCTTTTAAGTCGTTGAGTCTCAGGATCTAGTTTGCCCTTTTAAAAGCCAGGCGTGGGAGCAGGGAGACAGCTGGGGCCGGTGGTGGATGCTCTCCAGAGGGTGTTCTGGCGCCAGTGATGTCGGATCTCACTGCTGGACCAAAGGGGAGAGAGTTGCATAATCAAGGGTCAAGGGTGTCAGCAACTGCTCACGTATAAAATGTGAAAACCGTATGCTGCTGTCTAAGCCGCGGCTGCTGAGACCACCTCCACACGTTACCATGACTGATACAGTGATCTCCCCTATCCTTTGGCTCCCCTCGTTTTTTTCAAAACCCTTTGCAGGGGAAAGTGGGATAAGTATGTGGGGAATGTCTCTAGCTGAGAAAGCACATATGGACTGTCCAGGGAAATGACAGGCAAGAGACACTGCCTTTGGCCAACCTCGAGGCATGGCGAGAGGACAGTGGAACTCTGCACCAAGCAAAGGCCAGGGGGCAGCCCCGAGCTCCCCTTCTATTTCAAGAGCACTTTCTGGGAGGCCATCTCCTCCCAAGTGTTCTGAGGGGAAAGCGGCGCTGCAAGGCTGGTGATCCGGATGCAGTGACATTGAGAAGCACAGCGTGCGGGAGAAGCCCCAGGTCTCCACCGGAGGTGTTCTCTGAGCGTCAACCCGGCCAGGACAGTCTGGCCTGAGCCTCATAGGTTGTTCTTGGACCGAATGCAACCGTCTGTTTTGTAAAAAGCGATACACCACAAGGATAGGAGTGATCTCTCTTTGAAATCTCTCAGTGAGAAGACTGGCTAAGTGATCCCAAAGCTGCCCCTAGCCCCGGTTGGATGAATGATTACTTAAGCGGACTACAGGATAAACCCCGACACGATAAATGCCAGAAGGGACCCCTGTTCCTACAGCTGCTCTCCCGTAAATTTCAGGGGCTTCCCACACAGAGGCCCTTTTCTTTTTCCTCTTTCCTTTTGAAAAACAGGAAAAGCCAAGCATCCAACAAGAGGGTCACTGGTGTATTCTCAGCCACATTAACTACAGAATGTTCTTCAGTGACCCCAGGCCCAGGACACCACATGTGCACAGGTCTCCCTGAAATGCCACTCTGATCTCGTCCCTGCCCCTGTTCAAAACTTCCCGCAGTTCCCAACCGCCCTCGGGATAAAGTCCAAGCTCCTCACGGGGACTGGAAGGTCCTCAGCTACCTCTTCAGTCCCACCTGGATCCCTTCCAACTTTGCCCTCCAGGCAGAAGTCCTTTCTGTCCCCAAAATAAATATTGAATTTGTCCTCTTCTCCCCCTCTCCACGGCCAGAGCCAGGGTCCAGGGTCCCCATCTGGATGGCTGCCACACAGCCTCCAAACGGGCCCCAGCTACCACTGTCAACCGTCCAATCCATTACCTACCGAGCAAAAATGTCAATCAAACCAGGCTCCTGCCCCACTCAGCAGCCCACAGACGCCTGGACTAGTGCTTAAGGCCTCCAAGACCAGGCACCTGCCCGCCCTGGACCCCGTCCAGGTCCTGTGTCTCCTACCCTTGGACATTCACTCCACTCCACCCACAGGAGTCTCTTGACATCATGAACTTCCCAAACTTTTTCCTGCCTTGGGTCCTTCGTGCATGCTGTTCTCTCGGGCTAGAATACCTCCCCCTCAAACTAGTTTTTTTGTTGTTTGTTTGTTTGTTTTGGCAGCATGTGAAATCCTAGTTTCCCCGACCAGGGATCGAACCCGCACCCCCTGCAGCGGAAGCTCGGAGTCTTAACCCCTGGACCGCCAGGGAAGTCCCTTCAAACTAGTTTTTAAAAGAAAATTTTAAAACCCATAATTTACAACCATGAACGTGTTGTCATATATACACACGGTCTGCTTTCCTTACTATGTGTTTTCAAAATGCAGAAGTGATATATGTGCCTATATTCTTCTTTTATAAAACATTAAAGGTAAAGTTAAAGTAGCCTTTGACCGTCACCACCAGCCCCGTCCTCTCCCCCCTCCCAGGACGATGAGAGTGAATTTGATCTAGATCCTTCCAGTCCATTTTCTTTTAGACATTCACACCCACCTCGAAGTATCCTTCAACAACACATAACATGAGCTGTGAATTCTCAAATGTACCGAGGCGTGGGGCTGCACGTATGTTTTGATTTCATTGCGTTCTGCCAACTGGTCTCTCAAGCCACCCCACACTCACTAGCTGAGTCAGGGGACCCCATGCCCCACACAGCCTCCCCAAGACTTGCGTCAGACTTCCTATTTTTGGCACGTTTTAAAACATGAAAAAATGTGCCCCAGAAACAACACAAGTGTCCTTCCACTGGAAGATAGGTAACAGTGGCATATCCAGAGAACAGGACACTACTCTGCAATCTAATCCACCCAACGACTGACACATAAAAGGTGGAAGATCTCACTTGCAGGAGAGAAACCAGGCTCAAAGAGCTACATCCTGGACGATGCCGTTTATACACAAAAGGCAAAACCAAACCGTGAGGTCAGGAAACAAATCTGTGATCGTTAGAAGCTGAGGGTCAGGGAGGAGGTTGACTACAAAGAAGCAGGAGGGACTTTGGCGGGGGATGGAAATGTTCTGTATCTTCATGATGATCACATGACTATGTTACACAGCTGTGCGCATTTATCAAACCACCTAGCGCTGTTTACTAAACAGGGTGGACTCTAGTGTCTACATATCAGACCTCAGTACACCTGACTATATTAGGGACATTTGGAATCTTTTCACATGTACTGTCCGTTTTGCTTTCTTCTTTTGAGAACTGTTTGTTCATATCTTTTACTCAGGTTACTATGAGGCTGTTTGGTTTTTTTGTTGTTGACTTTGGGGAACTCTTTCTTCTTTATTATTAAAGCTGTTCTTTTTTTTTTTTCCTTAGTCTTTTTTTCTTTACTATACAGTCATATTTATCAGTCTTCTCCTTTGTGCTTTGCTCCTTCTCTGGTTAACTTCCCCCAAATCTTCGTGTCTCACTCAAATGTAGGATTTCAGTGTGAATCCCCTCACCTCATACACACTATCTTCCACATTATTCGATTTCATATTCTTCCATATTCCTTACAGTAGTGTTACTTTTTGGTGTATGTTTGCTTGTCTCCCCACTAAGTAATAAGCTCCTTGAGAACTGGTACCATATCTGTTGTGATCACTACTGAACATCCAAGACCTTGAACAGTGCTTGGCACACAACAGGCATCCCACAAATATCTGCTAAATAAATGGAAGTTAAGAAAAAGCTAATACAGGTGCATGTGATGTATATGCACATGTGTCTAGCATTTAATACACACTATACGTAATTGTTCATGACATAGCGTATCATGGACAGCAACAAACATCATGCGTCTCACCAGATAACAGCAAATTTGGCTTCAGTGCAAATCTCATGAGTTACAATATTTAACTGAAACTTTTAAAATAGTGAGATGCGGGGCTTCCCTGGTGGCACAGTGGTTAAGAATATGCCCGTCAGTGCAGGGGACACGGGTTCGAGCCCTGGACCGGGAAAATCCCACCTGCCACGGAACAACTAAGTCTATGCACCACAACTACTGAGCCTGCGCTCTAGAGCCCACGAGCCACAACTACTGAGCCCGCATGCCACAACTACTGAAGCCCATGTGCCTAGAGCCCGTGCTCCACAACAAGAGAAGCCACCGCAATGAGAAGCCTGCGCCCTGCAAAGAAGAGTAGCCCCTGCTCAACTAGAGAAAGCCCCTGCTCAACTAGAGAAAGCCCGTGTGCAGCAACGAAGACCCAACGCAGCCAAAAATAAATAAATAGTGAGATGTTATGATGCAATAATCCTAGGACGGGGGGTTTATCAAAAAAATGAAACGAAAAATAGAAAACATATATATAAGCTATGTGTAGCTCTATTATGAGCTAAGCATTGCAGAAATATCATCTACCCAATAAAAAATGACATGGACAAAAGCATATGTAATAATATTCAGGAATGCTTACAACTTAATGATAACTAAGAAAAGTTAGGACACAAACATATTGATACATACCATAATTACAACCTTTTTTTAAAAAAGCAACAGTAAAAAAATTAAAAAAAAAAAAAAAGCAGGGCTTCCCTGGTGGCGCAGTGCTTGAGAGTCCGCCTGCCGATGCAGGAGACGCGGGTTCGTGCCCCGTTTCGGGAAGATCCCACATGCCGCGGAGCGGCTGGGCCCGTGAGCCATGGCCACTGAGCCTGCGCGTCCGGAGCCTGTGCTCCGCAAATGGGAGAGGCCACAACAGTGAGAGGCCCGCATAACGCAAGGAAAAAAAAAAAAAAAAAAAAGCAACAGTAAAGACAAAACAGTGATTGGATTTAACTCAAGAAATAATACTTATCTTTATAGACTTTTCCCCCCAGATTTTTAGAGATAAGCTTGTATTTTTTTCATCGGAGGAAAGATAATTCAAATTTCCCTAAATACAGTTCTGTCCACCCAGGGCCATTTCAGGCACCTCCCTCCTAAGACCCATCCTCTATTACATTTGTTATCCTTCTAAATGTAAACCTGGGAATTTACTCCTGGTTACAATCCCAGCGTTGGCAGGACCCATTTAAATCACTTCTGCTGGTCATTAAGTGGCCAGTGGGCCAGCAGGTGGGGCTGACCCACTGGCCACTCCTGCCTCTCCCACCTCAACCACAGTCCCGAGGCCCAGGGTCCTCAGCTCTCTGTTCCCTGTCTGCAAGGCCCTCGCTGAGACTGGAGACCTATCTCCCACATCCCTCCTGCTCGAGCCTTCTCAGCCACACCAGACCTAGTTGCCTGCAGCTCCATTTCCACCTGTCTTCCCTGCCTCCCAGCCGCTATGGTCAGCAGTCGTTGCTGTGCGCGGGCTTCCTCTAGCTGCGGCGATCAGGGGCTACTCTTTGTTGCGGTGCACGTGCTTCTCATTGCAGTGGCTTCTCTTGCTACGGAGCACGGGCTTCAGCAGTTGTGGCACGCGGGCTCAGTAGTTGTAGCTCGTGGGCTCAGTAATTGTGGCGCACGGGCTTAGTTGCTCTGCCTCATGTGGGTTCTTGCCGGACCAGGGCTCGAACCCGGGTCCCCTGCATTGGCAGGCGGAATCTTAACCACTGCACCACCAGGGAAGTCCCCACACTGGGAGCTTCTTGAAGATAGGGATGGTTCCTTATTCCGTGAAGAATCCCCTGTGCCTGGCACTCACCCATTCACTCTGGATTCACTGAATGCCTATCACGGCCCAGGTGTTGTCGTAGAGCTACACTGCCCAATAGAAATGGAATTTGAGCTATGGGTAATTTTAGATTTTCCAGTAACCACATTTAAAAAAAAAAAAAAAGAAACAGGTGAAATTAATTTTAGCGATATATCATATTTAACCCAAGATACCATTTCAACACGTAATTAACGTTAACGAATTCAGTAATGAGATATTGGGTTAGCCAAAAAGTTCATTCGGGTTTTTCCTTAAGATGTTACGGAATATATATCACTTTTTTTGTGTTAAGTCTTTGAAATCCAACGTGTATTTTAGTACATCTCCATTCAGACTAGCCTCATTTCAAGTGCTCAGCGGCCACATAAAGCTAGTGGCTACCGCATTGGATAGGGCAGTTTTAGATGCCTGGGGATACAACAGTGAGCAGTCCAGAAGCTCTTGTCCACCACTACCAGCCTGGACCAAGCACCTGCATCCCCTGCAGTTTGACCCGGGTGTCCTGACTTCTGGCCTAGATTTAGTCTCTTCTCAACACAGCAGCCAGACTGATCATTTTGAAAGCTAAATCAGAGCAAATCAGCTTTTTGTTTTAAACCCTTCAGTCTCTCCCCATTTTACTGTGCACAAGACAGAATCTTTTAGAAAGGCCTGGAGACTTCACGTGCAACGCCGCTGAACACTGCTCTGGTTTCCCCTTCCACCTCTGTCCACCTTGCTCTCACCACTCCAATCCGTTCTGCATCCTGCTTCTCCCTCTCACAGGCCCACCCCTGGCTTGAACCTGGCTCTTCCCTGGGCCAGGAACACCATCCTCTAAGACTAACCCCTTCACCTCCTTCAAGGCTGCTCCAGTATCAGCTTATCAACAGAGCCTGCCCTGAAGCCACCTTAACACTGCAGGCCACCCCAACCCTCCAGACCCTGACTCTGCTCCACTTGTTCCCATAGAACACATTACCCTCAAATACACTGTGAATGTCCTCAGTTTATTATGTCTGCTGTTCCCAATGTCTACCTCAGCTGCAATGCAAGCACCATTCGTGCAACATCTTTCTTGTTCCTTTCCAAATCCCCAGCACCTAGAACCCTGCTTGGCACAGAGTAGGCATGCAATAAGTATGTGTTGAATTGATGAAAATGAATAAATGAATGAATAAATGAATGAAGCCCTCAGCCCTACAGAGTTTACAATTTCAGGAGAGAAGACAGATATACGGTATATCAGGTAACGATTAGTACTGTCTCAGTTTGTTCAGGCTGCCATAACAAAATACTACAGATGGGGTAGCTTAAATGATTGAAATGTATTTCTCACAGTTCTGGAAGCTAGGAAGTCCAAGACCAAGGTTCTGGCCAATCTGGTTTCTGATGAGAGCTCTCTTCCTGATTTGTAAACAACTACCTTCTTGCTGGCCAGAGAGAGGAGGCAAGCTCCCTGGTATTTCTTCTGATAAAGGCACTAATCACCTCACAAGGACCCCACCCTGATGACCTCACCTATCCATAATTACCTCCCAAAGGCCCCATCTCCAAATACCATCACATTGGGGGTTAATATTTCAACATATGTATTTTTGAGAAACACAAACATTCAGTCCATAACAAGTACTATGGACAACAGTGAGACTCAGGAATGGAAATGGGAGTTAGGGAGGTTGCTATTTTATGAGGCAGCCCCCAAAGGAAGGCAATAATTATAAATATAGCAACCACCACTTACATAGTCACTACCACATGGCAGCCCTGTGCTAAGCTCCTTACATCTACTAATACAGTGGTGTCAGGAGTCGGTGTAGTTTTTGCCTGCGCTGCCTCTATCCGTTCCCCAACTCCCTGTGGGGACCACCCTGTCCCCACTGTGTGGCTTGGATAGAATGGAAACTCCAGGAGGACAAAGATTTTTGTTTCTTTTCTTCCCTGCTGGATCTCCAGGAGCTGGAACAGTGCCTGACACCCAGCAACTGCTCAGTAAATGAATGGCTCAACCAATCCATCTTAAACAGAGTAGCAAATGTTAGGGCCAAATTACCAGGGAAAGGGAGCCCTGAAGAATAACCAATAATAACAATCATTTTTATGTCTTCCTCAAGAGCTTACTTCCACTGTGCTAAGTGCTTTGCTTCATCTCTGGGAGGGGGAAACTATTCTCCTCTCTGTGCAGCAGCGAGAGCTGAAGTAACCTGCAAAAGCAGGCTGACGGCACTTCCCTGGTGGAACAGTGGTTAAGAATCCGCCTGCCAATGTCCTGCAGGGGACATGGGTTCGAGCCCTGGTCCGGGAAGATCCCACATGCCATGGAGCAACTAAGCCCGTGCGCCACAACTACTGAGCCTGCGCTCTAGAGCCCACGAGCCACAACAGCTGAGCCTGCGTGCACAACTGCTGAAGCCCACATGCCTAGAGCCCGTGCTCCTCAACAAGAGAAGCCACCACATTGAGAAGCCTGCGCAACGCGACGAAAAGTAGCCCTGGCTCGCCGCAACTAGAGAAAAGCCCACGCGCAGCAACAAAGACCCAACGCAGCCAAAAACAGAAAAAAATTAATATATATATATATATATATATATATAAAACTAATATATATTATATATATATATAAAAGCAGGCTGACACCTGAGGGGCACCCTCTGATTCCTGTCCTTTCTGAGACCTCTCCCCATTTCTATCTCTTTCTTACATCTATTAGCCAGTGTTTTGTTCAGATGCTTGCAAAGAACACTAGTGAAGTCACTGCCATTTTATGATCTATGTAACCAGAATGTTACCTTTACACATTACAACGTATTCAGAAACCACCACTCCAAGCAGCCACAGGAAGTAATAAAACCCAATAATTGTAACAGTAATAATATTAGCTAACTTTTGCTGAGCACTTACCAGGAGCCCAGGCGCTGTGCTGAACACCCGCCAGCTGTTCATCCCCTATTTCCTCCTCACAGCCACCGGTGAAGCTGGTGCTTTACCATCCCCATTTCATAGGCGAGTCAACAGGCTTACAGAGGTCAGGTAACTTGCCCCAAAGGAACCCAGGTCCGCCCCTCAGGCGACCCAGGTGCCTTCTGCCGCTTTCAGTCTTCCTTCCTTTCTTCCCTGTCCCTTCCCTCAGGGCAAACCCTCTGCTTCCCACCCTGTCGGGCTGTTTCACATCTAAGAAGACAATGACTGGAGACTGGGCAGTTCTTGACAGCCACCTGATCCAACAAAGTCCCAGGGCGTCATGAGCCACCAGATGAAGATGATTGCCAGCATGCCCCGCCCCTTCCCCACCCCCTGCTGCTCCCAAGAAATGCATGGTCCAGGAGGGAAAAGAGGCAGGTAAACAAATAACCCTGGGGCTCAGACTACCCACCAGGCACCAGCAAAACAACACCCCATACCCCTGCCTGCCCCCCTCAGAAAAAAGAGGAAGAAAAATAAAAGAAAAACATTCAGAATTCTGGAATTAAAAAATGACTGAGACCATTTTGGCTTGCCTAGAGCCCGTGCTCCTCAACAAGAGAAGCCACCACATTGAGAAGCCTGCGCAACGCGACGAAAAGTAGCCCTGGCTCGCCGCAACTAGAGAAAAGCCCACGCGCAGCAACAAAGACCCAACGCAGCCAAAAACAGAAAAAAATTAATATATATATATATATATATATATATAAAACTAATATATATTATATATATATATAAAAGCAGGCTGACACCTGAGGGGCACCCTCTGATTCCTGTCCTTTCTGAGACCTCTCCCCATTTCTATCTCTTTCTTACATCTATTAGCCAGTGTTTTGTTCAGATGCTTGCAAAGAACACTAGTGAAGTCACTGCCATTTTATGATCTATGTAACCAGAATGTTACCTTTACACATTACAACGTATTCAGAAACCACCACTCCAAGCAGCCACAGGAAGTAATAAAACCCAATAATTGTAACAGTAATAATATTAGCTAACTTTTGCTGAGCACTTACCAGGAGCCCAGGCGCTGTGCTGAACACCCGCCAGCTGTTCATCCCCTATTTCCTCCTCACAGCCACCGGTGAAGCTGGTGCTTTACCATCCCCATTTCATAGGCGAGTCAACAGGCTTACAGAGGTCAGGTAACTTGCCCCAAAGGAACCCAGGTCCGCCCCTCAGGCGACCCAGGTGCCTTCTGCCGCTTTCAGTCTTCCTTCCTTTCTTCCCTGTCCCTTCCCTCAGGGCAAACCCTCTGCTTCCCACCCTGTCGGGCTGTTTCACATCTAAGAAGACAATGACTGGAGACTGGGCAGTTCTTGACAGCCACCTGATCCAACAAAGTCCCAGGGCGTCATGAGCCACCAGATGAAGATGATTGCCAGCATGCCCCGCCCCTTCCCCACCCCCTGCTGCTCCCAAGAAATGCATGGTCCAGGAGGGAAAAGAGGCAGGTAAACAAATAACCCTGGGGCTCAGACTACCCACCAGGCACCAGCAAAACAACACCCCATACCCCTGCCTGCCCCCCTCAGAAAAAAGAGGAAGAAAAATAAAAGAAAAACATTCAGAATTCTGGAATTAAAAAATGACTGAGACCATTTTGGCCCCGTGTATGTGAATCTTGTGTTTATGGGCTGGCATTGTTTTTGTTTTTAATGACAGGGTTGGGAGAGGGCCCACCACAATCCTTGTATTGTTAGGGCTGCTACAGGACCAAAACACACCCAGGAGAGAGACAGGTACTCAGATAGTTTGGAAGGCGGGGGCAGGGGATGGGGGGGAGGGTATGTGATCATTTGCAGAAAGAGCTCTGTCTCCCATCTGCTCTGAATGTTCACAGTGATTATATGCTGGTCACAAAGCCAGGCAGGACGCCTGGATGTAGCGTTTTGCAAATGCCCATAGATTTCACACCAATACTGAGGCTCTGCGCAGGCTCCCCAGACCCCCGTCCAGAACTTTCCAAACACTGCAGCCCCCCTCCCATGGCTTCTTGACCCCAGTGTTAGTGGAATGGGCCGGCAGCCAGAGCAGGCAGTGTCTTCACACAGGGTTTGGGGTTTCCATCTGTGCCGGGTGAGGAGGGCAGACTGGGGAACACACTTGATCCCTCCCACTCCAGGCCGAGAAGCATCCTTGCTTGCTTTTAGTTTCGCTGTCCTCTAACTTCTAGGGGTGGTTAGAGAACCAGGGAGCCAGATGGCCCAGGTCCAAATCCCAGTGGCTCTGCCACTCCTTAGCTGTGTGACCTGGCGGTGAGGGTAGGGATATTTTTAATCTCTCTGAGCTGTGGGTCCCCCATCTGCAAAACAGTGATAATAATAATAATAATAATAATAATAATAATACCTTATGTGATGGTTGGGAGATTAAATGAGATAACATATCTAAAGCATTTAGAACTGAGTCTGGCCCGTCATAAGAACTCCATCACCGCTAGACATTTTATCATAACTGCCTTGGTGAGGCTATATGGGAAGAACATGCTTGGCCTGATACACGATTTCAATGTTGCTATAGAAACTACTTATATTATTGGGACTTCCCTGGCGGTCCAGTGGTTAAGACTCCACACTTCCACTGCAGGGGGTGCGGGTTCGATTCCTGGTGGGGGGACTAAGATACTGCGTGCCACACGGCATGGGCAAAAAAACAAAGAAAGAAACTATTATTATTATCATTTACTATTACTGTTATTAGATCCTTAGATTACTGGGGACCAGAAAAACGGAAGAGATAGAGGAAGAACCCGTCAAAGGACCCATTTTAGCAGCATTCTCCTGTAAGGCCTAGAGTTTCTGAGGTTTTCTAGGGAAGGGGTAGAAGTGACCATCAACGGAACTCATCTATGGTCAAAATTATTCCACGTTGTTGCTCTGTTTCCATCTTGATTCAGGGTTTCCCCCCACCGCACCACAGACACAGGGTATATAAACGAGGAGTCGTGGCCTCTTACAGAGAATACAAACCAGCATCCGGAGTTTAAAAAAAACAAACAAAACGGGGAGAATGCCATGTTTCCAGCCAACTAGGAAAGGAAAAACAAAGTAAAAAGCTTGAGCATCCAGGAAGCCATCTGACATCTAACACACAGTGACGTGCAGCCATTCGTCGCCAAAGAATATGGACCAGCAACTATCCCAGGTCCTCACTTCCACAGGAAAGGGTCAACACCGCCATTGGTGTGACCAAATTCAGGGAGAATCACACAAAGAGGAATAAAGGAAGGCTGTCTTATCGTCCAGGAGGTTCTTTCGTTGAGCTGTCCGAGAAAACTGTCCATCCCAGGCAGGCAGAAGGCCCTGGGACACGGACTCCCAAACCCAGCCAGCCTGCCTGCCATTTAGGAGGAAGAAAAAAAAGCTAAAAGCACAAGAGATCAACTGGATATGGACGGTGAGGAATCACCGGGTTTCAGACCAGCAATCACACAAATCAGTTGCGGGGCTGGAGGGGGCGGGAGGGGGTGAGTTCTGATATTTCAGAACTGAGAAGAACTCCCTCTTTCCAGTCCAGAAAAGCTCCAGCCCTGGACAGAAAGGACAAACCGGACAGCATGGGGGAGGGACGGAGAGAAGACGAAGGAAGAGAGAGGAAAAGCAACCAGAAAAAGAAACTGATTTCTTCTACTTTTCAGGGGAAGCCTGGTTTATGCAAAATTCTGCACTCAAAGTCGGCAAAGCAACAACAAGAATAAAAACCACGCTTAACCAGGCAAAACAAAAATGTGATCACATAACAAATCCCCCCGGGGAGTTCCCTGGGTACAGCATTATGATCGGCCCTGCACCCACCGAGCCTTTCCATCACCAGACCCAGGCATGGAATTCCAGTCGGGCCCTCGTGCCAAGGCCTCAGACCACGAGGCACTCCTCACCTCCAAGATGTAACTGCTCCCAGATAGTGGAGACCAGGCCACGAGGCTCTGCCCAGCCAGAGATTCTGTGTTCTGCTGCTGCTTCCAGGAAGGTTTTTCTCCTAATAAATCTTTCAGGAAGTCCCACTCAGAGTTCAGAGGATCCATACAACCCCCTTCTCCACTGGTTAGAGCTTTAGAGAGATTCGCTGTGACCACAGGACTGTGTCAAATGAACAAGCCTCAACTTGTCGCTGCCAGTATGCAAAAGAGGCCTGCGACACCCTATGACAAGCAGCAGAGCAGATGCAGTCCCTACCTCCTCAGAGCCCCGCCCAGCCACCGCAGACAAACACACGTTTCAGGGTTTTCTCCAGCAACTAAACAGCTCCAGTAGCCAGGACGCCAAGCGGTGGGGGAACGGAGGGATGAGACGGGGGCTGCCAGCCTCTCTCTGGAGAACAGAAGACCAGAAAGGAAACACCACAACCTCACCCTCTTCTCCCTAAAACCCCTCACAAGGGATTTCCTCTCTTCTCCCAACTTACAGAAGGGCCTGAAGTCTGGGGCTCGAGTGAACACAAGAATATTCCATGCCTGCCAACTCTCAGGAAAATTCATGGTGCATCCGTGCACCGAACACATGCAGCCTCACGGCTGCCCTTCCCGAAAGTCTACACTCCGGACCACAAACACTGGCATAAATAAGAGCACATTAGCCTAGGGAGGATAAATCTAACCAAATCAACAATCCATGCCAAAAGAATTACCATGATAGGGGTGTGAGGGCCCCGGCAAATCAGTAAGTGCAATGCAAAAGCTGAGGAAGTTTCAAAAAACAGAGTTGCTGAGTTTTCGGAAATCACCTGGTAGGGGTTAAGGGGGTCCGAGGATGGAGGTCGCGTAGTATGGTTCACAGACCTCTCGGTTAGCAAAAGGGGCCTCCAGACCGTCTGTGCGGATCCAAACCCGTACCGATGGGAGGGGGTCTATATTGGGAGGTTAGATAATAACACGCTTTTCAGCAAGAGCACAAATCCAGAATTATCTCCCTGCAAAGGGCCATTTGATGTCACCCTCTTCCCCTCCCCCCACCCCAAACGCCCAAACTCGCTGCCAGCCCAGAGTCTGGGGGTGAGAAAAGTGCACGGTGAACACACCCATTGGCATCCGAAAGCCCCTTCCTTTCGTCCAGTTACCACGCATCCCGACCCGCAAGGCCGAGGCTTCCGAGTTTCCAGAAAGGCAGAGGACAGAATTCTAACTTACTGGAAGGTGGATTCAACCGTGTCTCCGCAGGCCACCGGGGCCGCCAACAGCCTTTCCGCGTGGAAATCCACTCAGGGGGTTCCGGGCGCGTGCCGGGGCCCATCCTCGCTTGCGGCCCCTCGCTGATCCTCCGGGTCCCGGCCGCCCGGAGTCCGCCCGGCCCGCGGGCCCATGTGCTCGGCGGCCGCACGCGCTCGGCCCGCTGGAGCGTGGGGCTGGAAGGCGGCCCGTGACGTCACGGAGGCTCGCGCTCCGGGCTGCGGGGGAGGGGAAAGCGCGCGCCGCCCGACTGGCCGCGTGCGTCCTGGGCCCCAGCGCTGCCCGCGCCCCCCAGCTCCCCGCCGCCCGGCCCGCCGCCCCGCGAGCCCCTCCGCCCGCGACCGGAGCAGCTCGGGGCATCTTGCCGCGGAGGGCCGCGCGCGGAGGCGGGGAGGGCCTGGGCCGCCGGGGGCCCAGATGGCGTGGGGAGGGCACGCTCCGCACCGGGCTGGGGAACCTTGCCGCGCTCGCACCGCGGCCCGAGAGAGCCAGCTCGAGCCCCGTGGTGATGCCCATTCACTTGCGTGCAGCTGTTTCAGCAGTCCTGCTCTCTGCCCCCCCCCCGCCCCGCCCCCAGGGGTCCTGGAGGCAGAGAGCCTTCCCACTTGCCAGATGGGGAAGGCGAGTTTAGTGAAATAGGTGAACCAGAATGCTCTGAGATGGGAGCACTTCGCGCAGAAGACCCCTGGCTTAGCTCTATCCCTAGTGATCCGGGCGCCTCCTTGGGTACCACCAGCATCCGCCGGCCTGGTAAGAGGGGCGCGCGCACCTTCCCACCTCCTTCGACGTCTCCAGCTGTCCCCCAGGGCTGAGGTTGGCAAATCCGTGCAGAGGACCGGCTGTCTGCACCAATCCCTGCACTCCGGAGTATTAAACTACCCCTGTGAATGCCCAGTAGTCTCCCCCAAAGGAACAAGAGAACCCTGGCCTCCTGCGGGGAATGTGTTTATCTTGCTTTCTCTACAAGAGCCGAAGCGAGGAGCTGCCTCCGATCAGTTCATCATCTATGGAGCACTTAGGGGAGCCAGGCACCCTGCTAGGCAATGGGGATACAAGCCGTAGAAGGAGGTCACAGTCCAGTGAAAAGACAGACACAAGTGTGTGATTTCAACATTACGGAAGTGAAGGCTGCCTCTCTGTCCCCCACCCAGTGCCTTACCTCCCCTATCATTTTAACCCACCCAGTGGCCTTGGGCCCCCCCCTCCCTCCCCTGTCGTATGCAGTTTCTCCTATTCCAGTGGCTTCTTCCCAAAGTGAATGGCTCTCCTCTCTAGAAAAAGAAAGAAAAAAAATCTTCAGGTGATGCTCCATGTACCGCCACTACACAGATTCATTTATAATCATGGAACACTTGTTTTGTGCCTGGTTTCCTGCGAGGGTCTGGACAGGTCTTTGAGCTCCAGTTGTCAAACCTCAGCATCTGTATAGGCACTGTAGGAACTGTGAGAATTTAGCCCTTTCACTGCTTAAAAATTCTCCCTGGAACCGACCTCTGTCACCCAGGGGGAAGCCGGTGTGCTCCTGCTAGGTGCCCGCAAGCCAGGAGAGGTCCAGCTTCCAACAGCAACTTCAATTCCATTCCCTGAGACCCTAACCTGGCTACGGTATCCTTCCTGTTAGCAGTCTGCCTTGGGGCCTCTCCTGGCTGAAAAGATGCCTTGACCCAGGACTCATCAACCTTGACCTTGACTCTGCTTGCCCTCTCTGGATCCCTGAAGCATTAATCTTTTTTTTTTTTTTTTTCCTTGCGTTATGCGGGCCTCTCACTGTTGTGGCCTCTCCCATTTGCGGAGCACAGGCTCCGGACGCGCAGGCTCAGCGGCCATGGCTCACGGGCCCAGCCGCTCCGCGGCATGTGGGATCCTCCCGAAACGGGGCACGAACCCGCGTCTCCTGCATCGGCAGGCGGACTCTCAAGCACTGCGCCACCAGGGAAGCCCCCTGAAGCATTAATCTTAAATTCACATTTTTCCTTTTTTAAAATTCCTCTTTAAAATAAAAAAATTTCAGAAAAATTACAAATAAAATATCGTAGGGCTTCCCTGGTGGCGCAGAGGTTGAGAGTCCGCCTGCCGATGTAGGGGACACGGGTTCGTGCCCCGGTCCGGGAGGATCCCACATGCCGCAGAGCGGCTGGGCCCGTGAGCCATGGCCGCTGAGCCTGCAGATCCGGAGCCTGTGCTCTGCAACAGGAGAGGCCACAACAGTGAGAGGCCTGCGTACCGCAAAAAAACAAAGAAAAAAAAGAAAAAAACTCAATATTCCTACCATCCAAAATTAACTATCAATTACATTTTGGTGTACCTGCTTTCAATTGTTTTTTAAAAATCGTTTTCTTCTTGCAAAAGGGGTACAATACACGTACATTGTAAAAAATTAAAACTATGCAGGAAAATACAGAAAATCAAAGAAACTCAAAATTTTATCAGCCAGAAATAACTTTCATAAATATTAGATAAATCCCAGACATCTTTTAAAGCATATTTATTTATTTATCGAGATAGGTGCAGGGTTGACAGACAGAAAAAATACATTTATTTTTAAATCTTAATACCTTATAGTTGCTATTTTTTAATTTAAGTTATTTCATTTTCTTTTAATAGAAGACGAGGAAGCCAACATGAAGCTGAAGGAACTGTTAAACTTTACATCCTTCTTTACCACGTGAGAGAGAAGTGCTTCCTAAATAATTCAGCAACCAAGGTTCAGAAAAGAGATGAGGAAAAAAAGGAGAGTGAAGTCATGGTGTTTTCATTTTATTTATTTATTTATTTATTTATTTATTTACAGGTATTTCTCCAAAGATGACATACAAATGGCCGACAAATATGTTAAAAGCTGTTGATTATAGATATCTCCATTTTAGAAAGCAGGCAACTCCTTGCTCCCACCTGCCCTTACTTTACCTCCTGTATCTCTTCGTTTTGTTATTGTTTTTCAATCGCCACCCTCCATTCCATAACTGAAATGCCCATGTTCGCTTAGTACTGGGTCTATAATTATACAATCTCACGCTCATGACCAGTCTTTCCCTTTTCTGCATCTGCTTCCTTATCTACAAAATCCATGCATTCTCTTATTGCACATTATCGAGCCCCAATCTGGTACCAGGCACAGACTAGTCCCTGAGACTCTGTGGGCAGTAAGACAGGTAAGGACCCTGCTCTTGAGCGGCTTACATTCTACTGAGAAAGGACAGACAAGCCAGCAAGCAAAGGAACTTCAACAGTGATAAATGGTACTGAGATTCGTAAATCTGGGTGAAGAGCTAGAGGGGGAGGGGGCAGGCGGGGAACTGACTCTAGACCATCTCAGCAAGAAGAAGCCATGCAGACTGGAGAGTGTTCTAGGCCGAGGGAACCACAAGGGCCAAGGCCTGGAGGCATATGAAAACAAGATCATCAGTCATTCCAAAAAGGCGTATGGAGTCAGACAGGCAAACAGTTGCAGTCATCCTTCTCTATTGGGGCAGGAATCAAGTGTCTTCAGCTCACCATTCCATCCACTGCTCCAGCTCGGTAAATACATGTAGAACCAATGAGTGAATGAATGAACGGACGTCCTGGATCTGGTGGCAGCAGAATGAGAGTGGAAAGATGCCAGGTAACTGGTCCCTCTGCCTTCCAATCTCTCTGCTCTTATAGCCTCTGGGCAGTCTCTCCAGGGAGTTCCCTGGCGGTCTAGTGGTTAGAACTCCGCGCTTTCACTGCCAAGGGCCCTGGTTCAATCCCTGGTCAGGGAACTAAAATCCCGCAAGCCACGCAATGCAGCCAGAAAGAAAAAAAATAGTCTCTCCAGGTTTACCTTAAAAAGGAGCAGATTTCTCCCCACCACTCCCAGCCACCTAGTATCTAACTGTCCCTGTCTCCTTAGCTTTTTCTTTCTCCTAGAATATCCTTCTTTAAGGGTCACCTGTGCTCTGTCTTTTGTGGCTTGAGCCAGTGTCTCC
>NW_006783414.1:3972559-4025031 GCF_000442215.2 Lipotes vexillifer | reverse complement strand
CGGTTCAGAGAATACTCTAGGCTGCATCTCATTCTCCTGGTAGGACTCATGGTCACGTTGGCACCAGCCCCGCCTGGCAACCTCCAGTGGTTAGTGAGTCAACCTCGCCTCCCTCTTCAGCCTCTGAACAGCCCTCAAGCGGAGACTTTGTTTCAACCCTCATTCCTCAAGTCAGACAGGGAAAATGAGACCCAGAGAGCTCACACGTCTTGACTAAGGTCAGACAACCAGGATGTAGCAGAACCAGGACTTAACGCCAAGTCAACTTGCCTGGGTCCCCGACAGCTCACCTGCCTCCTGGTGAAATGAAGCCAGGACGGGTTGTATTTCAGGCAGCGGAGACAGAGAAAGCAGGGTCTCAGTGAATGGACACTTCCGGAACCACACGGATCATCGCTAGCCTGTCACCATCCCAACAGGGGGCACTGGAAAGAACATGTAATTTGATGTCAGAAAGACCTGAGTTTGAATCCAGTAGTTATCAGGTGACCCTTAGTGAGTTGCTTAATCAAAGTCTCAGATTTTAAAACATTGATTATTTTAATTGTGGTAAAATACACATGACATAAATTTATCATTTTAACCATTTTTAAGTGTACAGTCCATGTTGTTGTGACACCATCACCAACTCTAGAACTCTTTTTCTCTTGAACAACTGGAACTCTGTAGCCATCCAACAATAACTTCCTATTCCCCCCTCCTTCCATCCCCTGGCAACCACCATTCTACTTTCTGTCTCTACAAATTTGACTATGCTAAGCATCTCAAATAAGTGGAATCATGCAGTATTTATGTTTCTGTGACTGGTTTATTTCAACTTAGCATAATGATCCCAAGTTTCGTCCACGTTGTAGGAAGTTTTGAAAGGTCCTTCCTTTTCTTTTTGTTTTTTTTTTTTTCGGTACACGGGCCTCTCACTGCTGCGGCCTCTCCCGTTGCGGAGCACAGGCTCCAGACGTGCAGGCTCGGCGGCCATGGCTCACGGGCCCAGCCGCTCCGAGGCATGTGGGATCTTCCTGGACTGGGGCATGAACCCGTGTCCCCTGCATCGGCAGGCGGACTCTCAACTACTGCGCCACCAGGGAAGCCCAGGTCCTTCTTTTTTAGACTGAATTATATTCCATTCTGTGTATATGCCACATTTTGTTTATCCGTTCATCAGGCTGTGGACGTTTGGCTTCCTTCCACCATCTGGCTATTGTGAATAATGCTGCTATGAACATGAGTGTATAAATATCTCTTCAAGATCCTGCTTTTAATTCTTTGGGGTATACACCCGGAAGTGGATTGCTGTATAATATGGCAACTCTAGTTTTAAATTTTCTAGGAATCACAGACTGCTCAGGTGTTTTAAATAAACTTTTTATTTTGGAATAATTTTACATTTTCAGAAAAGTTGCAAAGATAGTGTAGAACCTTCCCTTATCTCTATCACCCAAGCCCCATTATTATTAACATCTTACATTACCATGGTACATTTATCAAAACTGAGAAACCAACACTGGTATTGTACATTACTAATAACTAAAGCCCAGACTTTATGTGAGTTTCACCAGTTTTTCCATTAATATCCTTTTCTAGTTCAAGGACTGCATCTACAATACAAAATTGTTTAGTCAGTATGTCTCCTCAGTCTTTTCTGGTCTGATTCTTAGACTTTCCTTGTTATTCATGACCTTGGCAGTTTTGATGATAATTGGTCAGGTATTGTATGAAATGTCCCTCATTTGGGGTTTGTCTGATGTTTTCCTAGTGATTAAGTCTTCGTTTTTTCATCAGTAAAATGGGGACATACCTATTTCACAGGTTATGTGTAATTAAATGAGCCATCATAGTTTATGTCTCACCAACATTGATATCTAGATTGCCTGGTACAATAAATCCAGCTACTTTTTGAGAATCTTATGAACTTTGATCAAAACTGATCATTTACCTGCATTTAAGTCAGTAGTTTAAAACCCTTCTTATCAGGGAAATGCATCACAGTGAGATATCACCTCACACCTGTTAGAGTGGCTGTCATCAAAAAGACAAGGGATAACAAATGCTAGCAAGGATGTGGAGAACAGGGAACCCTTGAGCACTATCAGTGGAGATGTGAATTGGTTCGGCTATTACCGAAAACAGTACAGAGATTCCTCAAAAAAATTAAAAATGGAACTACCGTATAATCTTGCAACCCCACTTCTGAGTATACATCCAGGGGAAATGAAAACAGGATATTGAAAAGATATCTGCACTCTCATGTTCATAGCAGCATTATTCAAAATAGCCAAGATATGGAAACAACCTAAGTGTCCATCAATGGATGAATGGATAAAGAAGACATGGATATATACAATGGAATATTATTCAGCCATGAGAAAGAAGGAAATCCTGCTATTTGTAACAATGTGCATGGACCCTAGGGGTATTATGCTAAATGAGATAAGTCAGACAAAGACAACTATTGTATGGTATCTTGTATATGGAATCTAAAAAATATGAACTTACAGAATCTGATATTCGAATGGTATTTACTAGGGGCTGAGAGTTGGGGGAATTGGGGAGATTTGGTTAAAGGGTACAAACTTGGCAGTTAGAAGATAAATAAGTTGTGGGAATCTGATGCACAGCATGGTGACTATAGATAACAATACTGTATTGCATACTTGAAAGTTCCTAAGAGACTAGATCCTAAATGTTCTAACCACAAAAAAGAAATGATAATTATGTGACGTGATGGAGGTGTTAGCCAACACTAGGGTGGTAATCATATTGCAATATATAAGTATAACAAATCAACACATTGTACACCTTAAACTTAGAAAATGTTGTATATCTATTATATCTCAACTTTTTAAAAAGTGACTCTGGGGAAAAAAAACCACACTCTTCCTCTTTACTAAATTTCACAGAGGACTTGTTTATATCACAGATGAATCACTCAAGCTCCAGAAGATTCTTGACCTATACTTTGAAATAACAGTTAATCAAAGGCTTCCCTGGTGGCGCAGCGGTTGAGAGTCCGCCTGCTGATGCAGGGGACACGAGTTCGTGCCCCGGTCCAGGAAGATCCCACATGCCTCGGAGCGGCTAGGCCCGTGAGCCATGGCTGCTGAGCCTGCGCGTCGGACTTTCCTTCTGGAGAAATAGTGTCCTTATGAGTTGGTTCAGAATATGGACTCTGGAGTGAGACAAACCTGAGTTTGAATCTATTAGCTGTATGACTTTGGGCAAATCCCTTTAGCTGTTTGTGCCTCAATTTCCTCATCTATAAAATGGGTCCCAAAAAAGTAGTTTCATCACAGAATTGTGAGAATGAATTGAAACAATTCACATATAGCACAGTGTCTGGCACTTCGTAGGTACCTGAAAGATATTAGTGCTTATTAATTTCAACAAGGGTTGTCACACAGGGCTCATTGCATATCTTTATAGTTTTCAGATATTTTTCTGGTTAGAAATGTACAAATGAATGTTTATTATGCAAAATTTGAGAGTACAGAAATGTAAAGAACACTAAAATTGTTCATAATCCCACTACCTGAAATACCTATTATTAACATCTTGACTTACACTATTTCAGTCTTTCTTAAAGGTATGCTGAATTTAAGCACATGAATATGATTTTGTTTCTTTTCTTCAAAATTAGGATATCACATATGCTTCTTTATAACCTGCTTTTCTTTAACTCATCTTCATATCCTGAACATTTCCCTAGGGCATTAAATCTCTGTAATTAAATGTGCTTCCAAATACTTGTTTAATAATGTAGCATGTGCATCCAGCATAAGAGATTTAACCCTTTCTCTCTCCCTGAACAATTAGACTGTTTCCAATCAATCATTCTTCCTTACGTGGAAAACTGACATGGAAATTCTGGGCATGAGCCTTACTGGGAACCTCTATTCCATTCCACAGACTCCATGTTCTGAAGTAGACTTGTGGGGTCAGTGAGAATGAGGATTTTTGAAACTCTGCCCATTGACAAATTTTTCATCAAAAAGTTTTACCTGTGACATTGCACATTTCATTCCACCCCCAAAACAGCATTCTTTTCTTGTGGGAGAAGCTTTCCAGTTCAATGGGCAAGAAAGAAAGAAAAAAAACGAAGGGAAGAAAATAATTGCATGTCAGTTTTGTTTTAATTGCATGTTGGATTATTACCAAGAATGAAAACTCCCATATGTGTTTTTTGGCTCATTGCACTTTTTTTATGAGCATGTTTTGCTCAGACCCACTGCCCATTTTTCTGTGGAGGTGTTCTTTTACTTTTTGGTATTTGTTCCCCAAATTAAGTTCCTTTTATTTTTTTTTCTTTTGTTCTTTTTTTTTTTTTTTAAGAAAAGTAGCTCACTATAAAAAGAAAATCAACAAATATATCACCTACCAGAAATAGCTATTGTTAACTCTGGGACATATAACCTTCTGGATACTTATTTACACACAGGAAGATAGAATCACATGATATACATGATCTGTATTCTACTTTTGTCACTTAATAATACATCACAATGGTCTTTCCATGACAGTACATATATTTCTACAACATTACTTTTTTTGTTTTTTATAAATTTATTTATTATTTATTTATTTATTTATTTTTGGCTGCTTTGGGTCTTCATTGCTGCCCGCAGGCTTTCTCTAGTTGCGGCGAGGGAGGCTATTCTTTGTTGCAGTGAGCGGGCTGCTCATTGCAGTGGCTTCTCTTGTTGCAGAGCACGGGCTCTAGGCACGTGGGCTTCAGTAGTTGTGGCACGTGGGCTCAGTAGTTATAGCTCTCAGGCTGTAGAGCACAGGCTCAGTAGTTGTGGCGCACGGGCTTAGTTGCTCCACAGCATGTGGGATCTTCCCGGACCAGGGATTGAACCCGTGTTCCCTGCATTGGCAGGCGGATTCTTTTTTTTATATATAATTTTTATAACTTTATTTTTTAATTTTATATCTATTTATTTATTTATTTTGTTTTTGGCTACATTGGGTCCTCGTTGCTGCGTGCGATTGCGGCGAGCAGGGGCTACTCTTCGTTGTGGTGCACGGGCTTCTCATAGCAGTGGCTTCTCTTGTTGAGGAGCACGGGCTCTAGGCGCACGGGCTTCAGTAGTTGTGGCACGCAGGCTCTAGAACACAGACTCAGTAGTTGTGGCGCACGGGCTTAGTTGCTCCGTGGCATGTGAGATCTTCCTGGACCAGGGCTTGAACTCGTATCCCCTGCATTGGCAGGTGGATTCTTAACCGCTGTGCCACCAGGGAAGTCCCAACAACATTACTTTTTAATAGTCTTAAAGCACTGCATTGTAAGTTTGTATCATATTTTACTTAACTGGTACCTTATTGCTAGAAATTCATCTCACTTGCAAATTTTCATTATTAAATGTAGTACTACTACAGACATCCTTGTGACTAAATCTTTGCATATGTCCTCAATGATTTCTTTAGGGTAAATTCTCAGAAGTGATTTATGAGATATTAACACTTCATTTGCTATATAAATTGCAAGTATTTCTCCCAGCTCTCTCATTTGCTTTTTCTTTTTGTTTGTAATGGGTTGCTTTATGAATACTCTTTAATTTCAATAAGCTCATATCTACCAGTCCTTGAGTGTGTGATGTGTCCCTACTGTTTTTTATGTTCAGGAAGTCCCTACCTATCCTGTGATCACATTTATCCACTGTTGAGCATGTTTTGGTTGATGCCTAAATAAATGTCTGTTCCACCCAACAATCAGTGTAAGTCTAGAATGTCATTCTATCTCCCTTGTTAGTGATCAATTCAGGAATGGACTGGCTGATCCAATTCTATAAAACAGCATGTGAAAGGAAAGCTACTGGGGAACTGCACTGAAAACTTAATCCTAAGGGAGAGATGAAAGAAGGTATCATTTCTCTTCTTAGGTTAAAAAAAGAATACATTTCTTTGTTGTTTAAAACAATGGTTACCCTTAGGAGTGCTTTTGGCTGCAGGTAACAGGAAATCCTAGGAGAAGTGCTTTAAACAAACAAGAATTTATATTTCCCACAAACTAGTCTGGAGCCTACTTGGTATTAGCGCAGTGGCTCATTTGTAGCTCTCAGCTGGTTGTTACAGCCTTAAGCATCACATCTGTGGTTAAAGCAGAGCAAAATGAAATGAGCAGCAACAGTCAAGTCTGACCCTTTTACCAGAAAAAAAGCAAGTCTTCCCAGCAGCCCTTGGTAAACATCCAGTCTCATTGGCTGGAGCTGTCATGTGGCCTCTGCTAGCTGCAAGTGAAGCTACAGTAGCAAGTGCCTGGTTTTTCTAACCTCTGTAGCAGAAGCAGCAAAGCAGGAAGGGATAAGGAACCGGGTTGTGTTAACCAAGGAGCAGTGCCTGCCTCATCAGTTTGAGTTGAGGTTTCTGCAGTTTGGAGAGTGTCTTAAATAGAAGAACTTAATTTTTTTTTTTTTCTTCTAGTTGTTTTAATAGTTTCCTTTTAACTTCTTAACTTCTTAACTTCTTAATCTGTCTTAAATTGAGCTTTCTTAGATTATAGAGTCTGGAACTTTTCCTTGCAGGAGAGAATAGGAACCTTGCTAGTAACTTGAAATATGAAAATGCATATCAACACAGCAAATCCTGCAAAACAATCCGAATGCTGATGTTCAGAAGTCTGTGCTAAAAGCCATGTCCTCAATCTTACCTGCAAGGTCAGGACAGCAAGGAGATCTGTTGCTGAATTTCACCCTGGACTGGGTGATTTAGCATCTTAGGTTAGAGTTTAATGCTCCTGAGTCTTACTTAAGTGGTAGGGTTCATTCCCTAACTCCCAAGTTAGTAAATTCCAAGCACAGAGAAATTTCTGTTTTGTAGCTGTAGCCTCTACCCACAGACCAAGTCAGGTGCCTTCCTCACAAGTGAGGTCTTTAAAAGAGATACTACGGGGCTTCCCTGGTGGCGCAGTGGTTGAGAGTCCGCCTCCCGATGCAAGGGACACGGGTTCGTGCCCCAGTCCGGGAAGATCCCACATGCCGTGGAGCGGCCGGGCCTGTGAGCCATGGCCGCTGAGCCTGCGCGTCAGGAGCCTGTGCTCCGCAACAGGAGAGGCCACAACAGTGAGAGGCCCGCACACCACAAAAAATAAATAAATAAAATAAAATAAAATATAATAGATACTAGGTTTGAGATACTAAAGATGACTCCAGTAGACAAGAACTGCAAGGAGACAAATCAGCTACCATTTATCAAACATCTAATCTCAGTCAGCTATGGTATGTACCAATATGTATATACTTTGTGTATATATTTTCATTTTTTTGAAAACTCAATGCAGGATACAGTGAAGCAAGGCATGGTCTTTGGACCAGAGAGAATCTGCAATGGGATCTGCAGTGAACTTTTTATAACTATCTGTCTGACTTGGGGCAAGTCTGAATCTCAGTTTCCGTATCTGAGCAATAAAAATAATAAAATACCTACTTTTCAGCATGTTTGTGAGGGTAAGATAAGATAAACTCTGGGAGGTGGGCTCCATCCCCTCATGTAATGAAGCTGCCTGGTCTGTATGCAGCACTTTTATTTTCTAGATATCACTTCTGGGTATATACTTGCTAGTACTATTTTATACTTTCTTATTTATTTATTTATGGTTTATTGGTTATCCTCACTCCCCCGTCACTGGAATGTGAGCTCCAAGGAGAGACTTTGTCTGTCGTGTTCACCTCTGTATCCCCAGGGCCTAGCACTAACAGGTACTCAGTAAAACTTGTTAAATATTTGTACACTGAGTACAGAATCAAAGGTGGAGTCTCACACATAGTAAGTGCTTAGTAAATAGTAATTCTCTTCTACTCTTTCTCCAATACCCATGCAGTAGGCTGTTTTGAAATAAACCCCATACTAAGCATCCAAAAGCAGGGTCTTAGTTACAGGCTTGCTCGTGTAGAGCTGTGTGACTTTAGTAAATGACTTCCCCTCTCTGTGCTTCTGTTCTGATTCTTTATCTGTATAATGAAAGGGCCTAAGGAGAGGATCACTTCTAGCTCTTCCACAGGGTGCAGTTTTGTGATTCTGAACGAGTTGCAGCCTCTATACATAAGAAAGACCACACTTTTTATCTTACTTGTCCTGTCAGAGGAGAGAGGATGCCTTATGGAGAGATCTGCTCCCGTGGAATCTAGCCTAGATGAACAACTGCCAATGACCAGACTGGCATGGCTAAAAGAGACCTTGGAAAATTTCCAAACCAATCTCCTGTGTGTGCATGGGCTCTGAAAGGTGAAACTGACCTGCCCACAGGCCTTTGTTGCGTGGGCTTTCTCTAGCTGTGGTGAGCGGGGGCTACTCTTCATTGTGGTGAGCGGGCTGCTCATTGCAGTGGCTTCTCTTGTTGCAGAGCACGGGCTCTAGGCACGTGGGCTTCAGTAGTTGTGGCACGTGGGCTCAGTAGTTATAGCTCTCAGGCTGTAGAGCACAGGCTCAGTAGTTGTGGCGCACGGGCTTAGTTGCTCCACAGCATGTGGGATCTTCCCGGACCAGGGATTGAACCCGTGTTCCCTGCATTGGCAGGCGGATTCTTTTTTTTATATATAATTTTTATAACTTTATTTTTTAATTTTATATCTATTTATTTATTTATTTTGTTTTTGGCTACATTGGGTCCTCGTTGCTGCGTGCGATTGCGGCGAGCAGGGGCTACTCTTCGTTGTGGTGCACGGGCTTCTCATAGCAGTGGCTTCTCTTGTTGAGGAGCACGGGCTCTAGGCGCACGGGCTTCAGTAGTTGTGGCACGCAGGCTCTAGAACACAGACTCAGTAGTTGTGGCGCACGGGCTTAGTTGCTCCGTGGCATGTGAGATCTTCCTGGACCAGGGCTTGAACTCGTATCCCCTGCATTGGCAGGTGGATTCTTAACCGCTGTGCCACCAGGGAAGTCCCAACAACATTACTTTTTAATAGTCTTAAAGCACTGCATTGTAAGTTTGTATCATATTTTACTTAACTGGTACCTTATTGCTAGAAATTCATCTCACTTGCAAATTTTCATTATTAAATGTAGTACTACTACAGACATCCTTGTGACTAAATCTTTGCATATGTCCTCAATGATTTCTTTAGGGTAAATTCTCAGAAGTGATTTATGAGATATTAACACTTCATTTGCTATATAAATTGCAAGTATTTCTCCCAGCTCTCTCATTTGCTTTTTCTTTTTGTTTGTAATGGGTTGCTTTATGAATACTCTTTAATTTCAATAAGCTCATATCTACCAGTCCTTGAGTGTGTGATGTGTCCCTACTGTTTTTTATGTTCAGGAAGTCCCTACCTATCCTGTGATCACATTTATCCACTGTTGAGCATGTTTTGGTTGATGCCTAAATAAATGTCTGTTCCACCCAACAATCAGTGTAAGTCTAGAATGTCATTCTATCTCCCTTGTTAGTGATCAATTCAGGAATGGACTGGCTGATCCAATTCTATAAAACAGCATGTGAAAGGAAAGCTACTGGGGAACTGCACTGAAAACTTAATCCTAAGGGAGAGATGAAAGAAGGTATCATTTCTCTTCTTAGGTTAAAAAAAGAATACATTTCTTTGTTGTTTAAAACAATGGTTACCCTTAGGAGTGCTTTTGGCTGCAGGTAACAGGAAATCCTAGGAGAAGTGCTTTAAACAAACAAGAATTTATATTTCCCACAAACTAGTCTGGAGCCTACTTGGTATTAGCGCAGTGGCTCATTTGTAGCTCTCAGCTGGTTGTTACAGCCTTAAGCATCACATCTGTGGTTAAAGCAGAGCAAAATGAAATGAGCAGCAACAGTCAAGTCTGACCCTTTTACCAGAAAAAAAGCAAGTCTTCCCAGCAGCCCTTGGTAAACATCCAGTCTCATTGGCTGGAGCTGTCATGTGGCCTCTGCTAGCTGCAAGTGAAGCTACAGTAGCAAGTGCCTGGTTTTTCTAACCTCTGTAGCAGAAGCAGCAAAGCAGGAAGGGATAAGGAACCGGGTTGTGTTAACCAAGGAGCAGTGCCTGCCTCATCAGTTTGAGTTGAGGTTTCTGCAGTTTGGAGAGTGTCTTAAATAGAAGAACTTAATTTTTTTTTTTTTCTTCTAGTTGTTTTAATAGTTTCCTTTTAACTTCTTAACTTCTTAACTTCTTAATCTGTCTTAAATTGAGCTTTCTTAGATTATAGAGTCTGGAACTTTTCCTTGCAGGAGAGAATAGGAACCTTGCTAGTAACTTGAAATATGAAAATGCATATCAACACAGCAAATCCTGCAAAACAATCCGAATGCTGATGTTCAGAAGTCTGTGCTAAAAGCCATGTCCTCAATCTTACCTGCAAGGTCAGGACAGCAAGGAGATCTGTTGCTGAATTTCACCCTGGACTGGGTGATTTAGCATCTTAGGTTAGAGTTTAATGCTCCTGAGTCTTACTTAAGTGGTAGGGTTCATTCCCTAACTCCCAAGTTAGTAAATTCCAAGCACAGAGAAATTTCTGTTTTGTAGCTGTAGCCTCTACCCACAGACCAAGTCAGGTGCCTTCCTCACAAGTGAGGTCTTTAAAAGAGATACTACGGGGCTTCCCTGGTGGCGCAGTGGTTGAGAGTCCGCCTCCCGATGCAAGGGACACGGGTTCGTGCCCCAGTCCGGGAAGATCCCACATGCCGTGGAGCGGCCGGGCCTGTGAGCCATGGCCGCTGAGCCTGCGCGTCAGGAGCCTGTGCTCCGCAACAGGAGAGGCCACAACAGTGAGAGGCCCGCACACCACAAAAAATAAATAAATAAAATAAAATAAAATATAATAGATACTAGGTTTGAGATACTAAAGATGACTCCAGTAGACAAGAACTGCAAGGAGACAAATCAGCTACCATTTATCAAACATCTAATCTCAGTCAGCTATGGTATGTACCAATATGTATATACTTTGTGTATATATTTTCATTTTTTTGAAAACTCAATGCAGGATACAGTGAAGCAAGGCATGGTCTTTGGACCAGAGAGAATCTGCAATGGGATCTGCAGTGAACTTTTTATAACTATCTGTCTGACTTGGGGCAAGTCTGAATCTCAGTTTCCGTATCTGAGCAATAAAAATAATAAAATACCTACTTTTCAGCATGTTTGTGAGGGTAAGATAAGATAAACTCTGGGAGGTGGGCTCCATCCCCTCATGTAATGAAGCTGCCTGGTCTGTATGCAGCACTTTTATTTTCTAGATATCACTTCTGGGTATATACTTGCTAGTACTATTTTATACTTTCTTATTTATTTATTTATGGTTTATTGGTTATCCTCACTCCCCCGTCACTGGAATGTGAGCTCCAAGGAGAGACTTTGTCTGTCGTGTTCACCTCTGTATCCCCAGGGCCTAGCACTAACAGGTACTCAGTAAAACTTGTTAAATATTTGTACACTGAGTACAGAATCAAAGGTGGAGTCTCACACATAGTAAGTGCTTAGTAAATAGTAATTCTCTTCTACTCTTTCTCCAATACCCATGCAGTAGGCTGTTTTGAAATAAACCCCATACTAAGCATCCAAAAGCAGGGTCTTAGTTACAGGCTTGCTCGTGTAGAGCTGTGTGACTTTAGTAAATGACTTCCCCTCTCTGTGCTTCTGTTCTGATTCTTTATCTGTATAATGAAAGGGCCTAAGGAGAGGATCACTTCTAGCTCTTCCACAGGGTGCAGTTTTGTGATTCTGAACGAGTTGCAGCCTCTATACATAAGAAAGACCACACTTTTTATCTTACTTGTCCTGTCAGAGGAGAGAGGATGCCTTATGGAGAGATCTGCTCCCGTGGAATCTAGCCTAGATGAACAACTGCCAATGACCAGACTGGCATGGCTAAAAGAGACCTTGGAAAATTTCCAAACCAATCTCCTGTGTGTGCATGGGCTCTGAAAGGTGAAACTGACCTGCCCACAGTGACACAGCTAGTTAGAAGCCAAACCAGGACTAGAGTTAGATTTTTCCCAAAGTCCCTTTCCTCTACTGGATATATGCCTCCAGGGTACTTCATTTTTCTGGATGTGTCTTTGCCTTTTATCTGTCCACTGGGTTTCAAGCCATTTGAATGCGCATCATTTCTCTGTTTTGGGAGAAATTAGGGTACTCCAATCTACACAGTTAAGGGAAGTCAGAAGAATGGTCTCCAAATCATTTCAATGCATAGATATCCTTTCTCTGTTTGGGGAGAAGTTAGGGGTACTCCAATGTACACAGTCAAGGGAAGTTTAGATGTGTGGTCTTGTGTGGCACTTATGACTTGATTCATGATTAAACATTAGCTAATGTTTAATCTAGGCACACGCTGTCCCTTCCCACCACATTTCCTTGGCTGTTGGTTCAGTCCTGATTCTTGGGGTCACCACACCATCTTCCTGTCATTCCTGGCTCTTTCCTCTGCACTTTATCCACCCCAATATCCAGACTCAGTGGTCTTTCAGGCTCAAGGGTCCCTGGAAAAGTAGAACTTTTCCTTTCAACATCCTAGGTCTTTGTACTTGGGTCTCAGGCCAAAATGGGTTACCTGGCATCTACAAGTCTTTCCAAACTTGTTGAACACAAGAAATCAGTGCTGTGTGGTCATGACACTGAATTTGGAGCCAAAATGACCTGATTCCATTCTGCTTCTGCCACTCTCCAGACACATGATGAAAAATGTTATTGATGACACAGATCTTCAACTTGTGTGTGTGTGTGTGTGTATTTATATATAAACATATAAAAACATCTATTTCTCAGAGTCCTACAATGGGCTAAAAGAGGCTTTGCGGGTGTAGGTTGTGGTACAGTGTTTGGCACACAGTAAGCTCTTAATAAACATTGTTAAGAATTATCAATACTTAAACCCTTGGCCTGTACCTATCTTTGTCAGTGTCTCTTAGGTTTCACTTGTAAACTAATGGAACAAACCCAGTAGAGGGATAACAAAGACTCTGTCCTTGACCAAACTCTAGCCAGGCTCTGCTGAGCTCTCTTCTCTATTAGACCTTAACCTTAGACCATAAAAGCTTGAACAGACACTAACATAGTTTCTAAGAGCTCAAGGCAGTACCCCTAGGATGACCCTATAGCCCTGCCGAAAGTATCAGCCTGAGAAAATTCAAGGCTGCCAAAGAATTGACTGCTTGTTCCAGCCAACACCTGAAGATAAGAACCCTGCTTCCCAGCCTCTGTTGGGAGGGAAGGACCCTAATTTCAACAAGCACCCATTAGCAAACCCAGATGGGTTTCACATGGCCCACCACCCCTTCCACTTCCCAATTTTTTTTTTTTTTTTGTGGTCCGCGGGGCACCCCACTGTTGTGGCCTCTCCCGTTGCGGAGCACAGGCTCCGGACGCGCAGGCTCAGCGGCCATGGTGGTACGCGGGCCTCTCACTGTTGTGGCCTCTCCCGTTGCGGAGCACAGGCTCTGGACGCACAGGCTCAGCGGCCATGGCTCACGGGCCCAGCCGCTCCGCAGCATGTGGGATCTTCCCGGACCGGGGCACGAACCCGCGTCCCCTGCATCGGCAGGCGGACTCTCAACCACTGAGCCACCAGGGAAGCCCCACTTCCCAATTTTTGTAATTTTTCACTCCCCTGGTTCTACTGAGTCCCCGCTCATCCCCTCCCTTCTCCTTCCTTCTCCCTTTAAAACACCCAGTCACCTGTGTACAAGTCAGAATGGAGCTCAGCTCTTCCCTTACTGTCAGTAGTTACTGAATAATACTTGTTTTCACTGCTTTAACTAAAGTCTGACTGTGTTCATCTTTGACAGTAATAGTCCCCAGCAGATGCTCAGGTGGAAAGGCAGCCAGTCATTTGAGCTCTAGGCTGATAACAACTCATCTTTAATGTGTAGCTTCCAAGTTTCCCTGGGGGTCACCATTCTAGTTATCCTAGGGCAGGAGTGAGCTTGGGCCAGACCAGAAGTGGTTCCCATCACATTCATTCACATTCTTTTGCTGGAACTCAGTGACATACTGTGTGTCCCCAAAAGAGGAAATGGACTTGGTGTACAGCTGGTAGTCTCTGGAACACATTCCAATGGATTCCATCCAACTCCCATCTAACTCTCTTCCTTTGTTCTTGTATTTGAAGTTTTTTCTAACAGCTTTAAGTGTTGTAGCCTCAATATCCTATGTAGCTCACCGCCAAGTTCTCTGTTTTGTTTTTGGCAAGGAAACGGGAGAAACTAGTTATTGAGCAGGAATTATGGGTCAGTATACTAGTCAACTTTTTCTGCAGCAACAAATATCCCCCAAATTTCAGTGGTTGACGGTTTACTTTCTTGCTGATGTGCAGTTGGCTGTGCTCAACTTGGTTCAGTGTGGCCTACTTGAGCCGTTCCTGGATCTGAGCTGATGAGCTCATATATGGGACAAATTGCTCTTACAGCAGAGTGTAAGAGCAGGGTAGACATTTCCAAACCTAGCATGTGTATTTAAAGATTCTGCTCAGACTTGACATATGTCACACCCACTCACAGCCCATTGGTCAAAGTAATTAACATGGCTGAGCCCAAAGTCAATGGGCACAGAAGTATATTCTACCTATAGCGATATAGTGAACAAACACTATGATCTATTAATCTATCATGGCCAGATGCCACAATGAAGATATAACAATATTATTTCGTGAATCCCAACTTTGCATTTGAGAAAATGGGTTCCAGAGAGATTAAATCTTGTCCAACTTCTTAACTGCTGGTAAGTGACAGAGCCAAAATTCAACCCAAGATCCATCTGACTTTAAAACTCGTGTCCTTTTCCTTGCCCCCTCTTAATAGCGTCAGATCACAAAAAGGCTTGTTCAATGTGTTGTGAGTTTGTTTCTTTTTCCAGAGACCAGAACAAAAAATAAGTCTGAGCGTCATTGCCTTCTGACTCCCATTTCTCCTACCTACCCATGTGTGTCTGAGGTTCTCCATTCCTCAACAAAGGCACCAAGATGCCATCATATGCTTAAGATGACCGCCTCCTACATGAAGCCAGACCAGATACCTGAAGGCAGGCTTTGGTCCTCTGGGCCCCTTTCTGCGTCACGCGGACCTCAAGGATAGCAGCTAACACGTTGCCTTAGGATCATGTACTGAATTTTCTGTTTCCTTTTGTAAAAATGATGATACTTAGCCAGGTTTTAAAAATCTATTTTGGAGGTTGTCATGCATCCCTTTGAGCAATAATGAAGAGTATGAGTCCTCCACCTTGAAGTCATATACCTGTGCCCCCAATTTTGTGGGTCTGTGGATTCTCAATGAATAATATCTGCCGTGGGCCATGGGCTGCAGGAGCACAGAGACCATGTTTTTTGCACTTTTGTTTCCCCAGTGCCCAGAACAGAGCTTAGAACCCCAAACATGCTAATACATGGTCAAATAAATGTATGGGTGAACTAAGGGAGAGACTATAGCAAAACTTACATAGAGTTTAGTATGCGCCCAACACCCTTCTGAGTGATTTTTGTGGGTTACCACATTGAAGTCTTACAACAACCTATGAGGTAAACACTATTATTATTCCCATTTTATAGAAAAGGAAACCAAGGCACCAAAAGCTTCAGTGGTTTGTTCAAGGTTACTCAGCTATTTCTGTAGTCCATAATTGTAATCGCTAAATTTTGAAGAAAGAGGCAAAAACATTGTAGAACACTTTAGTTTAGATTTTTTTTTTAACTTAGATTCAGCTAATATCTTTGGAGGGCCTACTATGTGCCAGGCATTATGCCAGGTGTTTCCAGCTCTGAGACTGATGTTCCCTTTCCTCCAGCCTCCCAGGTAATCCAAGCCAGGTAGAAGATCTTGTGAGCTTTTGCCCCACTGTGAGGTCCTGACTGAGCAATTCTTGGTCCAGAACCAGAAGCACAGGTTCTCTTAAACAGAAGCATTTCCTTATAAATGGCCAAGATGAATGGCGTTGGTTTATCACCTTTTATAATGGATTGACATCAACCCTAAATATCGTAGGCTGGTTGGACTGACCCATCAGGTATGCAGTCTTTGTTGTTTTGATCGGCTCAGCTTATCTAGGGCAAACAGAACGATGCGCCCATCTGTCATTGGTCAAACACAAAGAAGCTGATCGCTTTTAAATTGTCATTATGGAACTTCCTAGCTGCTGGGAAAATTACATATAATAAAGACAGGGGCTGTAGTTAAAAGGCCAGGAAAGAGGACATTTGGATTCTGCTCCTACTATATTATTGGACTATACACTTGCTACTTCTGGGTCTCAGTTTCTCATCAGTAAAATGGGAGAACTATACAGAATGACCACTAGAGATCTTTAAAGCTTTAATAACCTGTGAGCATTTGGACTTATTTAGTACTGATCCTCAGCAATGTGTCAAAAACTAAAGAGAGAGATGAGAAATTGACTCAGTTTCTTTCTTTGTATTCATTCAGCAAATACATATTTTTTTTAACTTTTTATTTTATATTGGAGTATAGTTGATTAACAATGTTGTGATAGTTTCAGGTGTACAGCAAAGTGATTCAGTTATACATATATACACGTATCCTTTTTCAAATTCTTTTCCCAGTTAGGTTGTTACATAATATTGAGCAGGGTTCCCCGTGTTATACAGGAGGTCCTTGTTAGTTACCCGTTTTAAATATAGCAGTGTGTACATGTCAATCCCACACTCCCTAACTATCTCTTCCCTCCACCCTTCCCCCCTTGGTAATCATAAATTTGTTCTTAAAGCCCGTGAGTCTGTTTCTGTTTGGTAAATAAATTCATTTGTATCATTTCTTTTTAGGTTCCACATATAAGCGATATCATACCATATTTCTCTTTCTCTGTCTGACTTACATCACTCACTATGACAATCTCTACGTCCATCCATGTTGCTGCAAATGGCATTATTTCATCCTTTTTAATGGCTGAGTAGTATTTCATCGTATATATGTACCACATCTTCTTTATCCATTCCTCTGTCAATAGACACTTAGGCTGCTTCCATGTCTTGGCTATTGTAAACAGTGCTGCAATGAACATTGGGGTGTATGTATCCTTTCAAACCATGTTTTTCTCCAGATATATGCCCAGGAGTGGGATTGCAGGATCATATGGTAGCTTTATTTTTAGTGTTTTAAGGGACCTCCATACTGTTCTCTACAGTGGCTGTACCAATTTACATCCCCACCAACAGTGTAGGAGGTTTCCCTTCTCTCCACATCCTCTCCAGCATACCTCTCCAGGTACCTCTGCCTGCTACCTAAATGGCTGTCTGAGGTCAAAGGTGGAAGCATTAACACAGGCATCTTAGCTTGGACCAGGGAGGGTGCAGTGGCAGGTGGTAAGAAGTAGTCAGATTAAGGAGAGAAAAAAAAACAACACACATACATACAAACGTAAGTACACACACACACTCAATCAAGGAAAATATAGAGCCTTGTTTTACTCAGTGGTCTTCAATGTATCTGTTTTCACTAAATATACATATATATCACACTCAACAATAAATAGATCTTGAAAAGCTGTTCCTAGTAAGACATCTAGATCAGTCTTATTCTTCCTTCTCTCCAGTGCCTTTCCCAATTCCATTCAAATAAAGATGGTCTTGTGCTTTTGGTTGAACTATACAAAACTGACATTTTTAATGTTAAAAATATTAACCATTTCAGATGGTTCAACCCAAAACCTCTTCCAGGAGTTAGCCACAATTTCTGAGAAAAGGGAAATGCTAAATGGCCCAAGGTGGAATTCTTACCATCTCAGTGGAATGCAAGCTTAAAATGCAAAGTATGTTTTAGAAAAATAAAAGCTGTATTTCTTGCCTGGTGGGTTATTATTGAATTGAGACCTCCATCTACACTATGCAGGGACTCATCTGCATTGCTCAGAATCTATGTGGCTGCTGCCCTTTGGCTGCTGATTACCAGCCTGAGAATGAGAGTCAGTGAGTCATGACCGCCATCATGAGAACTGACATCTCTCGAAGGGGGTACTCCTGGCAGTTGTTACCAGGTCAGAATATTTTCACTTCTGTGAGCAGATTCAGGGTTGTGTCTTGCTCTTTGTAACTGTTGCATGGTATTCTACATCATGTAGAATGTCACAGTTTATTTGACAATTGCTTAGGGAGGAATAGTAAGGTTGCTTCTGATTTTTTCATATTATACACAATGCTGCAGTGAACATCTTTGTGCATGTATGTGAGGGTTTCTTTTCGTAAACTTTTCAATTTTTTTCTTTTCATCTTACCTTTATGTGTACTTATTTTCCCAGCACTTTAATTCAGAAAAAATTACTAATATATGGAAAAATATAAAAGAATAGTACAGATCTATCATGCTGATTCACCAATTATTAACATTTTGGCATATTTCCCTACCTTTGATGGTTGATCCATTTCACAATGTTACAGGTATAACTCTTCTTTCACCCCTAAATATTTCAGCATGCATCTCCTGCAAACAAAGACATTCTCTTAATCACAATACCACAGGCACACCTAAAAAAGTTAGACAATAATTGAATATTCAAACTTTCCCAATTATCCCTCAAATATCTTTTATAGCGCTGTGTGTGTATTTAACCAGACCTAATCAAGAACAAAGTCATGAGTCTCTTTTAGTCTATAACAGTTATCCTCACCTCCTTTCTTTCATGACTTTGATATTTAGAAGGGATCAGGGCAGTTATTTCATACAATGTCCTATATTCTAGATTTGCCTTTTTTGGGGGGGTTTCTTTCTCTAGCAAAAGCTTTACCAGTCCACAAAGACCAGTTCAGAAACCCTGAATTTAGTCTTTGTAAATCAACTCAGCGTCTATGGAAATGATATTTTACCTGGGTAGATTCACAAGTAACCGGAAGACCTGCATTCTAGTCCAGTAGTTCATTACTGGGGGCAGTTGTATCCCCCAGGAGACATTTGCTAACGTGTAGAGGCATTTCTGGTTGTCACAAATGGGGACGAGGATGCTGCTGACATCTGACGGGTGGAGGCCAAGGATGCTTCTAAACATCCTGCTTATCACAGGACAACCCCTCATAACAAAGAATTGTCTAGTTCAAAATGTCAATAGTGCTGAGGCTGAGAAACCCTGCTCTAATCTGTAACTCTGACATCAACTTGCTTTATGACCATGGGCGAATGCTATCCTGTCTCTGGGCCCCCTTTGACAGTTCTTTCCAGCCCCACCCAACCCAGCTGGACAAAGGCAAGTTCTGCTTGACAGCTCGCATCTCTGCAGCTGAGACTGAGTGGCTCAGGAAGAGTCCAAGCCAAAACCTCCTGTTTGACAGTGGGTCAGGTCCACATCCTGTCTTATCGCTAACATCCTCTTTCACACACTGTAGACAAATTATTTTAAGGCCAAGCCATACAGGACAGTTTGGAAAGACCCAACCACAACACAAATGGGCTGTGGCTGAACAATGTCACACAGTGTTGCCTGTTTCTAATGATTTTCATGATTGACCAAAAAAGTGGGTTATGAGCTTGTAAGAGAGAAGAATGTTTGGATAAAAGCAAAATGCTCTTTCAAGCATTTAAATATATATTATTCATTTACTTTTTAAATCCTTACAACCACTTACTTTCCAAAAATAGCCTGAGCAAAATCTCCCGTCCCATCAGCTCTTCTTACAGTGCTATTTGGCTTTCCTTCCATCAAGAGATGGGGTCCGTATTCCCTCTGCTTGAATCTAGATGAGCTTGTGACTTATAATAGAAGTGGTACTGTAGGACTTCTGGGGTATAGTCATAAAAAGGCAATACATTGGGCTTCCCTGGTGGCGCAGTGGTTGAGAGTCCGCCTGCCGATGCAGGGGACACGGGTTCGTGCCCCTGTCCGGGAGGATCCCACGTGCCGCGGAGCGGCTGGGCCCGTGAGCCATGGCCGCTGAGCCTGCGCGTCCGGAGCCTGTGCTCCGCAATGGGTGAGGCCATAACAATGAGAGACAGGCCTGCGTACCGCAAAAAAAAAAAAAAAAGGCAATACATATAATGACTGGAGCTCTTGGAACACTCACTCTTGGAAATGAGTTACCGTAGTGTGAGGAAATACAAGAAATCTATGATAAAGTCCACGTGGAGCAGAACCAAGAATCACAGACCACAGCCTCAGCTGAGTTCCCAGCTGAAACTTGGCACCAGCCTCCTTGGCAGTCATGCGCCATCTTGAAAGTGGATTCCCCCAAGCTGCCTCAACTCACTGCACAGAGGAGAGATGAGCTGTCCCTGCTGAGTTTTGCTCAATTGCAGATAGAGGAACCAAATAAATGTTGTTGTTTTAAGGCATTTGGCTTTCGGGTGGTTTGTAATGCAGCAATATATAACCGGTACTAATACCAACGTGTAGGTGTAGATATCTTTATTTTTCAATTGGGAATGCTGAGTTGCAGTGAGTGGCAAAGCCAGAATCCAAACTCAGGTCTGTCTGCTTCCAAATCTTGTGCCCCTAAGCAACACATGTTACTGCCCGTTGGAAATGAGATATAACCCCTGCTATCAAGGGGTATAAATGCCGCTTGGGGAAATGACACCTAAACTTTATACGTTAATTAAAAAAATTCAAAAAATTTTTCAAACTCAAATTACCTTGTAGACAGAAAATATCAATCCTGGGGAGTTCTCTTATGGAAAAAAAAACTCCAACAGGACGTGTCATGGGTAACAAAACAATTTTGAAAGACTTACATGTCCCATAATCGGAAATGGTTAATAAAATATTATGCAGTCAATAAAAAATATAGCTGTGGCTCGGCAGGGGCCCCGGGAAAGCCCATGGGCCGGCGCGATGCCCTTCTTTTCGGATCCACCATCTGCGGTGGCACCGCCGCCAATATGCAGATTTTCGTGAAGACCCTGACGGGGAAGACCATCACTCTCGAGGTCGAACCCTCGGATACAATAGAAAACGTGAAGGCCAAGATCCAGGACAAGGAAGGAATTCCTCCTGACCAGCAAAGACTGATCTTTGCTGGCAAGTAACTGGAAGATGGACGTACTCTGTCTGACCACAACACTCAAAAGGAGTCCGCCCTTCGTCTTGTGTTGAGACTTCGTGGTGGTGCTAAGAAAAGAAAGAAGGCTTACACCACTCCCTGGCAGAACAAGCATAAGAGAAAGAAGGCTAAGCTGTCTGTCCTGAAACACTATAAGGTGGATGAGAATGGCAAAATCAGTCACCTTCGTCGGGAGAGCCCTTCAGATGAATGTGGTGCTGGAGTTTTTATGGCCAGCCACTTTGACAGACATTATTGTGGCAAATGTTGTCTGACCTATTGTTTCAACAAACCAGAAGACAAGTGATTGTATATTGGTTAATAAAAGACATGAACTAATGAAAAAAATATATATATAGCTAAGAACACCAGGTGACAACTTATAAAAATGACTGCAAAATCATATTAAGTGATAGGAGTAAAGCACAGAATGAAATGTGCACAAAGTACACGACAGCATAAAGAGTAAGAAGGAAATCATATTTATTTAAATTCTCCTAAGTTCCTGGCACTGTATGTGTTACTCTTGAATTTCAGCTTAAAAAAATACTATATAAAGAAGTATTATCCTTGTTTTACAGATCAGGGAACTGAGGCTCAGAGACATTAAGAAACTTGCACAAAATCAAATAGCTAATGCATGGCGGAGCCAGGGATCAAACCCAAGGAGGTGAGCTTGGGGAATTAAGGGTAGATGAGCCGTAGAGAGGGGCAAGGTTGAAGGATGATCAGAGAAGGTGAAAGCAGGCAGAACATTGGAGATGAGATTTGACGAGGTCAAGTGATCATTTTGCCATTGGTCGCATTTACTTTTTTGGAGACTTGCCTTTCATATTATGGTTTCCTTATGTTCCTTAAAATTGGCAAGCAACTATCTAGCAGCTGCTAAGATCTAGCAGATCCTAGCTCATGCAGCTCAATATCAAAAAACAAACAAACAACCTTATCAAAAAGCACTGTGCCAAGCCCTTGGGATACAGAGATGAATACAATGCTGGTACTGACCTGAAGGTGCTCCTGGTTGCTCCAGCCTGGTATGGGCTCTATTTTTTATTTCTGGGGAGAGTCCAGGACAGCTACAGGCAGATGGACAGGTGCGTGAAGGACACCAGTGATTGTGAAAAGTGTTCTGATATCATTTGCAAAATGGATGGTCCATGGGCAAAAAGATGGACGGTAAGTTCTTAGGGCCCCACCCCCTGCTTTGTCCTACACGTTACTTAGAATACATCAAAGAAAGGGCTCTTTGAAGACACAGGGCTGAATGGTCAAGTGAGAAAAAACATAGACATTATTGTCAGGAAGGTCCCTGGGGAAGAGAAGAGGAAAATGTGAGACTCCCTCTCATTTGTGTAGCACTGGAAAGTTTTTGGAAGACTCTTCATGTATATAATTATGGTAGCCAGCCTCCAGAATGGCCCCTAGTGATTCTTGCCTTCTTGCATTCATGCCTTTATGTCGTCCCCTCCATGCTGATTAGAGTTGACGTCTGACGTCATAAAGGCTATTGTGGCTTCTGCCTTGCCCCCTCTTGGAATACTCGCTCTGGGAAAATCAGATGCCATGTCACAAGGACACTCAAGCAGCCCTGTGGAGAGGTCCATGTGACCAGGAACTGAGACCCATTGTTAATAGCCAGCAGTCGTTAAACCTTCAGATGTGTGTAGTCACAGCTCACGCTGCAACTTCTTGAAAGATCCTAGCTTATGCAGCTCAATATCAAAAAAACACAAACAAGCTTATCAAAAAATGGGTGGAAGATCTAAACAGACATTTCTCCAAAGAAATACAGATGGCCAAAAAGCACATGAAAAGACATTCAACATCACTAATTATTAGAGAAACGCAAATCAGAACTGCAGTGAGGTATTACCTCAAACTGGTCAGAATGGGCATCATCAGAAAATCTACAAGCAATAAATGCTGGAGAGGGCGTGGAGAAAAGCGGACCCTCCTACATTGTCGATGGGAGTGTAAATTGGTGCAGCCACTATGGAGAACAGTATAGAGGTTCCTTAAAAAACTAAAAATAGAACTACCATATGATCCAGAAATCCCACTCCTGGGCATATATCTGGAGAAAATCATAATTCAAAAAGATACATGCACCCCAATGAGCGTTGCAACCCTATTTACAATAGCCAGGACATGGAAGACCTAAATGTCCACTGACAGAGGAATGGATAAAGAAGATGTGGTACATATATACAATGGAATATTACTCAGCCATTAAAAAGGATGAAGTAATGCCATTTGCAGCAACATGGATGGACTTAGGGATTGTCGTACTGAGTGAAGTAAGACTGAGAAAGACAAAAATCATATGATATCGTTTATATGTGAAATCTAAAAAAGAAAAAAAAAAGATAAAAATGAACTTATTCACAAAATAGAAATAGAGTCACAGATGTAGAAAACAAACTTATGGTCACCAGGGGGGGAAAGGGGGAGATGGTTAAACTGAAGGATTGGTATTGACATACATACACTTCTATGTATAAAATAGATAACTAATAAGGACTTACTGTATAGCACAGGGAACTCTACTCAGTACTCTGTAATGACCTATATGGGAAAGAACCTAAAAAAGAGTGGATCTATGTATATGTATAACTGATTCACTTTGCTGTACACCTGCAAATAACACAACTTTGTAAATCAACTATACGCCAATAAAAATTATTTAAAAAAAAAAAAAGGAAGAAAGAAAGAATGATCCTGAGCCCAAACACTCTGCTAAGCTGTCCCTAAAATTTGGCCCACAGACACTTTTGGAGATAATGAGAGTTTATTGTTGTTTTAAGTCAGTAAGTTTGTGGGTAATTTGTTATACAGTAAAGTAACTAATATAATAATCACATAACTATTTCAAGCTTTCTAAAAGTAAAAAGAGTTTAGGGCTAGTAGGTTGCTTTTGCTTTTCTAAAACAGAAAGTATTTTATTGTTTTGTTTTATTTCATTATAGGTTATGACTGTTTGTTGCAAACGATTTGGAATATCCAGAAAAGTATAACTAAGGGAAAAAATTCCATGTGATCTCCAATGCAAGACAACTATTGGTAATACACATGTCCTTATGAGTTTTCATTACACACTCAAACCACATTAAAATTTTTATGTATTTTAATTAGTTAAGCAAGTATCAGGCAGATCATGCACAAAGTAAAAACTTCAAACAATATCAAAAGATAGGCAGTGAAGGGGCTTCCCTGGTGGCGCAGTGGTTAAGAATCCACCTGGCAATGCAAGGGACACGGGTTCGAGCCCTGCTCTGCACTCCTGGGCATATATCTGGAGAAAATCATAATTCAAAAAGATACATGCACCCCAATGAGCGTTGCAACCCTATTTACAATAGCCAGGACATGGAAGACCTAAATGTCCACTGACAGAGGAATGGATAAAGAAGATGTGGTACATATATACAATGGAATATTACTCAGCCATTAAAAAGGATGAAGTAATGCCATTTGCAGCAACATGGATGGACTTAGGGATTGTCGTACTGAGTGAAGTAAGACTGAGAAAGACAAAAATCATATGATATCGTTTATATGTGAAATCTAAAAAAGAAAAAAAAAAGATAAAAATGAACTTATTCACAAAATAGAAATAGAGTCACAGATGTAGAAAACAAACTTATGGTCACCAGGGGGGGAAAGGGGGAGATGGTTAAACTGAAGGATTGGTATTGACATACATACACTTCTATGTATAAAATAGATAACTAATAAGGACTTACTGTATAGCACAGGGAACTCTACTCAGTACTCTGTAATGACCTATATGGGAAAGAACCTAAAAAAGAGTGGATCTATGTATATGTATAACTGATTCACTTTGCTGTACACCTGCAAATAACACAACTTTGTAAATCAACTATACGCCAATAAAAATTATTTAAAAAAAAAAAAAGGAAGAAAGAAAGAATGATCCTGAGCCCAAACACTCTGCTAAGCTGTCCCTAAAATTTGGCCCACAGACACTTTTGGAGATAATGAGAGTTTATTGTTGTTTTAAGTCAGTAAGTTTGTGGGTAATTTGTTATACAGTAAAGTAACTAATATAATAATCACATAACTATTTCAAGCTTTCTAAAAGTAAAAAGAGTTTAGGGCTAGTAGGTTGCTTTTGCTTTTCTAAAACAGAAAGTATTTTATTGTTTTGTTTTATTTCATTATAGGTTATGACTGTTTGTTGCAAACGATTTGGAATATCCAGAAAAGTATAACTAAGGGAAAAAATTCCATGTGATCTCCAATGCAAGACAACTATTGGTAATACACATGTCCTTATGAGTTTTCATTACACACTCAAACCACATTAAAATTTTTATGTATTTTAATTAGTTAAGCAAGTATCAGGCAGATCATGCACAAAGTAAAAACTTCAAACAATATCAAAAGATAGGCAGTGAAGGGGCTTCCCTGGTGGCGCAGTGGTTAAGAATCCACCTGGCAATGCAAGGGACACGGGTTCGAGCCCTGCTCTGGGAAGATCCCACATGCTGCAGAGCAACTAAGCTCGTGCGCCACAACTACTGAGCCTGTGCTCTAGAGCCCATGAGCCACAACTACTGAGTCCACGTGCCACAATTGCTGAAGCCCACGCGCCTAGAGCCCGTGCTCCACAACAAGAGAGGCCACCACAGTGAGAGGCCCGCACACCACAACGAAGAGTAGCCCCCGCTCGCCGCAACTAGAGAAGGCCACAGCAACAAAAGACCCAACTCAGCCAAAAATAAATAAATAAATAGGTTAAAAAAAAAAAAGATAGGCAGTGAAATAATGTTCTCTAGTAGACCCGCAGTTCTACTCCTTAGAGTTGACCACTATATTCAGGCTTTTGAATAGTCTACCAGGGATATTCTTTTTTCTTTTTTTGCATTATTTTTTATTTTTTTATACAATTTTTATAGGTTACATTCCACTTACAGTTATCACCAAGTATTGGTTACATTCCCCATATTGTATAATACATCCTTATAGTCAATCTTACACCCAGTAGTTTGTACTTCTTACTCCCCCACTCTGGTATTACCCCAGGAGTATTCTTTGCACATATAATAGTATCACCTATAAGATAAGTTTTTTTTGGCTGCGTTGGGTCTTCGTTGCTGTGCGCAGACTTTCTCTAGTTGCGGCGAGCGGGGGCTACTCTTCGTGCGATGTGCGGGCTTCTCCCTGCAGTGGCTTCTCTTGTTGCAGAGCACGGGTTCTAGGCACGGGCTTCAGTAATTGCGGCATGAGGGCTCAGTAGTTGTGGCTCTTGGGCTCTACAGCGCAGGCTCAGTTGTTGTGGTGCACGGGCTTAGTTGCTCCGCGGCATGTGGGATCTTCCTGGACCAGGGCTCGAACCTGTGTCCCCTGCGATAAATTTCTAAGTCAACAGATAGAGAACTATGACATCATTTTAAATGCCCACATGTATTGCAACACATGGATATGTCATAATTATTTAACAAATTCCATATAGACAGACATTAGATTGTTTCAAATGTTTCAGTATGGTAAACAGTGTCCCAGAGAACATCTCTGTACATGTATCATTTTGTGTACTTGCCTGGGTATTTCCTTTGGATACATTTCTATAAGTGGAACTGTTGGGCCAAAATATATACATTTAAAAACGCCTTCATCAACAGTAGGTGGTTATTGGATATTATTACCTTCATTTTAAAGACCAGAAAACTGAGAACTAGAGAAGGTAAGTGATTTCCCCCAAATCACACAGCTGGTACAGGGCAGAGCTGGGACTCCAACCCACATTTGGGATTTGGGGTCTCATTGCTCCCTCTGTTCTAGCAGAAGTCTAGGTAGCATGCCGGCTACCCACAAGAAGAGCCTCAAAGAAGAGCAAATGACTGTCCCGTTCTCTCAAGCCAGACCCCTTGTGTCCTAGCTCCCCCCTCTGAGCGTGGGCAGGGAGGGACCTGACATTTCCTCTTGTAACTTGAAAGTCAAAGGGCAGAAGGAGGCAGAGTCTCAAGAATGAGAGGTTAGTGTGGAATCAGTGGTTTGCTGAAAATGGTGGGACTGACCAGAATTCCAACATCAAGAAACAGTGAAAAGGCGCTTCCCTGGTGGCTCAGTTAAGCTCAGTTAAGAATCCGCCTGCCAATGCAGGGGACATGGGTTCGAGCCCTGATCCTGGAGGATCCGACATGCCGCGGAGCATCTAAGCCTGTGCGCCACAACTACTGAGCCTGTGCTCTAGAGCCCGTGAGCCACAACTACTGAAGCCCGTGCGCCTACAGCCCGTGCTCTGCAACAAGAGAAGCCACCGCAATGAGAAGCCCGTGCACCACAACGAAGAGTAGCGCCCGCTCACAGCAGCTAGAGAAAGCCCGCGTGCAGCAATGAAGACCCAACGCAGCCATAAATAAATACATAAATTTTAAAAAAAGAAGCAGTGAAAGATGTCTTCTGAAATCATACACAATCCAAATTACTATTCTTTTGGATTTTCCATTACTATGGATTATAATCACCCATGATGCCTAACTGATTTCCCACTGCCTCTCTGAAGTTGAACACGTAGAAAAAGATGGAACATTCAGTGCCAGTTAAGTAGGGTGTTAGGTCTAGGCTAATAATGCCTAAGTCATGGGGCCATATTAAGGATGCTTTTTTTTTTATGCTCAAGGAAAAGAAATTAACTCGCCACTTCTCTTCCATCCCTTTTTCACCCCCTTTGAGAGGCAATGTGGTTTCATGGCAAGAACATGGGCTTTAAAGTCCTGGGTTATAATCCTGATGTGGTGTTAGAGCTGAAGATATCACCAAAACCCTGAGTTTTTGTTTTCTCATCCGTAAAATGGGTTCTTGTGAAAGTTCATGAAATCAGGTACATGAAAGAGCCTGACACGTGGCAGGCAAGTGCCCAGGAAATGAGAATTTCTTTCCTTTTCCTTTCCATTCCTGAAGGAGATCTTAATAATCAGGTTATATTCTATATGACCTGTGAAAATGTAATTTCTAAGGGTTCTTGGATTACCAGCTTTCTCTAGGCTTACAAGAGACAAGTTATCCTTTTCATAATGCTATATGTACAAATCTTGTGAGAGGGCATGCGTGTGTGTATGAACACACACTCACACGCCCTCACATCCACCCACACCCACTCACACAACACACAGTGCAGTCACCTGCTCCAGTAACAGTGCCCTTTAGATGGATCTGAGCTTAGGTAATCACAGCTGGAAGTGAAACACAGCACGTACATCCTAATTAAAGTTATCCCTTCAGATAACCTGTAAATTATAGTTTTACCAAAGACAGGATCAGAGGGCGTTTATCTACCGCTCACTCTCGATGCTGTTAACAAATTGTCGTTTTCTCCAGGCTCAGAGTTGAGGAGGACTTGACTAGACTCTGAATGAGCCTCGTTAAGTAGAAACTCAGTCCACTTTCCTCCTTCAGCTCCCAGGCTTGGATCCAGAGCTCCACACACTGCGGCTTTGTTTGGGGCTTGCTGAGGGTTTCTCAAGCTTTCCACCAAGCAGCACTTCGTAGAATCTGTCCCGAGCTCCCCGGTCCTGCAGTGTTTCTCAATATCAACATCGAATTTGGAAGAACACACTTAGCTGGGCTCTGTTCTCTTCTAAGAAAGCGGCTTTCGCTGCTAGAAATAACATGGTGTGGTGGCTAGAGGTCACATTGACGACCTCATGGGACCAACGTGAGAGACAAACCACACAGACGATGACCCACGATGTTTACCTCCCGGAGCACGCTCTGTGGGCCGACGACCAGGGCAGTCACACGGGGCCTTGAATGTAGAGGGGCCGACATCTGGTTCGATGCTCTGTTATTACTGTCTTGAAAGTCATAACAACATTTGAATAAGGGGCCCGGCGTTTTCATTTTGCACTGAGCCCTACAAATCATGCAGCCAGGCCTGTTGACCCCTCTGCGCCTTTGCATATGCTGTTCCCTGACTGGAGTGCTTTTCCCACCTCACCTGCCTGGGAAATCCCTAGTTCTTCTCTCCTTCTTTCTTTTCTTCCCTTCCTTCCTCCCTTTTTTCCTTCCTTTCTAGTTCTCTTCCTCTGTAAACAGTTGTTGAGTCCCTGCTTTGGGCTCTGCCCTGTGCCAGGGGCCAGGATTTCTAGAGTAGACAAGACGGAAGATCCTTGCTGTCATGGAGTTTATAGTCTGGTGAAGGAGGTAAACAAATGAAATCACAAGGAAACAAACCAAAAAAAATCAATTACAAATTATAGTCATTGCTCTGAAGGAAACATACAGAGTGCTGAAAAAAAGAATCACAAAGGTGGGAGGAGGGGCGAAAGGGGACCAGTGGTTCCAGGTCAAGATTCCACTCCTAGGAAAGCTTACTCTCTACTCTCAGAAGAGCTGCTCACTCCCACTTTGAGCCCAGTTTGTACCTCATTCCTAGGTTATTGCTCTGCTATTGTGCTGGCCAGACTTAACAGAAATCTCTGTGTGTACTTGTCCATCTCCCCACCTGGAGCGCGGGCTACAAATTGCGTGAGGACTGAGACCACATGGTAGGCATTTTTGTCTCCCCAAACTCCTTGCTTAGTAGACACTGAAAGATGTCAGATGATTTGTTAGTCTACACCAGTGGTTCTCCGAGGAGGTGAGGGAGCGATTTTGCCCCCAAGGGGTGTTTGGCAATGTCTAGAAGCATTTTTGATTGTCTTAACCTGGGGTGAGGTGGGGATACTGGCATCTAGTGGGTAGAAGCCAGAGATACTGCAAACGTTCTGCAATACACCACCACCCCTGCCCCAAACAGAGAATCATCCAGCCCAAAATGTCAATAGAGCTCTATACTCTGCGTATCATACACAATTACATGCATGGAGAATATTTTTTAAACGTTCACTGGTAAAACCATCCCCTACTCTCCAGGAGGTCCACCCTACAGAGGTTCTTTCTCAGGAAGCCGCTCAGAGGCAGCCCCACAGCTGTCCTTAGGACACACTGCAGTGTCTCCCAGCCTTGAATTTCTGCCCTGTCTCCCGTTGTGATTCTATGAGCTCATATATGTTAACTTCCTTTGCAAGCACTGGACGGCCGTGATTTCCTCTTATCCAGCCCTTTCTCCCCAGCTTCCTTCTGACCAAAGGTTCTCCTGACACAGCTAAAATCCATTTCCTCAGCAGCAGATATTTCTGAGCTCACCAGGTCACCCAGGAACATGATTGTGCAAGTTCAAGAGAAAATAGCTGTTCAAGGGGTTTTGAGTCGAGGAAGGAAGGAACTATAATTTGGTAAGAGCACTTACGAAGGGCCAAGCACTTTTCCCAATATAATCCTCAACACAAAGTTTCAAGGAAGGTATTACTAGTACTCCCCTTGCCCCAGGCTCTTCTAAAAACAAAGAAACTGAGGCAGAGTAATTCTTGCAAGCTCATATAGCTACTAAGGTGGTCAAACGGAGATTGAAACCCCAATTTTTTTCTAATGCCAGTGCATAAGCTTGTTCTGTCACAAATGTTCCCAAGTGATGCTCCTTGTATTTTGGTTTTCTTCCTTCATTTCAAAATGGATGTTACATACCTTACGGATATATATTATACCAAGGGAAAGAATAAGTAAAGAAATCAGGGTAAGGAACGTAAGAAAGGGAAAAATAATGATAAGAAAAATAAAATAAAGCCAAGGACAAGGTTAATACTGAAAATAAGTGCCATAAAGTCTTACATGCTTGCTACAGATGGACGTTAATTTGACTCTGAGTTCCTAGCAGCCAAGGTAAAGCAAGAAATAGCATCAGTTATTTTTTTCTTAATGCCTCCAGAATTTAAAATAAAGATTTTAAAAATTAAGATTATAATCTCTGTCTCCAAAAGGAAGAGCTATCTTGGTACTGAGAGAGAAGAGAAGTTTCTTGTATGGATCCTTATAAAGATGAGTATGGTGAATCAGTCCTTACTGACATGCCTACTTTGTGATATCATGTGACTAGAGGTAAGTTGGGTTTTTTTGCGGTACGCGGGCCTCTCACTGCTGTAGCCTATCACATTGTGGAGCACAGGCTCCGGATGCACAGGCTCAGCGGCGATGGCTCACGGGCCCAGCCACTCCGCGGCATGTGGGATCTTCCCGGACCAGGGGTCCCCTGCATCGGCAGGCGGACTCTCAACCACTGTGCCACCAGGGAAGCCCCTAGAGGTAAGTTTTGATTAAGATGCAAATATTGTTAACAACTCAGGTGGGCAAAATGATAATGTGGTCTATTGATGAACTGAAGGTTGAGTTAAGAAGTTATAATTCTCAAGGAGACAGTGTGGGTTGTCTTAGTCAAAATAAGCTAGGTAATGCCACCTATATTTGTTATTTGGAGTGACAAGTAACTGCAAAATCTCAGAGGTTTGCCACAACAAAGGATTTTCTTTACTCACAGGACATGTCCCTCCTAGGTTACTGGGTGGTTGTGCTCTGTGTCATCCTCAACCAGGAGCCCAGATGAGGAGGCTCTATCTCCTTATTTCCAGGATTGCCGCACAGGAAAAAAGCAACCTAGTGACTTCCATATTGTGTCTTAAAAAGTTTGCCCAGAGATGGCAGATGTCATTTCCACTCACATTTTTTTGGCTGAAGGAGGTCATTTGACCACACCCATCTCAAGGGGTAGGACAGGTAATCCTGTCATCTCCCCAGAAGAAGGAAGAACTAGAAATATTTGGTGAAAAGAACTAATGACTGTTCCGATGGAGTAATTTTAAAAAATAGGTGTATTAGTCATCTGTTGCTGTGTAACAAATGATCCCCAAAGTCAGTGAATGAAAACAACGAATGTTTATTATCTCAGAGTTTCATTGGGGCAGGAACCCAGGCTCAGTTTATTTGGTGGTTCTGGTTCAGGTTTTCTCTTGAGGCTGCACTCAAGGGACTGGTCAGAGCTACAGTCATTTCAAGGCTGGACTGGGAATGAATTCCCTTCCAGGGTCACTCTTGTGGCTTTTGACAGGTTTCAGGTCCTCCCTGTTGACTGGAGACATCAATTCCTCACCAAGCAAGCCCCTCCATAGTGCAGCTGCATGGTATGGCAGCTGGCTCCCCCAGAGTGAAGTGAGTGACCTAAGAGAGAACAAGAAAGAGCCTAAGATGGGGCCACAGTCTTTTTATGACCTAACTTCAGAGGTGACATCCCATCACTCTTGCCCTATTATATTTGTCATAGGTGAGTCACTCTAGGTCCAGTTCACACTTGGGGAGAGGAATTACACATGGATCAGAATACCAGGAGATGAGGACCAGTGGGAGCCATTTAGAGGCTACCTACCCCAGTGGGATGTGGAGTCAGACTGCTGTCAAATCCCAATTCTACCGTCCACTGATTGGGTGACCTTGGGCAGGCAACTTAACCCACCTAAGCTTCCTTATACACAAGAGGGTAATTGTAATAAGATGTACCCTACTGGGGGCTATAGTTTAATATTCCCTTAAACATATGAACACGACTGGCCTGGCTGGTATCAAACACTCTCCAAGCCTCCATTTCTCGTTTGTCGTCTCTCTCTCTTCCTTTCCCCTCCTTCGACCCTGTGTATGCCCTTTGTTATGTTAGAAGATGATGACTCTCTTTGTTAATGCAAAGGAATTGGCAAGCTGTTGGGTAAATGCTATTAGAGGCACTCATCATTCTATCAGGGGTCTCAGGGTTGGAGATAACTTAACAAATCATCTAATCTTTCTACTGATCTGATGTGTGACTCTCAGCCTTATTTTTCTTTTTCCTATTGGCCTGGCTGCCTCCCCAGCCAATCAGGATATTCTCTAAAATTGGGTATTCCTTGCAAAGGTGGGGCCCTCGGTGCTTTCTTCAGTTCTGCTTCTTCATACCCTCCTCACTACTCAGGTCTTGGCAGCTTCTGCCCTATATATTTCCTGTGTGCTCTGAGCTTGGCTGCTGTGAACCAAGGAAAGTTTAATTACCACTGACTTCCTGCCTGCCTGCCTCCCTGCCATTAGCTTATGATATTCTCGTTGGCCTCTTGTCCCAAGCAGAACCAATATTCTGAGTAATGAGCCAGAGCTTATGCCATCTGGTGAGGTCACTGCACCAACCCCAGAATTTGACAGTCAAGAGAATGGCACCTAGTGGGGCCTGGGGTGGGACTGGACATAGAATCTTCTCCTTGGCAGTCTCTAGTGTCCCCCCTGCTTTTCTGTTATTATTTTTCCAGCTTCTGTAAAATGCTCTTCTCAGACAACTTCAAGTCAGCCTTTCCAACCAAATTGCCTACCACAAAGGCATTTTACATGGAAATATTAGAGCCACAGGAGACTGTGGGAACAGGGAAATGAGTGTGAAGGCATGTTATACTTTTCTCATGAGAACATATTTAATAATTTCTCATTCATTTATTCATTCAACTCACAGTTTTTTTGTTTCTTTTTTTCTGTGGTACGCGGGCCTCTCAGTGTTGTGGCCTCTCCCGTTGCGGAGCACAGGCCCCCGACACGCAGGCTCAGTGGCCATGGCTCACGGGCCCAGCCCCTCTGTGGCATGTGGGATCCTCCCGGACCGGGGCACGAACCCGTGTCCCCTGCATTGGCAGGCGGACTCCCAACCACTGCGCCACCAGGGAAGCCCTCAACTTACAGTTTTTATTGAGCGTCTTCTATCTGCCAGGCACTAAGCAGGTTCTGAAGATACAGTGGGGAGCAACAAGAAGGACAAATCCTTATCTGCAAGGAATCTACAGCCTGAGAAAGGCCACCAGCTCAAAGAAGACAGTCTCTGGGGTACGAAGAGTCAGCCAGAGTTCAGGTCTCCTGATCCCAATAGCTCAAAGGAGGGCGTCCTCCCTTTTGGGGCAGTATTCCTGGCTTCCTTAGACTCCTAATTATTCTTTGCCGTCCATTCAGTCCTATTGCCTCTTTTCTGATCTTAAAGGATTTGAAAGGATTTAGATTTCAAATCTAAAATCAGTTCCCTCTGGCAAGAATGCAGAATGCAGTAGCTGACTTTTACCCCAGGCACAGGGATGCAAAGTTGAATAAATCCCGTTCCTATTTCCAGGAACTCACAGTATAGGAGAGAAAATTACAATCAACTGTAGTCAGTATAATGACGATAGGGGAAAACTGGAGGACCGGGCTTCCCAAGCTGAGGTTGAGATCCCAGTATAGAAATATGACATGATTTTAGGTGGTACACACTTTTTTTATAGCAATAATTATGTCAGTATATGTTGAGTAAGAATGAGAAAAAAATATATATCCAACACCTCAATCCCATGTTAATGGATGGACCTAGACATTATCATATTGAGTGAAGTCAGACAGGAAAAGACAAATATCACATGATATCGCTTATATGTGGAATTTAAAAAAAGGGTACAAATGAACTTGTCTACAAAACAGACATAGAGTTACAGATGTAGAAAACAAACATATAGTGCGGTAAGGGGAGTAAGGGGACAGAGGGATAAATTGGGAGGGGGTAAGGGGAGAGAGGGATAAATTAGGAGATTGGGATGTACATATACACACTACTATATATAAAATAGATAACTAATAAGGGCCTACTGTATAGCACAAGGAACTCTACTCAGTACTCTGTAATGACCTATATGGGAAAAGAAACTTAAAAAGAGTGGATATATGTATATGTATAACTGAATCACTATGCTGTACACCTGAAACTAACACAACATTGTAAATCAACTATACTCCAAGAAAAATTTTACAAAATAATAAAAAGTCTATAAAAAATGAAAAAATAATAAAAGCCTATAAAAAATGAAAAAAATCCCATGTTAAATGCCTCCATTTTTATTCATTTACTCATTCATTCATTCGTTTAACAAATATGTAGTGATGGTTACTCTGTGCCTGGTGCTATTCTAGTCCAGAAGTGAACAAACAGCCAAAAATCTTGGCCTTCATAGATTTCACATCAAATTCAAATAACTTATTAAAACATGAGATGATTTAAAGAAAGAAATCCACAGATAAGCCAGTTCTGCCACTTATTCCATGGGTAACCTTGAACTAGTTTCTTAATCTCTTTGTGCCTCAGTTTCCTTATCTGCAAAATAGGGATAACAGGGTATCTTCCTCACTAGGGTTGTTCTGACTCTCATGTGAGTTGATCGTGTGAAATGCACACAGTGTCTGGAACACAGTAAGTCCAGTATAAGTGTTTGTTAAACTCCCCAGTGAGTTGGGTTCAAGGGGAGGTATTCGACAGAGGGACCAACAGGTGCAAAGAAACGGGAGTGAACTGGTTTGCTCCTGAAACTGCAAGAAATTTACCAGGATTGGGGTGCTGGATATGTGAGGCTGTTAGCTGACTCTGATTTGAAGAGTCACTGGCTGGCTGTCCCCAGCGCGAAGAGCATGCTGAATCAAGCTCAGTGGAAACCTGCCAACAAGCTTTTTGAAATAGTGAGAAGTTTGCATTTTAGGGCTTAAGTTATTGCACCCAGAAGCCCAAAGCAGCTGCTCTGAGAAAAACTGATTCCAAGAGAACCTTTGATAAAGATCTGCAGGCTGTCACTTTGTCTGCAGGGTTCCCTTTTAATAGCAACCCCGCCCCCAAATGATTTCAGAGGAGAGGGGAAATGGGAAGCGTCTGCCTAATTCTTTAAAGAAAGCAACAGATCACACTCAATGGTCTCATATGTTTTCCGGAAGCTTGGCTGGCAAGCGTTGTGAAGGAAGATAACCTCCAACGATTCCCTTCTTAACCCTAGTGTGAGGAAGAGAAAGTGCTGTGGAATCTGATGACTGTAGGTTCAAATTCTGACTCCACCTTGAGCTGGCTGCCTGACCTTGGGCAAACTACACAGTTGCCCAAGACCTCATCTCATCTGTGCGATGAGAATCACATCAAGAATAAATGCCATGCAGGGAGGGGTAAGGGATGAAGAGGTACAAACTCTCATGTATAAAGTCAGCTACAAGGATATATGGTACAGCAAGGGGAATATAGGCAATATTTTATAATAATTATGAGTGGAGTATAACGTTTAAAAATTGTGAATCACTATATTGTACACCTGGAACTTATATAATATTATACATCAGCTATACTTCAATAAGAAATAAAAATAAATAAATAATCTACAAGGATACATTGTAAAACACGGGGAATAGAGCCAATATTTTACAATAACTATAATGGACCCTAACCTTTAAAAATTGTGACTCACTATGTTGTACATCTGAAACATATAATTTTGTACGTCAACTATACCTCAATAAAAAAATAATAAAGAAAAAATCAACATACAAAAAAAAAGAGTAAGTGACACGATGGGTGTGATGTGTGTGGCACACTGCTTGACACAGAGTAAAAGTGTCATTGAGTGTCATTAAGTGACAACATGCTAATCATTTTTAATCAGAAAAAGTGAACTGGTATCCAGAAACTAAAGAAAGAGGAAGACACCGGCGGAGCTTGCCCAGAGGAAACTTTTCACCTGGGGCTTCTGGAGAAAAAAAATCAGAAGGGTGTGTGGCCGAGAGAGGCTATTTGGCTAAGGGCCGAGAATTTCGTTGGGCTTTCTGGGGGGGCACGAACGGCGGTGCAGCCTCAGAGCGCAGAGCAAAGAAATGCTTGGGTGAGTGAGGGAGATGAAAATGCGGAGAACAGAGCACCGAATGGAGAGGGAGTTCTCATCTCAGGAAAGTGGCACACACACACCTCCCCCTGGGGGTTCAGCCTTTCGTGGCCTGGAGGAGGAAGGACAGAGCAAAGGAGGTGAGGGTGGGTAGGAAGCAGAAAGAGAAAGCCATGCAGAAAAAGGAAGGAAGGGGGCTTGGGAGTGGTTTGCTGGGCAGAGGGTTGGAGTCGAGAGGAAACCGCCTCCAGTGAACTGAGTTCCTGGTTGCCCTCCCCCAGCTCTGCCCACATCAGTGGGTCCAACCAGGTTCGTGGAGGGCCTACTGCGTGCTCCGCAGTTTGGGCACTGAGAGTGGAGTTGATCGGTGCCACCAAATCCAGCCCTGGAGGAGCTTACCCACCTGCACTGACTCTTGGGGCTGAATCGTGTCCCCCCCCAGAATTCATATCCACCAGGAATCTCAGAATGTGACCTTGTTTGGCAATAGCATCTCTGCAGATGTAATTAGTTAAGATGAGCTCATACTGGATTAGAGCGGGCCCCCAATCCAATGACTATCCTTATAATAAGAAGAGAGGAGACACAGAGATAGATACAGGGGAGAGGCCACGTGAAGACAGAGGCAGAGACTGGAGCCATGCAGCTACAAGCCAAGGCATGTCAAGGATTGCTGGAATCCACCAGAAGCTAGGAAGAGGCCAAAAAGGATTCTCCCCTAGAGCCTTAAGAAGGAGCATGGCCCTGCTGACACCTGCGTGAGTAAATTTCTGTTCACTCAGCCATACAGTTTGGGGTAAGTTGTTATGGCAGCCCCAAGAATCTGATATACCATTGTAGGAGGAAAACAGAATGTTGGCACTCCTCACTTTGCAAGGTACCATATGAACCGAAACTTGTGCATATCAGAATCGTGTCCTCGCTTTGCAGGTTCTGTGGTAACTGAGGTCCAGTTTCAGTTAACACGGAACCGTGTAAAGCAATGACTGTCTATACACAACACTGCCCCCCAACCTGGGAAAGCACAAAGTGCTTATAATCAAGAGAAAATTAATAAAGAGCAGGACAAGGTGAACTGTACAAGAATCAGCTGTGGTGATTCAGGAAAGCCTTCCTGACATAAGTGAATTTTGAAAGATTAGAAGAACAGGCTCTCAGAAGTCATCTAGGGGAATGTTGGGGGCCTCCCTAATTTCTTTCAGGGTTCCAATGCTGACTCTACCACTTACTTGCTGTGAGATCTTCTCTACCTGAAGCTGAGTTTCCTCACCTGTGAAATGGTGATCACAAATCAGGGTACACCTGAGGGACACCCAGACCTGATCATTCATGGCAGCCCCTTTCACTCTCAGTGGTGCCCTGGTTTCTTCCATGGCCCTAGAGGTCCAGTGGTTAAGACTCCACACTTCCACTGCAGGGGGCGCAGGTTCAATCCTTGGTCCTGGTTGGGGAACTGATATCCCACATGCCCTGCGGCGCGGCCATAAAACAAAACAAAACAAAACAAAATAAAATAAAAACCAACCAAACAAATAAAACTTTGGGATTGCTTTTATTTTCTACTTTTCAAATATGAAATAATAATATCATATACTTTTCAAACAACAACTTCCCTGGAGATTCTGATATTCAGGTTTTCCTGACTGAGAACCGCTTGAATGAGGTGTCTTTGGTTCATTCCCAGACAATTTAGCTTAGGGTTTTAGAGCAAAGCTTCTGGAATTGGACCAAACTGGGTTGACCTCTAAGGTCTACTGCTTATTAGCTATGTGACCTCGGCAATTCATTTACCATTCCTCTCCCCAATCTCAGAGGACCAGTTTTATCCTTAATGCAATGGAGCTAATAACAGTGCATAATTCATAGAATTGTTAAGATGATTAAATGGTATATGTAAAACCCTTAGCATAATACCTGTCACAAAATAATAATAATAATTATTTTTGTTAAAAAAATAATTATTTCTTAAATGGGAGTTAAAAAAAAAAAAAGGATCGCACTTAAACTGTGCAGAGTTTATTCAGGTTTGGTCGAGGAAGAAGTCTAGACAGTAAGAGTAAAGACGTTACAGCATCCAGATGGCCTGGTGTCGGCTGTATCTGTGGGCCTGGACCTCAGTAAAAATTATCCTTAATTATAGATAATCAAAGAACAAAATATGCAGCCAAAGAGACAGGACTCAGAAGATGTTAGGCCCCAGGATTTGGTTGTATTTACACTTTGTTATGGCTTTCAGTTCCCTGTCTCACTGCACTATTTTTTTTTTTTTTTTTTTTTGCTTGTTCCCTTGAATGAGTGATGCCTTCTGAGGATGTCACCTATTGTGTGTGTGGATGGGGTGGAGGGTTGGGGAATAAAGGTGCCTCTCTGCTTCCCCGCAAAGAGCCCAGATGGTTCTGAGCTTAGAGAAGAGTGAGATCAAGGAAAAGCAGGACGTCTGGGCCAGAGGGAAGCGGACTTTTAGGTTAGGTGAGAAGTTTCCAAGGCAGAGCTGAATCAGTTGAATCAACTGAAAATAGCCGGAAGAGGACGGTGGTGGGTCCACTTGCCTCTGCTGTGGCCCTGTCTCCCTGCCCTTTTTTTTTTTTTTTTTTTTTTTTTGCTATTGTGGGGAAAACTTGAAGAATGCTTCATCATACAGAGCTTTTTAGTTGTAAGAAATAGAAACTCCTACTGAGTTATTTAATCCTAAATAGAATTTTCTAGAAGGACATTGGAGAGTTCCCAGAACTGATGGAGACCTGGGAAGCCAGGGCTGAGACAGGCTTGACACAGGCGATGCCAAACACCTACAGAGCCAGACAACTCAGTCTCCCCGGGGACAGGGAGTGACCAGAAAGAATGTGCTCAAACCTCTCTGTTCTGTTCTTGGTTCACTCAAGACTCAAAGTTCGGGGAGAAAAAAAAAAAAAATCTGCTTGGTCTCCCCTGGTCACCTCCATGGCTGGAAGAGGTCAGGGCACTCCCTTGGACCTGCCCAGATCACCTACATTGGGTAAGAGGAAATTCCAAAAGTGGATGTGGGCACTTTATCCAAAGAAGAGGGGAGGATGCCTGCAGCCCCAGCCCCTCAAGGGCTCCTAAAAGTGGGCCTAGGAAACTCAAGGGTCGCTCTCCCAACCTGCTCCTGGAACTCGGTGTGCTCCGGACACAGCCCTTCCCCTGCCTGCACCTCAATTTTTCCTTTGCAAAAGGAGATGGTCAGCTCGTGTGATATTGGAGGCTTCCCATCCAGAATATTCCCAGCCGCCTGGCGGCTCCCACTGCTCTGACCTCCCATTTCCTTGTGTCTAATCCCCCCACCCCTGAGCTCACAGTCCTGACTTCTACAGGTCAGAGGCCCATTTCTGAGGAGGCTGTTGCCAGAGAGAAGCCTGCTGGTGAAATTCCCCGGGCCAGCCTGGGAAGCATTCCACGATAATTTTTCAATTTTCCTGTGGAAAAGGCAGCAGTCTCCGTGCCTGGGAGGGAGATTTGTGAGGTGAGGGAAATGACAGCTTAGTTTGTTAAAAAGAGAGACAGGGGCCTGCCCGTCTCCTGGAGAAACAGCCCCTGGATGCCTGTCTGGCCTGGATTAATCTGGTGATGGTTTGGGACCTAAGAGGCAAAGATGTGGTTCCTGTCTGACTCCAGATCCTTCAACTCTGGTTCTACCCGCCTTGGCTCCCAGCCGTCGCGGAAGGCTTCTGTGGTGCTTCGTCTGGGACCTTCCAGCATCACACAGGGTACTTTGTCATAAATTCAAAGCAGCCGTAAAAAAGTTTAGACTGGCACAAGCCATCACGGTGCTTGAGGCTTCAGGACTTTCTGAAGGATGGTCGCTGGATGAAGTGGCCGGTCAGGAAGTCAGGCTGAGGAGCAGACCTGGGCTTGAATTCCACCTCTTCTGCGTCTTCACTGAGGGCCTTTGGGCTATTTTCTTAAATTTTCTTTGCGTCTTTCTTCTAGTCTGTAAAATCGGCATAATCACAGTCTCCCACTTGTGTGTTTGTTGTGAAGATTCAAGGAGAAAATGCGTGTGAAGTGCTTTCTCAGTACTGGCCCCGTAGAAAACACTTGATAAACGTTAGTGCTGTTATTATCATTTGGATTATTATTTTTATGTCCCAGTTGGAAAGAATGTCATATTTATGATTATCTGGTCTGAGCTTACTGATCCACGTTGCAGACAAAGGTACGGAATACAATGCATTCCGAAAATGGCCATGAGGAAAGTGCAGTGTCCTGGCTTTCAGCATCATGACTTTCAACTGGACCACAACCCAAGGCCACAGGGATGGTGCCACCAAGACCAGAGAGGATCCAGACAAACATAGTAAGAATGATATGACCTCCCCCACTGCAGAGCCTGTCCTGAGACAACAGTCCCAGTCCCTTCACGGGGCCCTGGGTGACCCAGCTTGGACTCCACCCCTTGAGCACCAACCAGGGATGTTCTCCTTGTGCTGCCTGCTCCTTCCATTCTTGTGTGCTCTGCGTTCCTCTAGGTTCTTCCTCTCTCGGAATATTTGGCTTGACTAACTCATACCCATCTTCCGTGTCTTGGCTGAACACCTTCCCTGAACCCCTAGGCTATCAGACACCCCCATGACACTCTGTTCTTCCTCACACCATTGTGTTGGGCTCTTGAATTTATTTAGTTAATTACTTGTGTAAATACTTGTTTAATATCACGATTCTTCACTAGATCGTTGAAATTATTTCTTCCACACTGGTGCCTACGCTGCATGCAGGAAGGTATACAATAAATATTTGTTGACCCGGGCAGTCTCGGCGTGGGGATGAGACCTGGTGTGGCCTTGGAACTGAGCCAGTTTGGAAGATCCATCCCAGTGGTAAGCTGTCCCTAGTTTGGGAGATTATCCTGGATTCACATAGCCAAGGAAACAAATCCTTTATCTCAAAAGACCTGAGATCTTGAACCAAGTCAGCCAAAAATGAGTAGAGGGCCCTTGGGAAGATTACAGCTTCTCTAGGGCCTTCTAGAAAGCCAAGGCTAACATTGTCTCCAGCTCTATGTCATGTATCCCTCAAGGAGCATGGCAGGAACAAACTCCTTTAAACATCAACCTATTGCCTATTTCTGGCCATGGATCTTAGTACATGAGCTCACTGCCTGCATTTATTTTGCAACGGTAATTGAGTACCTTCTATATGCCCGGTCAGTGCTTAGCACTGGGGATATGGAGACACGTCAGCAAGCAGCTCCAATTCCAGCAGGGAAGCAAGAGGAGAACCTGGGCCATTCCAGTGGAGTTTTTAGATGGGAGACAGCAGGAAGTTGAGAAACCTGGTGACATGGAATCAGGTGACCTAGGGCTGAATCGCTGCTCTGACACTGCCTTGCTATATGACCTTGAGAAAGTTACCTGATGACTCTGAATCTCAGGACCCTAAAGTGTATGATAAGGAAGCAAGTGTTTTCATCTCATGGGGATGTTGTGAGATAAAATAAAGTAGGCAAATAACCTGCTGAATGATTGTCACAGTGCTTAACTCTTATTAGCTACTATGAACAAAAGTGTAGGAAAGGGGTTCCCTTTCCTCCGGTTAGAGGGGGCTTCCCTGAAGAGGCGACATTCAAAATGAGACATGGAATGTGTGTGATGAACACTATTCAGGTCGAGGAACTGAGATCCAGAGGAGGGAATATGCCTGGCATTTGAGAAAAAATGCAAATTGCCTCAATAAAATTGTAAGGAGTGACACAGCAGCCGGCTGGACAGGTAAGCTAGGGCAGGTCATGAAGAGGTACAAAGATATTTGTACTTTATAGTCAGAGTAAGGAGAGCTCCTAAATTCTTGTATGTCAGGGAGGGATCTCATCAAAGACCACTCTTGTTGCTTTGAGGAGACCAGGTTAGGGGCAGTGAGAAGCTACTGTGGAGAGTTAGGCACGAGGTGGTGGTGAGCAGACAGTGGGGCCAGTCAGCAAGGAGACACGGAGACAGAGCTGAGAGGAAGTGAGGAGGTAGGATCTAAAGGACTTGCTGATGTGTTGGAAATGGAGGAGGGGAGAGGGAGAAGGGCAAGAGGAAATTCTCATTTACGGAACCAGTGCTGGACCCTTTCTCGTATACAACCTCATTTAATTCTCTCAACAGCCCTGGCAGAGAGGTATGATTCCCGTATACTCCCAGCCTCCCCTTTATTTCCTTTTCTCCCTGCAAATTGGGAAAGTCAGGCTCAGAGCAGCAAAGTCCTCTGCTCTGGGTCACACAGCCAGCAGGTGGCACAGCCAGACTGAAACTTAAGGTGTCTTCAGCGGTGACCAGTAGTTCCCAAATTTATTTCTTCATCCCCATCACTTGTGGAACTTTAAAAAAAATACGGATCCTAGAGCCCACCCTTCCGGACATTCTGGTTTAGTAGCTCCGAGTTGGATCTTTTGTAAAAAGATCCTCAGGTGATTTTGAGAATTCGTCAGGCTTTTAAAACATCTGGCCTCTTCCATGCTCTACTGTTACCCAGTGAGTCAGTCTAGGGAACAGCCGTTGTTTTTGTGCACAAACCTTTGCATTTCAGGAGTTGTCTTTCCCCTGCTGGATGGGGCTTTCAATCACACGTGCGACCCCAACTTCACCAAAGGAGGAGGGCTGGGAACCAAGCTGATCAACCAGTCTCAGGGTGGACATGTGACACCAGGGGACCGATCAGAATCCTTCCTGAGGCTTTTCCTTGAGGGGGGAAAGAGGGACCCACTTTCTTTGAGGGGCCTGTGTTAGCCTATTGCTGCTGGCAGCCATCTTTGCCCCAGGTGGGGAGATCCTGACTGAGATGAAGATATGGAAAGAATCCTGAAGCCACTGTTTGTTTCAGCCCCTAGATCCAATCACCCTTGGGCTTTTTCAGTTACATAAACTAATTACATACCTTTTGTCCCCCAACCCCACGTCTACCAGTTAAAGCCAAATTTCTGTTGCTTGCAACCTATAGATCCTGACTGAGACTCAGAGACGCTTTTGCTGAGGCTTCTGCCATCTGGAATGAATTAGGTAGACATCACAGAGGGGAACAGGTTTGGCATGAGCTGAGCACAGAGCATTGGATTGAACAGGGTAAAAAAGATGGACAACTCCAGGATGTAGAAACTTAAAGTATATGGCAAATACATTCATTCATTTGTTGATACACTCATTCATTCATTCAGCACAATCTTATATGCTAGATACTAGGCCTGCCCTATGGTGTACAGTGATGGAGAAAGTCATAGTATGTATCCTCAAGGAGTTTAGAGTCTAGCAAGAGAGAGAGAATTAAACAGGTTATTTCTATACAGATGAACATGTCCTGCGATAGAGCAAGAACAGAGGGCTCTGGGAGCCTAGAGGAAGAGACTTGGCCTTGACTTTGACATTGCGACTGGGAAGAGTCACTCTCTGTAGGAGTGGCCATGTTTAAGAAGGCAACCCCCTCTCACCGAGTCCACTTATATTCCCCTTTAGAGTTCCAGGCAACGGGCTTGGCACCAGGCAAAGATGGAAGCTGCCCTTGAGATACTTACATTTAGCTCCATCATTCCTTTTCTCCTGTATCTTCACTTCTCCCCCTCTCAACTTCATCCCATCAGGCTACAAACTAATGATCTCTTTATCTTCAATAAGATAAAATCGAGATCCCATCAAGCAAATCCAACCAAATACAAATCCTTGTGTTCATTTGATAAATCCATCTCTTTCCTTATCTTGAGAGCTAGCTTCTTGAAAAGGTTGTTGAGAATCTGTTTCTACTTTGCCTCCTGCTCATTTTCAATGCCCACAACACCATGCAAAAGGCCCTTCATTCAGCTATTCACCAAGACATTGTTGAGTCACTGTTCAATGCCAGGCATTTATGTTGGCACTGAGTGAAGATTCATTGGTGAGCAGGACTGATGTGATTCCATTCCTCAAGGCAAGACAAACGATTTCTATAAAGAGTGGGGAGTGTTTGGGTAGTCAGTTGTGGTCTCCTAGGGAACCTTGTCTAGTGGTCAGAGAATACTAGAAGGTGAGCCGTGAAGGATGAATAAGAGCATGCCAGGCTTGTGGGCGCTGTGTTGGTGGATGGGTGGATGGTGGGTCAACAGTGTTTTGAGCAGAGGGGACAAAGCATCTGATTGGGAAACCAGAGAGATGAGATCTTTGAGTCAGTGAAAGCCAGTGTGTGGAGGACTTGGAGGTGTAGGACAGCTTTGGACATCATCTGGTGGGTAGCAGGAACCCTCCGAAGGGATTTAAGCAAGGGAGGGGCATAATCACATTTGTGATTTAGAGAGATCTTGGGGGTGGCAATGATGGAGAAGCCAGTGAGTGGTTCTCAACTTTTTCAAGCCCTAGAGCAGCTTCTTAAAACACAGTTTCCTGGGGCCCATCTCCTGAGATTCTAATTGAGGGGACAATGTGTTTGCATTTGCAACAAATTCACAGGTCACGTTGGTGTTGATGGTCCAGGAATCACACTTTGGAAACTCCTGGAGAAGGTATTTCAGGAGGGCAGGGTGCTGGGAGAATGGTTAGGCAGATGTTTCAAGTGATGGATTGAATGGAAGGAAAGAAGGAAAGGAAGGATCTTGGGTGGATGGGCTGCTGTCCCACTGGGGAGGAGGTGTGGTCAAGAAGATGCTTCCATATTGCCAAGTCCAGTGGATCATTCTCTGCACATCCTGCTGCCCCTCTTGCTGCCTCTGATACTTTTGATAGAAGAGCTTCATCCTAGAATTGTCTCCCTCCTAAAAAAAGAGAAAAAAAGTGTCTTCTCCTTTGTTCCTCTTTGAGCTCTTTCTTTGATTCCATTTTCCCTGGGTGGTGGGGGGTGGTCTTCAGCAGCTCCCAGAGCTTTAACCCCTTCCTCCTACATAGTACACTCCAAAAGTGTTTGTAAAATAACTTAGAGTCTAATTGCCTTCGTTTCCTTTGTTCTCCAGTAATCCATAGGTGACTCAGGGCTAGGACCTTATCTATCTCATTTATCTTAGCATCTCTTCACACCCCCAGCACACTGTGGGCACACAGTAGGTGCTCAATAAATATTTATGAACGAACGAATAATTCCTGCTCTCACCGTTTTGCCCACTCTGTGAATGCAGGCAAATTACTTAATCTCTCAAAGTTTTCAATCCCCTTATATGTAAATTGGGGATTAGGAATTGAATTTACCTTCTAAGAGTTGCTTTGGGGATGAAATAAGATAGATGCCTGTAAAGTATTTAGCACCTAGTAAAGACTGACTACTATTGTTGTTGTTTGGTTTTTATTGTTGGCGCTTGTGTTGACTCTGGGAGAACTATTGAACTTGTCTAAACTTCATCAGTGTCGTCACATTCAGAAATTGCTCTCCCGCTGGGCTGCTGGGAGGGTCCAGTGAGAAGGAGGGTCTGGCAGGTAGGAGGTGTATACACAAGGTTAATTCCCTCTCCCTGAGCTCTCCCATTCCCTGCCCCTAGAGACCCCTGACTGCACTGGCCTCTTTTATCCCTAGATGGGCTGATGGGGTGACAGGGGAAGAAAGTGTTGGGGACTGTGGGTGAGCTGCTCCTAGGCATTGTGTAAAAACAAAGCACATTCCTTTTAACCTCAGAAGATCTACAACCCGTTAACCCTTCCCCTCAACTGTGTCTTCCGAAAGAGCTTAGTGTAGACTAATATTGAAAGAAATAAAATTTAAAACAAAATGAGAAATCAACTCAGAGTCATTGTAAATCACCTCAAACCAGTTTGGCAAAGTGAACATTCTTGGGTGTTTCTTCTACATTTGGAATTAGTCTCTAGAGTGATGAAAATAAAAACAAAAATAAACAAATGGAATTAGTCTAGATTCTCCGCCAGAGGACCTAGACTAGAGAAAGGTTATTGCTACAGCTTTCGTGGTGGGTGGTAGTCTTTTTAGTCTTTTTTTTTTTTTTTAAAACAGGCCCCTGTTCTTATCCTATTGGCTTGTGTCTACACTCCTCCTTTGAAATAGGTGTGTAATGGTCTATAACCTTAAAAGAGGAAACTTGTAAAGCTACTAGTGCATTTATAGATAGTATCAGGGGACACCCTTCAGCCTCTTTTAACCTAAGGGAATGCATTGCTGGGAAGAAATGTTTCAGAGGCCCTTAGCGTGTATACTAACAAATTCTCATCAGCTATTGCAATCAAGCCGCAGAAAACCCCCTAACACAATTGTTTGGTCATCTTTACCAAGCTTTGTCTTAAAGACCAGCAGAGAACTCTACTTACACATCCTAGCTGTGAGTAACCGACTTATGAAGCTGGGGTCGTGAGAACTTCGTGCATTTAAAAATTTGATTGATTGTTTTTATAATGTGAATCTCCTTTGTTGCTTCCAAATGGCAGCATAAAGTAACACTTCCTTCCTCTTTATACATTCCATCCCTAAACAAAACCACTCCGGGAATCCCCTGGGGAAGGCATTAATTCCTGGACAGTCTCCTGGGTAAAACGCACAGTTAATATTAACTTATTCCTTCCTGTATATTCCTGAACAAATCATAAGCTCCGCCCCTCCATCTCCAATTCTTGATCATTGTTATCTACAGAATAGATTACACAATGGCATAAACCCTGGGGACTCTCTGGATTGGCTATGAGGGCCAATTTGTGTTGAGGTCAAGGTCAGCCTGATTTTCTGGAAAGAAGCTGGCATCTATTCTGTTTTCAGAACATTCCCTGGCTTCCTAAAGCTAAAAGAGGGCCTGATAGGTAGTTGGCGTGGTTCCCTTTCATCTCCACAGCCAAGCTCTGCATCCCGAAAGTTGTTTCCTGATAATTTGGAACGGGGAGTTGTTTTTCTAGTGAGGAACACTCTCTCCTATTCCTCAGGCTTGCCCGGACTGCGTGATTCAAACTAACACCTTCCCTGTTCCCAGGTGAGTCACTCCAGGGCTGTACTCCAGCCACAAAGCGCCAAAGAGTGAATCGTTTAAGATGGCCCCCACTTTTGTAACACTTTGAGCTACTCAACTTCTGTGGATTGTATCCGCCTTTGAATTTAGGATGTAGGGTGTGACAGCTTGAAGCTATTAGGGTAGGATTTAGGATCCAGAATAAAGGATCAAGAAAAAGACATTAAGGACTTGAATAAATTATTCTAGGGGTCAAAGACAAAGACAGTAATATTTATTGATTTATGGGTCGTGGTGGATTTAAATCTTTAAGCGAGTACAGGGATCTCAAGATCTACTCCAACGCTGAGACAATGAGATAATTAGAACAGTGATAGTAACTTCCATTTGCCTATGTAGTCAGTGTTCTAGTTTCTGGTTTGGACCGTGGGGTTTTCAAAGGCTTCAGATTAATAATAACAACATTCAAAAATGCCTTTTCATGTTCTAGTGATGAGCATGTGTCATGCATGTCCCTGTGTGAAAGAGGTTGGAAGAAGGGGAGTTTGTTGTTTCCAAAATAAAGACTCACACGACAAAGAGTAACTATGTTTTATTTTATGATCCGAACAGTAGCATTTCCATATTGGCCACTTCCCAGGAGCAACCGGTGAACTTCATTTAACAAATGGCTAAGGTAGGAGTGGATGAGCCGTGCGTTTCTCATTGTGAAAGGAATAATTAAGCAATGAACAACAAAATAAAAACAAAAACAACAAAACGAAAAAAGAGGAACCGAGTCCCAGCAGCCCTAAATGCTGAAACTTAAGTCACGTATTCCACTTGATGGGTGACTCCTGTCCTCGTGACTGGCCAGTTTATTGCTACTGGCTTGTCTGAGAGGTGGTCTAGCACAGGTTAAGCCTGGGTTGGAATCCTTGCTCTACCCTCATTATCAGTGGGCCTTGGGCACATGGATAAGCCTTGCTGTGCCTCAGTTTCCCTATTATGGGGAAGTCAACAGTACCTCCTTCATACGGTTGCTGGGGAGTTATCATAAGGAAAATGCATAGAAAAATGCCTGGCACTTAAATAGTTACCCCTTGGATCGGTTCATCAGGCCCCAAACCAAAAGCATTCTTGTACTGCAGACACAGGATGAGCTAAAGCATGATAGCCAAGTGATACGTGTTTTTCAACAAACATGGGACCTGGATTCAGCCTTTTACTGTGTGGCTGAGGAGAAGTTATATAACTTCTATATTTCCTTGTTTGTAAAATAGGGTTAATAACTTGGCTCCCAGAGCACCTGGCAGGAGCAGGCAAGCAGCAGGCAAGCAGCAGAAGTTGGTCCCTGCTCTCCCCCCATCAACTGTTTCAATGGGCAGGACCCCTGGACTGCAATGGAGCTGGGGAATGGCATGGAAACTCCAGTTTTTCCTTCACGTTCCTCCCAAACCCCAGTCCTCACCCCCCTCTGTGTTCTTAACTGTTATCTTTAACCCTTTTGCCTACCTCTAACCCTCTCACCAGCTTACTGCCCTTTCATTCTTTGAGGTATCAACTCTAGCCCTTATCACAAATCTCCAGGAAGCATCTTATAACCCTGAGAACTTAAAGACCTTAAGGCCCCAGACCCATTAGAACAAAGGAAAGCCCTCACCCTTTCTTAAATAACTTCTTATCCCATCTTCCTAAAGCTCACTCCCTTAAGGGCCAAATTCTGTTAATTTGTAATTGATGAAAAGAGAATGAGGAAGAAAAAAAAAAAAAAGAAAAGAAAAGAAACAAAAACGCTCACAACTTAAGATCTGGCTCAATTATATATTTGCCAGGCATTTTATTTTTTTCTAAAAACAATAGAAAAAAATCAACTTTAAAAAGGAAAATGTACTTAAATAAAAAAATTATGGTATAACTGCTATAAAGGTTTTATTAAAGTTATTTACATTTAATGGCTATATTTACAAAGGAAAATTGGATAAAGTTCAGGATTTCGTAAAAACAATTCTTAAATACAAATCTGTTAAAGGAAAAAAAAAAAAAGATGGTAAGCATAAAAAAAGTTCTTTTATGCCCAAAGTCCCATTTGAGGCAGTTTATATTATGGCTAAACCTTTCAGTCTTAAGATCCAGCCAAGGTTGTGAGGTTGATCATGCATATGCAAAAAGTTCATACGTAGGGAGTTCTGTCAGAAGGAATCTTTTTCCTCACTTTCCCTTAGTAACAAATGAGAATTTCATGAGGGATTCATTCCAGTTCCTCCCTCCAATAGGTCAATTTATGCGCAAGAGTTCCGTAGCTGTTCAAGTTTGAGTTTCAACTGTTCTCGCCTCTTCCGCAACTCGTCTTTTTCTGAAATGAGCTTTTGCTCCTCTGCTTGGACGGACAGGATGTATGCTGTGGCTTTTTTAAGGATAACTACCTTGGGGGCCTTTTCGTTGTTTTCTAACTCCGGGATCTGGTCACGAAGGGCAAAAAAGCTGCGTTTCAGCTCGTTTCTCCTCTGGCGTTCCAAGACGTTGTGTGTCCGCCTCTTGTCATTCTCCTCGGTGTCCGAAGACCTGGGGCTGGCACATTTGCGATTGTTGCTGATCTGTTTCAGGACCCTGCCACTGTCCAACTTAGCCCTCTTGGCGGCGGGACAGTCCTTCCTAGTGGAGGGGGGCGCTGCATAATTGTGCTGATGGGTGGACACGTGGCATCTCTTAAGGACCAACGGGCTGTGAGGAGGTTTGCTGTGGCCTCCGGCAGAGGGTGACCCCGATTCTGACCTTTTGGCAGGGGGCTGCCTCTTTTCCACAGAAACAACATCAATTTCTTCCTCATCCTCTTGTTCTTCCTCTGTAAGAAAAGAAAAAGCAATCGCCCAGTTAGCCACGGTTTCCTTAAAGCAATCAATGACCAGATTAAATCAATACTGTGCACAAATACAAGGCATTATTAGGTAAGAAAGGACCCGGAGGGCTTCCCTGGCAGTCCAGGGGTTGAGACTCCATGCTTCCAATGCAGGGGGTGCAGGTTCCATCCCTGGCTTGGGAACTGAGATTCACACACTGTGCGGCACGGCCAGAAAAAAAAAAAAAAGGGACCCTGGCACAAAGTTATCCCCAGAGAACCAGCCAATCGTCTCTGCTCTTCTTCTCATGAAGAGACAGTCTCAGGGAGGAAAATGACAGCTGGGTTTATGGCACAGACAAGAAAATTACAATTTACCAGGATACAACATTGATGCAAATTCTTACCTAAGACTTAATGAGGTGCTGGACACACCCAAACAAAGCACATTCCCAAGCACCTCCTCTTTGCAAGGGACTTTACCAAGAACCCTTCAGGTGTTGCAAATGATAGCTGCAAATCTTTGGTATGACTTTAGCAATCCCTATTTTACTGGAAGTGGAAAAAAAAAAAAAAAAAGTCTTGCAGCTTTGCCAAAAGTCCTAGGGGGTGGGGGATGGAAGAAAGGAGTACAGTTTTTTGTTTGTTTGTTTGTTTTTTAGGAGTACAGTTTTGGAAAGGACTTGCTTTTAAGTGTTCAAAAGGGGCCGAAAAGATCCCAACTCCTCAGTCCATACATTTTTAAGGCACTTTCACTGGCTTATAGCACTCAGGTGGGTGGCTGCCCAGTTTCTGTCCACTGCCCCTCTTCATTTTTGTTGATCTGTAGTCCATTAAATTCCAACAGCTTCTCAGAAGTTACGGGAGGTAATTCATTCACTCTCGAAGAGATCAATCCTCTCTTAACCTCATCACGATCCCCCCACCCCCCCCCCAGGGCAATTAAAATGCTTAAGAGGGGTAAGAGGGAGCGGATAGAGTTGCGAGATAAGCTAGAAGATTTCAAAACCCCAATGAAATTCCTAAGGGGAGGGAGGGAAAAGGAGGGGGCTGGCCACTAGGGCGATCTTAGGGGAAGGGATGGGAGGCACACTAAAGCCCAGTGTTTCGGGGATGATGAGCTCCCAGACCCTTCCAGGCCTGCCATTTCTTTTCCAAATATCAGAAAAGAGAAAAAGCAGGGTTAACTGAAGTGGTCGCCAGTGAGAATAGGGAAGACAGCCAGCCGCCCCGTCTGACGGGCCTGGAGGGTCCCAGCTTACCAGAGTCGCTGCTGGTGGTGGGCGGTGTCTCCTCGTGGAGCGCCAGGGGCTCGGGACTGGCCCGCGGGGAGGACGCGGCAGAGGACAGCAGGGAGTCCGAGGACGGCGAGAAGGCGGCGGAGTCGGGGGAGGCGCAGGGCTCGGGCGAGCTGCTGTCGTTGAGCGGGTAGGGGAAGACCACCGAGGGGTCGATGCACTCGGAGGCGGCGGCGCTCAGGTCCTGCAGGTACGAGCTGGAGGTGGAGCAGCCGCTGTGCCCGCGGGCGGGGCTCGGGCTGCCGCTGTCTTTGCGCGCAGCCTGGTAAGAGGCCAGCTTCTCCGAGACGAGCTTGGCGGCGGCCGAGAAGCCGCTCCACATACAGTCCTGGATGATGATGTTTTTGATGAAGGTCTCGTCGTCGGGGTCGCAGATGAAGCTCTGGTTCACCATGTCTCCTCCCAGAAGCTCGGTCACCATCTCCAGCTGGTCCGCCGAGGAGAAGCTGCCGCCGCCGCCGCCGCCGCCGTCTCCCCTGGGGGAGAAGGAGGCGACCGTGACGTACGAGGGCGAGCAGAGCCCGGAGCGGCGGCTCGGGGACAGGGGCGGGGTGGGCAGCAGCTCGAATTTCTTCCAGATATCCTCGCTGGGCGCAGGCGGCTGCAGCTCGCTCTGCTGCTGCTGCTGGTAGAAGTTCTCTTCCTCGTCGCAGTAGAAATAAGGCTGCACCGAGTCGTAGTCGAGGTCATAGTTCCTGTTGGCGAAGCTGACGTTGAGGGGCATCGCGGCGGCCTGCTGGAGGGGGCACACAAAGGCGGGGGCAAGTCTTCAGTTAAGGGGGTCTTGGTTGGTGCCGAAATCCCGCGCGGCGCGCAGCGCGCGCCACAATCCAGAACCACTCCCCTTCCAGCGCTGCTCCCGAATAGGGCCGGCGGGGGGGCGGCAAAACAAAACAAAACAAAAAGGCACCCTTTTACCCCCTCTGGGTGACCCTCTACTATCTCAGACACACACTTGGCGAAGCAGCTCCGTAGCGCCCGCGCAGCTTCCGTCCCCCGGGAGCCCGGAGCGCCAAGTCCCGGAGTCGGCCCGGCGACCGCCGAGCAATCGAAATCGGCTTTGGCCTCCTTAACAGCCGGGGGAG